>NC_036237.1:31396438-31451521 GCF_002742605.1 Olea europaea var. sylvestris
GCCCTGACTAGGGATTAAAAGAAAACAAGTATACCTATACGATTTTTTAAATTTTGAATCAACACACATTAATGGCTATAGAAGAATTACTTAGACAGTTATTTGCCATACCTGACAACTTGCAATGAAAAAAAGAAATCCCAATGCATCCAAGACTCTGTTTAATTAAAAAAAAAAAAAAGGAAAAAATACTATCATAAACACTCTAGAGTAACATGGGAAAGAAGCAAATGGACCCAAAAAAAGGGAAAGAAAGAAAGAAAAGAAACCTGATACAAAAACTATAAATAGAACCAGTAATAGAAAGGGAATCTCTTTACTTACTAAAACCAATGAATTTAATGTTTTACCGAACTTATGAGTTAAAATATACTGAATAGATTTTCTAATTTCTGTATAGAATCCCACTCAAGAAGACTTCGACAAGCCCAATGCAACAAATACATCACGCAAAACTTGAGAGCACCAAATTAAATTTCTGCAATTTTAGGCTATAAATTTCAAACACATGCAAATCATTTGTGTTCAGGTAACAATTTAAACACCAATCTACAGTTAATAAGGGAAACCACAAGGATGAAAACACTGACGGACGACTAATAAGAAATCAAAGACAATAAATTTGGTTCAGATTAGTTAATGACTGAACGAGAAACTGAAAGATCATTTTTTTTGTGGCTAAATCTTCTTTTCTTCACCGATTATCATCACAAACTTCAGAAAAACACAATCACCAGCTTCCCAATAATTTCAATTTCAATTTCTTACACTTTCCAGAAAAAGAACTACCCAGAAAAGAAAAAACTTCGAAAAAATCAGAATTCTTAAGAAGGAAAAAGAAACTGAAGATTCAAATAACACCTTGGGAAAAGAGAAGTAGGAGTAAAGGAAAAATCTGAGTAAGAAGACTTACCAAGAGACAAGGTTGTTGGGTGGCAAAAGGCAAAGAACCTGAAATGAAAATCAACCCATATTTCAATAAAGGGATACATTTTGGTAGACATAGTTGTTAGTGTTCATAAATAGTTGAACAGTTTTTGAATTCAAAACACTTTTCCGTTGAAACATTATTGAATTTACACACAACATCATCTATATTGGATCCATAAAATGTACATTAACTTTATTCTTGTACGAATACAGAAGAGCTGGTATTGTTAAGGGGAACACAATTTATAATGAATAAAATATCATTTCTTTCCCCACATTTACGTGCCCAAAAGCAGTACTAATCACTTCCTAAGAGGGTTAAGGGCTCCGTTTGGCAGACGCCTGCTTTCATTTTCGCTTTTTTCTTTTGTAAAAGAAATTTTAAGAGAAAACTAATCTAACGCAGCTTCCTTCAAAGACTTTTCTAGCAAGAAAAAGTACTTTTAAACAAATTTACTTTTTAGTCCTAAACTTTCAGAAAGTTTTAAGTCGATACAAAAACTTAAACCTTGTTTGAAGTTGGTCGTTTCATCTTGTTTTAATAGGATGGCGTATAGATGTATTAATTCACCAACTAAGGCGCCGAATCAGCTCCCATTAATTAAACTAATGGAAATGAACAAAATGATCAACTGCTTTGCGAACATGTAGTTATTTTTTTGGTTCCTGAAAGAAAAATTGAATGGAGTAAAGGAGAATCCAGATCAGTGTTAATTTTAAATTTTAGATTCCTCCTGCCAGTTTATTTTCTGTGAAAGCATTGCTAAGAACGAAAAGAATAAAATATTAGTGAACAAAGAGAAGTTTGCAATTCTCATATGTTGTGGAAAGTAGTTTACTGGAAATATGGTTGCTTGAGGAATTTGATGAAACAGAGATTCTCAAATGGGCAAAAAATCAAAACAGAAATTATGAGGTCGCAACAGTTAGTTGTATTGATAAACATTATCTTAAACATTAAAATTAGAAAAATCCATTGCAGTTTCTGCCTTCTATTCACTAGCCTTAAAATATTTTAGTTAGAAACAAATAATCTAGGCATGTAACCATAACGGTTTAACTTATCCATGCAGTCGAGATGCACTTACATTCAAAATTTTAGGGTCATTTTACCAAGTTGGTCTCATGCAAACTGCTGTTGAACTCCACCTTCTTTTCTTAAAAATTAATTTTTTCCCTGATTTTCTATAATTATTATATTAATTTGTTTTAAGGTGCTAATGTGTAATTAACACTGCGGTTTAAATTGGTACTCCTAAACATCTAAAGAGGAGTAGGTATAGTTTGGAACCCATCTTCACGTACAGAAAAGATGCAGAACACACACATATACGGAGTGGGTGATTTTTCTTTTCTTTTCTTTTTAATATAAAACTCACATGGAAAGCATCCCATGTGAGTTTTCTTTTTTTCTACATGGGATTTCTTTTTTTCTTCTGTGCAGGAACCATTCTGTACACACAGAATTGATCTTTTGTTTAATGGTGACTGACTGGAGACTTTGACTATGTCAAATGTCCTAGTTGAGTAATAACACCTATTTGGTTATAGTTAAAAAGCTTTGACAAAGTTCTTAATAAATTTAAAAATTAATAATATTATGGATTACATGAAATATGTTGTTAATATTAATTGTTATTTTAACCTTAATTTTCTAATAACTTTTTAAGTTTTTTTTCCAAACAAGCAAGCACGGAATAAAATTTGAATCATTCCACCTAAAAATGTAATACAGGTCATGAACAAAAAATTTGAATCAATTTACAGATTTAGAATGCTAAATCGAAGTCATGCAATAACATGGGCATGACTAGAAGAGAGATGCTACTCAAACAAGGGCCGGACTGGAGTGGATTCACCTCGAGCCTTGATTTGAATTTCATAGCATTAGTGTGACTAAAAAATAAATTTGAAATAGGAATCAGTTTAAATGACCAACAATTTTTAGTGACTAAGTTTTGACACTCTAAAGTCTGTAAGGATCATTTGTGAGAATGCCTCAAAAGTTCGCTTCAACCTACAAATAATAGAAACAACAAAAATAATTTTATGACTTTTGGTGCCATGCCTTTTGCCCTACATTCATGTGATTTTTTATTTTTTTTTATTTTTTTTTCTACAGAGGTCCTGTAAATTAAAATATAATTACACAGCTGAGTAAAGCAGAACCAAAAGGATCATCTTCATCTCATCAAGTGAACTCCAAACTCTCAACAATACTATTTCTGATTCTACTTGCTTCAATTACACAGATGCTTAGCTATTATTTTTGAACATTTATACGCCAAAACTGATAAAGTTAAAAGTGAATAACCTACAGAAGATTGCTATCTTAAAATGAAACATCTCGAGTGAACTTATTCTCCAAAATTAGTTGACGACTCGGCACATTGGTACAACAAATGCTGATTAAATCAGAAGTTGGACCAATATAACCTTCAAATGGGGGTTTAGTCCTTACATTCATCCTGATTCTGGGTACTTGCAACATAAAAAATTGATCAACTCCCACATCTCTTTTTCTTGATTGTTGTATGTTTCTGCATGAACATAGAAAAAGACAATCTTGATATGCAGAATAATATAATCTGGACTTGAAAATGACTTTCTTATCATATAGTTGACTCCTTATCATATAACTTTGTCGATCAAATGAAAACTGCGTCCTGCATGCACCCGACTATAACACAATCATTCACAAGTGGCGAGTATTAAAAAAAAGGCTCCTCTAAATGTAAGGAAGAATTTCACCAGTCCCCAACCTATAGCTAGAGTATCAATTTGATCTCCAACTTCAAAAGAGAAGCATATTGTAAGGTCCAAATCTCTGTTAAATTGTCATGCAACCCTCGTGGAGACTGCTTCACCTCAGAGTTTTGAACCCAGCAAAGTTGGATAACAAAACCTAATTTCAAAAAGTTGGGGCTGATAGTGCAACCATAATGAAACATTAAGCCCAACTTGCTCTTAAATTTTGTGGAACATCTTAGTACTCAGATAATAAGTTGGGACCAATAGTGCATTTTTTTCCAAAATGTAATAGCTGTTTTTACTTGTTCCTATATTATGCTTATTTGTTTGATACTCTAGAATGGTTATGTTCTGGAATTCATGGCCAAGCAGTGTTTGTAAAGTCCCCCTCTTGTTTTCTCTCTTGGCACGGTGGGCAGATTGAAGTAACTATACTCTTTTTCTTCTACTGCAGTTTTGTTTCTCAGCACATGGACTAAATATTTAAGTCTAAATGAGCCTGTGGACTTACCATTACAATCAACAGATACAAAATTCCCATTCTTCTTTCGACAAGTCCATAAACTCTGAGTTTCCATCTTCAAACATGATCTATTGAAGAAAAAGGAAAAACGATGAAAAGGCAAAATCTATGTTAAATCAGAAATATTTATTGCATCAACAGCATACATGTGGCCTTACCGCATGTTTTCTTGTGTTGCTATCAAACCGTCTTATTATCCCGAAGAAGCTGAAAAAGATGAAATACGCAAGAGATATTTAGCATTAGAAGTTGTTTAGATAACATAATGCCCAGAATGGTGAAAGGGGTGTGTGAGAAGCTCGTTTGCTTCACTTGTCCACACACCAGAAAGGGAAATCATTTGCTTCAAGCATGAAAATCAATAACTTATACTAAATCGTTGAATACATAGCTGGCTAGCTCCATGCATATCCTACAGATAATATTTTAAATAAATTTTCCGCCAGAAAAGACCAAACTAGGCTTAAAACAAAGAATCTACGATCATCTAAAAATGATGACATGAAAACAATGCAGAATTCCAATTACAAGTTAAACACACCAAACCACTTGTGCAACGATTACAAATTCCTCCAACTATTAGCAATCTAAAAGCTTCCAAGTAAAATCACATCCAAAAATGAAATTCAACAAATAAATGTTATTCAGGGGGATGAGAGAATGAGACTTACCTATTATCGAAAGAGCGAGATATTCTTATGACAGAACCGATGCAATTACTAGGAATCTTTCTTCTCATAGAAGGATCATGCCTTGGTCCCCCTGGAAAGAAAGAATTAAAACTAACTTTTTGCAGCAAAATACCAATCAGACGAATAAAGTTCTTGCAAATACAAAAAGCAAGAAAATCATTCATTAGAAGCAGCATACCTACACCAGGAACTCCATTTGGATAGTTCTTCAAAAAGAAATAGTGCAATAATTAGAATCCATTTAACAAAATAATTAAAATAACATTGCAAAAATAATAATAATAATCATGATTTTTTTGTTTTTAATATGTAAACGAGAATAAATTACATGTGAACACTGAGTAAGAGGACATGCAAGTAGTGCTTATAATTACAGAAAAAAGTTTAGCCCAATAATTGACTCTCCCTTGTCCATCTCCCAACAAGGGGAAAAAAGATGGAACAGCTGTCAAGACCCTCTCTCCCTCGCAGACGTAACCTGGGCAACGAATTGATCCATAAAATCTTAATATAATGTTTACTTGACTTCTCTCCTTCATCCTCTGCCATCCGTCAACTGATTCTAACCTTCTTGGTTGCCTTTCAATGGTCAACGACTTCTATTGATCCTCATGAAGGACAGTAACAAACTTCCAAATATCCAACTAAGGATCCTCCACCATCTGAAGATCGATTTATGGCAGAATCTCTACTGCCTGTATCTAACTTTTTTCAACTCAAGTTCAGACATGCTTAGGAACTTGGTAAAACCAATTAATACCATCCAACATACACCCAAGTTAACATCTAGAAAATCAGACTCCTTCCCTGGCATCTATACCAGAACAGAAGCCACAGTCAGTACACAGAATGAAACTGCAGCGATCTCCTCTTGACTATGACATACACATTTCTCAGTCTTGACCACGATCTCCACCTCTAATGATCAGAATACGGACTGACCCACTATGGTTAGCTAATTCCACCAAACCCCAACCTTTCTCAGATAGCTATTAGTATTACATCTATAAAAAGGGCCACCCACCTTAACTAAATGGCTCTCTCCTATCACTTCCATCCTCAATTATTACCTATTCGTAGTCGGGGATTAATATATGTGATTTTGGCCTTTAGATATCAGCAAACTACAAATTATAGGGATGATGGTCCACTGTAATTGTTATCCATACATAGTTCAAGTGAATGTGCTCCTAGTCATTAACTTGCTAAAAGCTTAAAAACATTTTATAGCATACATATTAAAGAACTGCTAAATTTTCTAGTCAGTTAAGCCCAGTATAATTCCAAAAAATATGTATGACAATTAAATATGAATTCAAAAGGCGCATCTTGAATTTTGACCCTAAGCAACTCTTACAAGTTCGTTAGGTAGAATTGCTTTCATTTTGGAAGTGCTAGCAGACACCTGACATGCCACTATTTTCAATGCAGCATCTGAAGGCACTTTCAGTTTACTGGGTTTAACTCCCAGCTTTTGCCTGCAGCCTGCAGCGCCGCAGTAACATTCTTGATCGGCACCAAATTGAACAAACCTGCTACATTTGTTAGTACACAATAGACAAAGCTTCTCTTAAAAAGTAAAACAGTTGGTTGATGCATAATGCATTGCTTTAAAAATATCTAATGCAATGCCATACTGATAATCATAGGTCAGATGCTCGCCCTTTCTAATATCGCGAGTTGCAAATATTCCGATCCTTGTTTCGCCATCAATTGTCCTAAAAGGAAAAGTAGGGTGAGAACCAAATAGAAAACAAATATGACCATAATCCAGAAATAAGTATCTGCCTCACCATTTCTGCATCTCAGTATTTGGACAGCAACTATGATTTATGTATCTTGACTTGTTTCCCTTGTAAGTGGCATCAATCACCATGTCTCGATTGATTTCGCATAGGTAAAAATTTGTTTCCCCACAATGTTTCATTTTCCAAAGTCTTTCCTCACATGTTTTATCATCAATAACTGCAATAGTAATAACATATTTCAGTTTAACTAATTTTTATGTGCAAGATAACCTAGCTCTTAATATAATGAACAGGCACAACTCTTAATTTTCACCTTCTCCAACATACTCTATCACAAACTCTCCTTGGTTAATATCTTCATCTGCCACAATGCCCAATCCACAATTTTTTGTCTGCAAAACAAACTTCAACTTGCGTGACATTTTAACCCATCAAAATAAATAAGCGACAATCAACGGACGTCTGACAAAATCACAAGTGGCTAAAAGGTGAAACAGATTACATAGATCTATATTTGGGAACATGGATTTGGCTAGGGATGTAAGCAAAAACTGCCAAACCGGAAAACCGAACCGAAATCGCATTTTAGAAACCATTGGTTTGGTGCCATGTGGACCCAACCAACAATGAACCAAAACGATTTGGTTTAGGTTTGAGAATTTTAATTGCAGTTTAAAACCAAACCGGACAGGCAAAAAAAAGGTCAAAATAAAAAATTGAAAAAATTGAAAATTTTTGGAAATTCATCCAAATATGTAAAATTCAATAATTTTGTCATTTGTGGATATTTTTGTCAATTTCTAATTTTCTAATACAGATATATTATTATTATCCAATAATCTTAATTTATATCTAATAATCTCAAGACTAACATAATATATCAAAAGTCATTTTCCTCTTCAGAATTTAGATGAATTCCAGTCGACACCCTACACAAACTTGAGCCACCGGCACCACACGCTTCTTTTTCAGATTTTTCACATATCTTCAAATTTGAATTGAAGTCCATTATACCAAATCGGAGACAAAAAGATCCTGGACCTTCGGTGATAATTTTTGCTGCAAATAAAGTTTCAGATAAATAATTTTTTTGGAGCAACCTAAAATAAGAATTTAAAATTAAATGTGTTTCGTAATATCGTACAAACGTAAACTTGCGTAATTGTTATATTTAAATATTATAAACAATTGAGTTATTATTGTGGTTGGTTATTTTTTTTGTCTAAGCAGTATCCTTTTTTCAGATATGATGATCACGAGGTCTAGTTGGACATCATTATGTTTTTTGGGTCTTATATCTAATTTAGCAGACTTGTATTGTAACGTTATTATATCGTCATTAGTCTAAAAAAGGTGAACAAAAAAGGAAAAAAAAACTATGTTTTAGTTTATTATGACTTCACTTTAATTTAGTTGGTATTTAAATTTATAGTAGATATATTTAGCCCCCTGTTTGAGCCATAATTTCCATATCATCATGATGAGAAAATTGACCGTTGGAGAGGAGGCTAGGTCCCACACATGAAACAGCAGGTCAACAAAGGCGGCTAGACTTGTGGGATAACGATCCAAATTTTCATTTTTGTCCCAAAAATTTGGTTCAAACAGGGGCTTAGTTTGTTTTATATTTATTGCTAATAATATATAAATATATATTGAATTTAATGAATTAAGGACATAAAAGTAGACAGGCAAAAAAATATACGAAGAAACCGACGGTTTAAAATCGGACCAAATCGTTAGGTTTAGGTCTGAGTTTTTTTCAAACCGTTCAAAATAGTTTGATTTAGGTTTGGATTTTTCTCAAACCGGTTTAAACGGTTTGGCTTGAAAATCTGTCAAAAATCGGTAAAATCGGATCGCTTATACCCCTACCAGCAATAATCCAAATTATCCAATTGATTTACATGACATCAATGTTCTTGAAGTCCAAGAGGAACAAGAGGAGGAACATGATTTAAACATTCACGATGCTAGAGAGAAGCGAAAGGATAAAAAAGGCAAAATATTGGGATTACTTTAAATTGATTTCGACGGACCATGTTGTCGATGGAGTCCCGGAGACCAAATCAGTATGTAAATACTGCTAACAAATATTGGCATGACAAAAAGGCATTGGTACCGCCCATCTCAACCGTCACTACAAAGCATGTGCTGCCAAATATAGACTTCTTCAAGTTGGTCAAATACAACTACAATCTAGTAGTCCAGAAGCCGATACTACAACTTCGCCACTCACCATGTGGATGTATTTTGAAGAGAATGCTCAAACAAGAATGGTGAAACTTATTGCTGGTGCTGAGTTGCCTCTCGCAATAGCGGATACCCAACATTTCGTTTCATACGTGAAAGAATATCTGCAATTGAGGTACGTTTAGGTAAGTCGAAAACTCTTCGTTCAGACACAATAGAGTATTTTTTTCAAATAAAACAACAATTAATTTTGGATTTGCAAAAATATGGTGATGTTATATCTTTAACTTCGGATGTATGGGAGGGGATTAATAAAAGAATTTATATAGCTGCAACTGCATACTGTATAGACCTACTTTGACGTATGCATAAAAAAATTATTGCTTTTAAAATTATTGAATTCCCACATAATGCTAATAATATATAATATAATTATGACTATTATAAAAGAATATCGTTGCGAAAGTAAAATTCCTTCTTTTACATTCAACAGCTCTAGTGTTAATAAAGTAATTCTCGATAAATTATGAAGGGTATTGCAACCTTTCGGTGGTTATTTGTTTCATATTCGTTGTGTGTGTCATATTTTAAATTTAATTCTAGATGATGGTTTGAAACACATTAAAGATGAAATACAAAAAATTAGGAATGTACTAATATATATCACGATCTCCCCTAGTAGAAAACAAGTATTTTGAGGAATTTTGTGCCGAATATGGGGAGCCGAATTCTAAAACATTTGTTAGTGATGTAGGTTATAGATGAAACTCTATTTACTTATTGTTAAAGTCATTTGAAGGTTTTGAATATTTAATAACTGTGTTTTACAACAATAGACATATTAAAAACGATGAGGAAACTACTATGAATGAATCTGATTGACTTTTAGCTTTTAAGGTTAAAAGATTTTTGACAAGTTTTTATGATAGTACAAATATTTTATCTGGAGTTTATATCCTACTAGCTGTATGGTGCTAGAATGTCTTTATAAAATTGCAAGAGTCTTTCATAAATACAAAAATGACCCTGATTTTAGTGCAATTATATACTCTATAGAATTGAAATTTAGAAAATACTGGAAAAACTTACCTAGGTTATTTCCTTTAGTATGCATAATGGACCTCGATATAATTTATTGGGAACTATATATATAATTGATCAAATTTCTAAATCTTTAACTTTTGGTACACTATCACATATAAAAATTTAGATCAAACTTTAAGTGAAATATATGATTTATATGCTTAACGAATGGGTACAAATGTTAGTCAAGTACCCTTTGCGCCTACTTCTTACACTGAAGAAGACGATGCTGAAATATATAATTTACTTCAAGGCAATAGCACATATATGTATGATTAAAATGCAATATGTTCATCTTCATCTAATAATACTTTGTCTGCTGCATCTCCATTGGCCCAAACATTGGAAGGAAGTGAAAATATTTTGCCTACTGAATTAATTGATTACTTTAATCATAATATGCCTACTAATAAAATAATTAAAAAAAGTTCCGAAGATGTTATTGAATTCTGGCGGCGGTAGGAACGATGATGACCAGTAGTTTCCGCAATTACAAAAAATTTACAAACACCTCCGATTAGTACTGTAACTTCGGAGTCTACTTTTATTGCAGGTAAGAGGATTTTGTCCGACGTTAGGAGCCGACTGAAAGAAGATATTTTAGAATCATTAATGTGCCTGAATGATTGGCGGGACGCTCATTTTCGGATACAAGATAAATATATCGAAATTGCATGTTATCAAGTAAGTGATATTTAATTATACCAATTTAATCACAATTTTTTATTTTTTAATATTTTATAATTATTTTTAAAAAATTGTATACGTTACAAGTTGTTTGTGTACAATTTTTAACTACGTCTACTCAAAATTTAAGTAGTCGTTCTCAAGTCCGAATAAAGGAGTAGAGTTTGTATTTTATCTATTTTAAAAAGAAAAAAATCATTTCAATCAAATCTTTTTGCTCGATTTATTCATTTTTTGTTAAAAAAAACATAGTTTTTGTTTTTTCGATTTTCAGTAAAAAAATAACTAAATAAATAAATAAATAAATAAATATATATATATATATATAGGCGAGCTCGACTCGCGAGCAACGAATCGAGCAGAAGCTCGGCTCATTTGTAGCGAGCTCGAGTTTGGCTCGTCACGAGCGCGAGCCGAGCTCGAGGGTTAAAAGGCGAGCCGAGCCGCCATCCCTAAACGAAATTATAATTTCTTACAATTCTGCATTTTAAATTACAAAGAATATAATTTTGGCATAATGTTGAATATAATTTCAACATTATGTGTTGTGCAATCTTTGATCTTGTTGGCTTGTTAAATTTAGGAGAGCTATTCAATGGAATCATAATTTCTTAAGATTTAGGTAATATGCGGTCTTCGTTTTCAATTACAAAGAATGTAATTTCAGCATAACGTTAAACATTCTAGTTGTTGACCGCGAAAATTGGACCTTCCACGTGGCCAACCAATAGCTACTCCACGTATTCCTCCCTACGCACAATCAGCGAACGGTCAGACGCACACAGCCGGGACCAGCGGGGGTGGTGGCGGCTTATAATTTTTCATGCTCATTATCACTGATATAATAAAAATATTTTACGTGTAAATTCAAAATTTATTGTCTACATTTTAACATTACATTATCTAAAAAATCACTATTCAAGCATTATTTTCTTCAAATTTCTTTCTATTTTCTTCAAATTTCTTTCTATTTTCTTCAAATTTCTTTCTATTTTCTTCAAATTTCTTTCTATTTTCTTCAAATTTCTTTCTATTTTCTTCAAATTTCTTTCTATTTTCTTCAAATTTCTTTCTATTTTCTTCAAATTTCTTTCTATTAAGCATCACATCACAAATACTAAAACACTAATCTAAGCATTTGTTTGTAAACTAATCTACTACATTATTTTTTCTATAATACTCATTTTCAACTACACATTTTTCGTTAAAATGGTATTACATTTAAATAAAAATAAAATCTTTCTTTTTTAACCACACATTTCAATATTAATCATTATTCCATAATGCACTTTTTGAAATTATAGGGGCACAAAAAGTGCCTAAATAGCGTTAAGCGATATGTTCGATAAAAGATACAATTAAATTGTTTATTTAATTATACATTTAATTTAATGTTACGTATTACCTCTTAGACTTCTATAAATTTAATGATTCACCAATTAATTGATGTGCTATGTTATCGTTGTTTAACATGAGTCAAGCACCGATACTTATATATATGTATGTATATTTCGTATATAAATCTCCACTTGTAAAAGAAGAAGAGAACCCAAGATGATTCGCTCGTGCTCCTGCTTGACTCGTGAATGTAAAATGATGTTTGATTTGGTCCATGACTCGTATGAAAACGAGCACAAGCTATCCATGGATCAAGTTGGGATGATTCTAGCCCCCAACCGAGGTGCAATATCATCCACATTGTTTGCGAATACACTCTCGTCAAAAAATATGCCACGTGTGAAATTTTGACGACCATATCATCAAATTTGTCAATTTTTAAAACGACGAGTGATTGTATAATAATAGTTTGATAAGTTTACTGATAGCTCGAAAAATTTATATTGTTCAATAGCGACTATAAATCACTTGAGAAAATGTGGTGATAACTTAGACATGTAAACTGCACATCGCATTTAATTGTCGAAAGTTATAATACCATATTTGTGATTAATTCGAAGTCGGGTGACTGATACATTATAATACCATAATTGCTAGTAATTCGAAGTTGAATGACTATTTGAATCAAACTGAAGAAGTTTAATGATATAACATTATATGTTGAAAATGAGTGACTCATATACAACTCTGTTCAAAGTTGGGTAACCCACAGTGCATTTATATTCATGGTTAAATGAAAAACGAGTTAATTGTTCCAATGGTTACTGAATTTAAGTTCATGTCTTTGATTGATCGCTGAAACTTAAAATGTCAAATTTTGGTCACTGAATTTAGGTCAATGTCTTCGATTGCTCATTGAACTTAGGTTCACGTCTTAAATTGCTCACTGAAATTTTAAATGTCCAGTTTTGACCACTGAACTTTAGAGAACATCGTACATTACTCACTGATATAATAGTTGAATTTTGAAAAATATCGAGTTCACAGTGAGTAATATACATCATTTTTCAAAGTTTAGTAAGTAATGTATAATATTTTTCAAATTTCAGTGACTAAAACTCGACATTTTAAATTTTAATGAGCAGTCAAAAATATTAACCTAAGTTCAATGATCAAAACTCGATATTTTAAATTTCAATGACCAATCAAAGACATAAATCTAAACTCAGTGACAATTGAAACAATTAACTCAATGAAAACACAATCTTCTATCTTCATTTCTAAACTGTGTTCCGCCAGCACATGATCTTTTCCCATAAAATTCAAAAGAATAAAAATAGAACCCACGCGCAACACCCTCGTTATGTACTCCTATTAACGAATCAAAGTCGACTGTCACTGAGTCTATCTACAATGCAGGTAAGGCAATCAGCGTCCAGTCAACCACGTGATCAGAACAAAAAACAGCATAAAATGAAAATGAATAAATGAAACAAATTTTTTTTTTATCCTTTCCCGTCGATGGAAAGTCTCTGAAAAAGAGAGCCAGAGAAAAATAAAAATTTCCCAAATTATCCATAACGAAAGGAAATTTCAATTTACAAATTATTAGGAGATATTAATTCACTTTCAAGATCAATTAGGAAATTGAAATAAGATTAGAATGATAATTGTTTTGTCAATGGAGTTATGGAGGATGATATACGCCTGTATATTGATGTGTATAGTGGCGGCATCTGCGACGTCGTTTCCGACGTCTTCGTTTACAGCCATGTGTGTTGGAGAGTCCAAAACGTTTCTCCACGATCTGAAGTCTCAGTGTCCTGCTTCGATCCCCTTCTCTTCTTTCCCTATTCAGGTATTTTCTTTTTTATTTCTTTATTTTTTGATTACATGCTGTGTGCGTGATTTGATTTAAGAGTTTATAGGGGCTGTTATTACAAATTTTGTTGGGGATAGATGTTTAATTGGTTTCAAATTCTTTATATAATTGGTTTCATTATTACTTGGTTTTGCAAGGATTGGCCTGGAGGTTTTATATTTTTATTGTTCACAATGTTAGGGTTTTTAACGGAGTTGTAGAAATTAAGAATTGTGTATGGCATAAACGTGTCTACTATACTTATTTGGGAAATTCATTAAGAAATTAGAATAAAAGGCTGTTGGAGTTGGAACTTTCTTTTTCCTTTAGGCCGGAAATTGAGCATGAATATGACAATTTTCCCAGGTATTTATAAAAAGGTTATTGATCTCTTTTGCAATGTTGGGCACACCAGCTTGTTTACCTTCTCGCAAAAAGTAATCACTTATCTCGACATACTATTGTTTTTGGCTTTAACACGTGGTTGACAATGAATTAAAAATTGCTTACCATAATCAATGAAATTGAAAATTGCTTACCATAACCAATGAAATAGTTGTAATTTCATAATAGCATGAAATTTCTTTTTTATTCTTTGTCCCCCCTAAATGTCTAATTATACCATGTCAGGAAGTGAGATCAAGCTTCCTTGGTTTGATGGAATTTGTAGGAAACTAATCTTTATTATTTCCAGCTTTTGAAGTTGGTGCCATATCTTTATGAGTATTGTATCATATGCTTCTGTATATGAGAACAATGTGCAATTGATGAAAACTATGACATTGATTATTATTTTTCTTGGTTTGATGTCCTTGTGCTTCATAATTATTCGCACACTTCCCTTGAATATTTGGAATCCTCCTTGAAAAGAATTCCTCTTTTTTTAATGTTTTTGTTATTTTCTTGTGAAATATTTCTTTTGTTTTGAAGTACTGTACTTGTCTTTCATCTGATAAGGTTCTAAGATTATTATTTTCGTGCACTAGGCTATATGGCATTTGTGACCCACCCTTACTGCACATCCTGTAAGCTACTCTAGTTCTTGCAGCATTTTAATATCATGGAATGCTGGGTTGTTAAAACTCTATTCATCTTGGTCTTCCAGAAGTTGAATTTTAACTTTCTTCTCATTTTCTTTTGGTTTAGGCCTTAGGAAAGGTCTCTCACGTATATGACATGACTAACCCTGGAAACCTAGTTTTAATATCATTTGAAAATGGTAAGGGCTGTGGCTTATGTTGAAACAGACTTACTCCCATGTATAGAACTCTGCACAACTTCCAATTTAGCACACCAAATTTATGTAGATACGAGAAGGAAAGCTAATTGTTGTCGTTGCTCTGTGTTTTTCTTTGCTCTTTTATTTTTTTTCCTTATCTTCTTTTTTCTTGGGGATGGGTTTTCGATAAACTGTATTTTCTTTGATTTTTCCTTTTGAAAACTATATTAGTCTTGAAGCAATTTATTAAATTAGACATGGATTATGACCATTGACTACCCATTATGAACGCAAGTATGAATATTGCTTCAAAAATAATGATGTTGGTTGACCACAACACTGCTAGCTGCAGTGGGTGTGATTATGGTTATGAGCAATGATGATTGCGTGATATGTCCTGTGAAATTGTAGTGCCATTCAATACTCCTTCATTCTCTTGTGACTTGCTTATTTATGAATCTCATCTTTTTAAGTGTCCTGTCATTTATTGACAATCCATTTGGCATTATAGATGGATGGAGAATCATTTGACAGAGCAATGAGCTCCAGTCAGGAGATTGTATATACTGCCGTTTTGTTTTATGCTTCTTGGTGTCCTTTTTCGAGCATCTTCCAGTCAAGGTTTGCTGCTCTCAGTTCTATGTACCCACAGATCAAACATGTAATGATTGAACAGTCTTCAGCCATGCCCAGGTCGGTTTATTTTTTGTTCCCTTTCTCTTACTCTTCCTCTTTTATGTTTATTCACATTTTTCGAGTAGATCAATGCTCCTGTTTACCTTTTCCCCTCCACCACCTAACTACCTGTATAAGAATAGCGCAAGGGGCTTTTTTCTTCAGCATTCTGGTTTAATTTCATGAATCATTCAAATCTGTAGGAAACCATTTATTCAATAGGATACAGGACTTCGTGTTCATGCAATTATGACATGATGGAGACTTGTGGTACTGTGACCACCCAAATTTTTAATGATTCGATTGTCACTAAAATTTAAAGTAAACTTAAATAAAAGGATTGAAATGAATAAATGGGATTTTTATAAAAATAATTAGGATTCAACATTATTCATAATAAGCGTATTTTTAAAGAAAATACGTTTGACATAATGAAATCTTAAAATGATTTCAACATAAATTAAATAAAATTCGACATAATTTCATGAAAATTATTTTTAATATCTCCTGATTGCATTCTTCTTCGCGTCGACCACCTTGAACTATTAATTTTCTGAAAGGGAAAAAGAACACAATGTGAGATAAAATCCTAATAAGTGCACGTGAGTAATTTTTGTTCTTGTTTATGCATTTCATGGAAAATTTCATACTTGAATAGAGAGACACGAAAATCAGTCCTAACTTAAATGGTACCAAATTTTTGTGTGTAGCGCTACTATACTTCAATCCGTCCATACAAATCTTATATATAACACAGATCATAACTTAACATAGCCATGAAATAACATATATGATTACCCACGTAATAACAACCATACCTTTCATTTGGACAATTTAAAATAATAGAAGAAGTGATTGTTGGAGAGAGATTCTTGAGCGGTGTGGTTGAGTATTCACGTGTAATTGTGTAAGTGTACAGCTATATTTAATATGAAAAGGACAAAAGAAAGAGTAAAAACAGAGAGACAAAGTAATAGAGGTGGAGAGAGAGAGTGAGAGTGTGTAAATAGTTGGTGAGGGGTAGTCTAGTGTTGGGTTTGTCTCTTATTTATATAATAAAATCTTGGAATATGTGTAGAAAAGCGAAAGAAAATGGCTAGATGCTAGGCATGGTCGGTGCCTAAATGGTGTATTGTCTTGAAAGTGGTCAAATCAATACCTTTAATCGTGTGGTCAAATCATTTGACTTGGCTTGAAACTTGGTATAAATGATGCACGTTGTCAAATGAGTTACCTTTATTTTCGTGATCAAATCAATTACATTGGCTTGAAATGTGATATGAAAAATGCATGTGGTCAAATAAATTCTCTTTAATAATGACCAATTGACTTAATTACATGTATTTTAAGTATGATTTCATTTAACTTCCAAAATAACTCTCTAATTAGGTCCTCAAACTATTGGCTAGTAACCAATAATGTCATTAGACATGTTCAATAACCAATAAGGTCATTAGACTTCTATAATAGTTAACTTGAATCATAAATTTAAATTTAACAACTAGTTGTAAAAATTCAGGTCGTTACAGGTATACTGGAGACTACTTGACTCGTGAATATTTTTCAGTCCATTTTTTCCAACGAATAATAGGATTTGAGTATTTAATAGTGACATTTATAAATTTTTGTTTACAAGGTAGAAATTTTATTAAGTGGCGATGTCTCCCTTTCTATCCCTTAATGCGTGTCTATATAGATAGATAGGTCAGGTTTTTAACTTACCATCCTCATTCAAGTATCTTCTCATTGCATGAATCAACTTTCTTGTTTGTGTGTTATATGCAGTGTTTTCTCTCGATATGGAATTCATTCAGTGCCCTCGCTACTGATTGTGAATCAGACAGCACGAATGAAATATCATGGTCACAAAGATCTCCACTCCCTTGTGAACTTCTATAAAAGAACTACAGGTAGCATCCCTGTTCAGAAGTCTATTTTCTGGTTGCTGTTGAGGTGATGTAGAGGAATAAAGTTATTTATTATTTCATAAGTCCTCCATCTCCATTTTTTGCTCCTTATATAACATGAGTAAATTGTAGGCTAAATTGTGACCTGTGTCCCCAACCTTGACCTTATTTTCACGTATATCACCAATATTTTTGACACCCATGACCTCAACATTTCGTATAATGGCAATTACTGCCCTCTTGGACGGATTAGGTCCAAAATCATTTTTAATACAATGTAGTAAGACACGATTAACCGTCACTTTAGATAATAAGAAAGTTACAAATCCAAACAAAGCAATAAACAGTAAAAATCTACTATTTCCCTTTTGCATGAGCTTACCCTTCATCTTCCCTAGCCTCTGCCTCACGCCCACCCACACACACATTGCAACTGCAACTGCCACTACCCAAACCCCACGGCCCAGTGCAATTCCAGGCCACCACCATAGCCCCACAAAACTCTTTTTTGTAATATACAGGTTGCACACATACAGCCATCCAATTTCTCAAGGAAAAAATTATTTCAATCCCACTCACTCTGCTCAAAACAATCTCCAAGACTGCATGTTAGAATATAAGTTATCTGCAAAGAATAATGTTACTCGTACATAATGAAGTTATACGATAGTTTACATACAAATGAGATATCATAAAGTGAGTGAAAAGGGTTTTCCTTTTTTTTTTTTTTGATGAAGAAATTCTGACCTCATCATATTTCACCATGTCATATGTATGTAAACCATTATATACATAATATGTATGTAAACCATTATATACATGTAGCACGACCAATCTACAAAAAGTACATGTCTAACCCTTGTCATATGCTTCTCCTTGTTAAAATTTTTCAAAAGAAACATTAATAATTTTTTAACTTATATTTTCTTTTGATTTTTGAGTATGTGAAGTACTACTTTTGAATGCAAGAGGTTGTTTTGGCTGAAGTTGTGTTTTCTTGGATAGATCTTGTAATCCTCCAACAACAGGGAGGGGTGAAATAGTTATACTTTGCAGAGAGGTTAGGCTAGTGGTGGAGGGTGTGGGTGGAGGTGGCTGTGAGCGAGGCCGGTGGTGGTGGGCTTGTTGCTAAAGGTTAATGAAGAAGTGTTTTGTGATCATTTAGTTTTTTTTGTGATCATTTAGTTTTGTTGTTTTTTCCTTTTTCTTTATTATTATTTTAATACTGTATTATCATTGATTTGGACGTAATCCTTCCAAGAGAGCAGCAATTGCTATTTTTGAAACATTGAGGTCATAGATGTCAAGAACTAAAGGTTGAGGATATAGGTGCAAATTGAGTCAAAGTTTGGGTACACGGGCATTAATTTGGCCTAGATTTTTGCACCCTTTTGGAATTACCAAAAATGCATTTTAATCATTAACTTCCTGGAAGGCTTATTTGCTTGCACCATAACGTTGACATTAAATCTACTTCTGCTTTAGTTTCTGCAGATCATCTTTACTTCTCTTGACGGGTGTTTCTGTTCTTCTTGTTTTCCCATCAATGTTTAGATATTAATTATCTTGTATGGTTCATTTCTCATGGGTATGTAGATACATATTGCTACTCAACGTTTACATGCTTCATATTTTTATTATCCGTATATAATGAAGCCTCCTAAATAGGCAGGATCACACATGTAAATATGTGGGCTAGGCTGTGCGTCTTTCATGCGATATTGGGAAAGGGTTGCATTTCACTTTCAGTTGGTCATCTTTCAATGAAGTAACAGTTTTAATTTCTTTATTATACAAACCTGATTTCTTTGATGATCCTATTTCTTCGAATGTTTGGTTATCAATATTTCTGTTGCCTGTTGCTATACGTTTTTTTTCTCTTCCGTTACCTATATATACATATATTTCTTTTGTCTATTGGTTAGGGCTTGATCCAGTAGTGGATATGAGCGAAGATAAAATAAATTCTTCGGAGAATGATCAGAAAGTCCTTCAGCTTTGGTGGGGTTCTTCATTGAAGGGGACATTTTCAAGAGAACCTTATCTAGTGCTTTCTGTAGTATTTGTCTTGTCTAGGGCTTTTCTATATTTTTTTCCGGAGATTGTATTTCGTGCAATGGCATTGTGGCTTGCGCACATTCCTCATCTGAATATGGGAGTCTTTGGAGAGTCGAGGCAGCTTTTAGGACGTGTTTTCCAACTGATTGATATCAAGAGAATTTGGAGCAAGTTGAAGCTGTGTAAAACTAGGAACTTTCATAAAGGGGCTAGAAATGCTCGGGTTTGGGCTTCATCTCTGGCATCTGTTTCCTTGGGCGAGTCGTCCTCAACCAGAGCATTCCCATCCAGGGACTTGTAAAATAGCTCGTGTGCGTTTCATCTTGAATCTTCCTAGCGACCTGGAACTTGTTTGTATCAGATTTGCAAGAACTGGCTTCAACAGCACTTAGATTCAAGTTCTCTTCTAGTAAGCTTTGCTCTATCCTATGTCGTCCTTTTGTTTTGAGAGTACTGATATATGAAACCAACATATGTCCCATTCAGCGTCTCAGTAGTAGAAAGAAATCAGTCGAGTAAATTTGAGAACATATATCTTCGATGTATATTACCTAGTAATTGAGAGAGATCCAGACTCGTATAGTTGAAGTTTGCAATTTTGATCACGATTGGTTGTCTTTGAAGATTAGCATTATATTGGCGATTACATAGAGCGTCGCATGATGCTTTATGTACCCCTTCTTAATACGAAGTATATTGGCCATCCTCTGATCTGATATTTTAAAGAGCTTTTTCACCTACTATAGTTGTTTCTCAAAAAGGCCTTTGTTGATGGCAGGATAACAATTTTGCCATTTTCAAAATGGCCTTTCTTTGTCCTTTTAACTAAAATGATTAAAGAAAAACTAATTACCAATGTTTTGAAAATCGACCCGGTTTAAGGGTTAAAAGGTTCAACCGAGATCAAATGGAGATCAAACTGGATGCAATAAATACATAAAAAAATAAAAAAATACTATGAAAACAATATATATATATATATATTTTTAACTGATTCATTATTCTATAATTTGTCAACTTTTTTGTTATGTTACCATCCCACAATGAAAGTTTATGAACCATTGGAGAGATGTGCATCTATAAAATGCATTATTCCACGTTGGAAGTTGGGATGAATGCGGATCGGTTTATACAGTTTGTGCTATATTTTTAATTCAAACCATTTTATGCGGTTTGAAATTTTTCCAAAACAAAATAAACTAAATCATTTTATTTTTCAAACCAAACTAATCCAAATCATAATTTGTTGTTTGGTTCGATTTTAATCCGCAATTTACCTATCAATATTATAGTAATATATTTAACATAAGTTAATATATAAGTTTAAATGAGAACTAATAATGTTAAATGTTAAACTACATTCATATTTATTATGAAATCAATGAATAAATTATTTTCAAAATTTGTTGCTAAAAGATGTTAATAGAACAAATACATATTTCTTCATTTTTATTTACGTTTTCTTGTTTGACATTCATATTGTCATATAGAGGTTGGTAAAATAAAATTACATTTTTCTATTATAATTTGGTTAAAACTCATTTCGTCTTGCTAGTGAGATATTAAATAAGAATCGAAAGGAATATGTTTAGTTGTACAAAGATTGATAGAGTTTCGACTTATTGAAATTGACAAATTTCTTCACTAACTACTTTATGAAAGTAGAAGGTAGTAGTACTGATTAAGGAACTTTAACAATGTTACCCATCAATATGATTCATCCTTCGTTCTTCCCAAGCCACAAACCAGTTCATTAATTATCTAGGTACACAAACAATTATTTTTCTATCCAAACCACAATTCACAAGTATATAATAAGTTCAAAAATAACATATAAAAGAAAGAATAACGAAAAAAATGGCTCGAACGAGAATTTGAGGCTTACAGAAAGAGAAGAGAGAAATAGGTGATTCAGGTAGAAATTAGCATAATAACATGCAAAGGTGACTGGCAATTCGTTCAACGGTGGCAGGTAAGCGTCGAATGTTATTGAAATGAGAGTGTATATTAGAGTTTTTGAAACTTTGGACGTGATTTGTTGACATAGTTGTTGAATTATGTTTTGAATTGTTGAAAATATGCCTTTTTCATTTCATTTCATCTAATTTCGGAATAATTTTAGTTTAGTTTAGATATCGGGTGAGGACATGTGTTGTGCTTGTTAAACCATAGGTTAATAATGATGAACATAATTTACTTTCTATGATTATTTCAATAGACCGATTGTAATTTGTATTCCTTAACAAAATTAATGTTTTAATTAAAAAAAATTAAAACAGTTCAATTCGGTTCTGTGTGATTTTTGAAAATCAAAATCTAAACTAAACCATTTTGAAACCATTTGGATCGGTTTAAGAAAAAAACCACGGGCCCAAGTGGACCCAAACCAACTATTTCAACTCAACGGTTTCGGTTCGATTTGCGGTTTCGCGATTTTTTTGCGCAGCCCTAGTTGGAAGTTTATAAAACCATTTAAAAGAGGTGTATCTATAAAAGAAGCATGTCATTCAATATTTCTCTATAGACCTTTGAATTTTTGTTTATAAGGCCCATTCATGAAGTTGAAATTTTTTTAAACTAAAAAAAAAGGGAAAAGCACAAAATCGCGACTGATTCACCGGTTTACAATTAAACCTGTCGGTTTGATGGATTTTTAAGCAACTTAGTCATAAGCAGTTAATCGAGCATGATTAACATAGTTTTGGCCCCGGTTCTCAATTTTTTCGGCCTGACCTGGCCGATTTTGATAACAATTACCAAATGTATTTAGATACGCCCTGCCAGTTTGACCGATGAAACTGGTTCCCAGACCCAAAGTAACGTGTATTGGCGGAAAAAACCATTTTTCTAAAAATCGTCTAAAAAATTTGTCGATCCATTCAATATGATGAAAATAGTTGACCTGTTATCGGTTCAAAAATTCATCTTTCGATTTTATTTTTGAAAAAAATCATCGGGTGAATCCCAGTTTGATCTTTGAACATTTTTCTTTTTTGGATCGGTTTTTAAAACATTGCTATTTACCATAAGCGTAATAATGATACTTATTTATGCAATTAGTTGAATAATAATTAGCAATTAGAAGTAATTTGAATAAGCCGGAATGAGTTGGAGTGACTAATAGTGGGCCCTACCACCCAACAAACATTACAAGTTGTCATACCTTCGGCTTCATGTGCACACCATATGATAGACTTATTTCATTTTTTCCATTTTAGCTTTCCACTTTTCTTCTTTAGTTAACTTAATCACACTAAGATTAAAAATCATTTAAATGATTAAGAGGAGTGACTGTCTCATGTGGTGGATGGAATCAGATATTTAAACTGAGATTATATGTTGGCATGAATAAGTGGACTTTAGATAATTTACACATCATTCATGTGGTAGGTAAATAACATGTATGTGAATAAAAATATAGCGCTTGTTTGAACCTCATTTTGAGGAGGATAATGTATTTTGAAATAGTGTTTTTTTGGAAAATATATGATCTGTTTTTTATTTACATGTAAAATTATTTTATTGGAAAACGTGTAATTGAAAATGAGTTCGATAAAATGGAGCTCAAGCAAGGGCATATTCGAGTTTCCCGAAGATTATGTGCTAAGGATCGAAACTATGTGTAGGTCAATCATTTTCTACATAAATTTGTAGGAAAAGTGATATTAGGTGTGTGGATGAAATCTTTTGGTTTTATGTATAGAAATCTCAATGGAATATGGTACGATCCTGTTTCCTTCGAATTCAAAATCAAACTCCATTTGACCATATCCATTCTATGTTCTAGTCTAATTTGATCTTGTCAATGTTTATAGAGTTTACTTATTAAGGACTGAGTTACATGTGCGGCTGTCATCCAATTTGTGTGTACAGGCATCAATTCCCAATGATTAATGCTACGTAGAGTCAGTACACTGGTGGGGGTGGGGGTGAAGTTCACGAACTAAAAATTTATTAATGATAGTTTAGGAATTTCAAACTTATAATTTCAATTTTGTTTTAATTTAATTTAATTTTATATACAAAGAGTCGTCATATCATCAAAAGAGATGTTAGAAAAATAAGTGTGCAATTTTTCTCTTCTAAAACGATGGACAAGAATATAATCTCAAACATTGAAGCTAACGCCCATAAATCTTGCATTTTTTTTCTTCTTTGTTCTCTTACAACAATTTTATTAAATTTAATGGTATATAATTAAAATTTATAATTCTCCACGTAGAATTCTAATTAACATGTGAGTTTAGTCCACTTAATGGGACTAGTTTTCATCGAAATCAAACTGAACCGTACCACGCTCACCTTTTGGTCTGTGTTTGTTTCTCATTATTTGTTCATTAAAATGAAAAATATGAACGTTATTCATTACATCATGTCATCATATTTGACTTTTTATCTCTTGTGTTGGATCCGTAACAGCTATATTTTTCATTCTCATTTTTGCGTTAACGTGGCTCAAACGGGCCTTGATATAATTTTGTTAAAATATACATACAAGAAATTAAAGAAAATCAAAATCAAATACTAAACAAGTCAAAAGATACATGTCTACCATCCTCATCTCGAACCATGGTAAAAAAGCAAATCACCACACGTTACAAATCTTACACCAGAAGATTCAAGACAATAAAAATTAAGTTAAATAAGATCAAAAGCAACATGTTTCGTACATTATTGGACGATACCGGAAAATACTGTAACACGAACAAAAGAAATTAAGGCGAGTGGCGAGCATGCATGAGAATATTGCATTCAGAGGAGAAGACCAAAACCAAAAGCGAGGGCTGTAAGTGAGGCAAAGAAGGTTGGTACAAAGAATGGGGCGTCGGAGGTGGGGCTGGGTGAAGGAGCATCTGCGGCGGCGACGCCTTTGACGGCGGTGAGTGTCATCGTCGTGATGAGCATCAATGCAACTGCAAACATCTTCATCTTCATTGCCTCCATTGCAAAATTCTTAGATAGAGAGAGAAAGAGGCTCTGTAACTCCTCCGTGAAAAAGATAGGATGTGTTTAGAGAGAGAGGGAATGGAGGAGACTGTGTGGGCGAGATTGGGCTCCGTGGTGGGGTTATATATAGGCAAGTTGAAAAGAGAGAGAGGAACTGCGGGCAGCAGCCCGAAATGAAGATCATTATATTAAGGATCATACTACATATACTCACATTATTGTACAAAAAGTTTTACTTACACTCACAATAGGGGTGGGGACCACACAGCCGGCATTTTTGAATTCATGTTGGGTCCGCATTTTTTGTGAGTATGTGTAACCCATTTTGTCTAAGTTTGTGAGTACATATATATTAATCCTTATACTAAAATGGCTGTTTTACCCCATTTTTATTGAAAAAATTTTGAATAATAGATTGATGGAAAATGTGCTATTAAAAAATAAAATTTTTTTTATTTACGTATAATATTATTTTAATAAAATATGTGTAGTTGAAAAGAAGAGAGAGAAAAATATATTTTAAAAAAAATTGGAAACAAACAAAGTCTAATTAATGCTATCTAATGGTGGCCATGTGGATACTTCGAGTTTATTCTACAAGAATAATGACATCTGACACAGATTTATGTGACATTATGTCCCCATTTGAGCCGTATTATTGTAAAAATGAGAATGTAATATATAGTCGTTATGAGCTCCACACAAGAGAGAAAATGTCAAATATGGTGGTTTGATGTGATGGATAACGGTCATATTTTTCATTTTAATGAGAAAATAATAGGGTTCAAACAGGGCCTATATTATAGGTTTGATTAAAGATAAGATTATATAATTCGTTTAATTATATATTCCATTTTAGTGTACTCTAAATTAGTTTTGTAATACTAATGGTTCTAAATAGTATTACATTTTCTACAAACATACACTTAGCTTTAGGGCTGGACAAAATTCTCAAAATCGAACTAATCGAATCAGACCTAAATCGAAATAAATTGAATCGAGTAGATCCTCTTAAATTAAGTATCTGAATAGGGTATTTGAATCGAGAATCGACAGATTTGATTCAATTATCTGTTCTAGATGAAGAACCGAATTTTTCTAACTTTTTTTTTATCATAAATAAACTAAACTATTTTTATTTTTTTCTAAATAAATTTGCTAACTAATTAATTTAGCCCAAACCCAAAATATAATTTTCCTATTTCTGATTTTCAGCCCAAGTCTAATTTAATCAAATTGACTTAAGTTTTATCCAAATCTCTTATTTTATCTTGGTGTCGTTTTTGCAGTTATAGAATCGAGCTGGAAGCTCGATTGCACCTCTTTTCATTATTGTGGACTAGCTATCTTCCTCTTCTTGTAATTTTAACAACCAAATCTATCAAAAACTTAACAAAAAGAGATGTAAAAGATATCAAAGAATTGAACTATGTTATTTTGTAAGAAATAAAATTGAGCATGTTATTAGTTAAATTAATGTAGCGTTGCAGTAAATATTAAAAAAAATAGTTATAGTACGGATCTCGGGAATCGAACTGAATCAAACCCTAACAGTTCCATAATTAAATTTGGACTCGACGATTCTACTTACTAAATATCCAAAATTCGGGTTCGATTCGGTTCTATTCTAAAGAGTACCGAATCAAATCGGACCATGTTCGTAAAGAAGAACAAATGATAAAGAAGGACAGATGTTCTGCTGTAAGAAAATACTTTGTGTATTACAATTGTTTGACTTTTGTACACTGATTGCAATGAGGGCAGCAAGCTATATATACACATAAACCAAAAAGCTATACTAGGAAGCCTATTAAGAGCGAATCAATATACAAGGAATATCAGCAAATTTACAGCAACCTGTACATGATTTGTGACTGTAGACTGGTTGATTATCCATGATTTTAGAGCTAAGATTAACGTGTCCATGATTTGCTCCTATAGACTGGTAGTGTGACCAAGATTATAGGGCTAAGATCAAGGATCCTTTTCACGCCCCCGCAAGACAGTGCTTCCATCGGCAACACCGATCTTGGTGCGAAGCTCTTGAAAGCGAGCCTTTGAAAGAGCTTTCGTCATGAGATCCGCAAGTTGATCACGGGTAGATATATGAGATACATTGAGCAGGCCTTTGTTAGCATAGTCCCAAACAAAATGAATATCAATGGCAATATGCTTCATGCGGGAATGTGGAATAGGATTTAAGCTGAGCTGAGTGGCACCAATATTGTCACAGTATAATTTTGATACAACAGGGAGAGTCGTCTGTAGTTCTTGAAAGGGGGAAGTGAGCCATGCTATTTCCGAAGCAGTAGTCGCAAGAGCATGATATTCAGCTTCGATGGAGGAGCGCGCAATAGCGCGCTGTTTTCGTGTGCTCCAGGATATAGGATTGTTGCCAAGATAAATGATGTAGGCTGAAGTGGAAGTTCAGTCACCCATATTGCCTGCCCAATCAGAATCGGAGTATGCAATGAGATGAAGACATTTAGTTTTGCGAAGTCGTAGACCATGATAAAGAGTCGCTTTGAGGTATCGTAATAACCGTTTAGCTGTTGTCCAATGTGTCACCGTTGGTCTATGCATAAACTGAGCAAGGCGAGAAACCGGGAAAGCAATGTCAGGTCTCATAAGAGATAGATATTGAAGTGAACCAATAATTCGACGATACTCCGTGCAATCAACAGAGATTGTGCCATCATCCAGGCGGAGAACATTAGAGGTAGACATTGGGGTCAAAATCTCTTTCGCATTGTCAAGGCCTGTTTTAGAGAGTAATTCCCTAATATACTTATACTGAGATTAAAATATACCGTCTGTGGTGGGGATAACTTCAACACCCAAAAAGAAACTTAATGGGCCAAGATCTTTGAGAGAGAAGGCCTTGCCCAAAGAAGTGATAACCTGCTGGATAAAAGTGCTGGAATTTCCTGTGAGAATGAGATCATCCACATAAATGAGAAAATATGCAGTTAGATCATCCATATGATATATAAATAAGGAGGAGTCGGCTTTAGATTGAGAAAACCCCATTTTTGTGAGACAATCACTTAATGCATGATACCAAGCCCGTAGGGCTTGTTTGAGTCCATAGAGAGAGCGATGAAGCTTGCATATATGATGAGGCGTGTTGGGGTCAACAAAACCAGATGGTTGTGCCATGTAAACTTCCTCAGTCAAAGTGCCATGGAGAAATGCATTGTTGACATCTAGTTGGCGAAGAGGCCAACCCCTAGACACGGCAAGAGTAAATATCACGCGGATTGTAGCTGGTTTGACTACATGAGAAAAAGTTTCTTTATAATCCAAGCCAGGTCGTTGGTGGAAACCTTTAGCCACTAATCTGGCCTTATAACGATCAATATTGCCATTTGGTTTCCGCTTGATGCGATACACCCATTTGAAACCAATGGGATTATGATGAGGAAGTTTCTCGACAAAGGTCCAAGTTCCATGTTTAATAGGGAAGTGAATTCCTCACTCATAGCCTGGCGCCAAAGAGAATCCTTCATGGCCTGTGATACACAAGTGGGCTAAAGAGCAGTTGGCAGTGAATGTTTAGACACTTGGTATATCTGCTTGGGTTGGTAGATATTATTCATGGCTCGTGTAATCATGCCATGAGTACGGACCGGTGCAGCAGGTTTCGATGGGCCAGATGTAGCACTTGGGTTACTATCCAGAGAAGTGGCTAATGTAGTCTGCGAAGGACTCGGATCTAAGGGCTGCTGCTGAGAGTGATGTGAAGGAGTTGGGTTTGGGGAGGACTCAACAATAGGATTAGAGTATACATTGGGCATATCTATTGGAATAATGATAGGTGGGGCGAGACCACGGTGGGTGGACTCGTGTGGATAGGCTCAGAAGTTGGCTTTAAGCAGAGAGAGGGGAATTCATTTTCGTTGAATTGTACATGGCGGGAAAGATAAAGTCGAGATGTTGCGAAATCTAAACACTTATATGCACTCTAAGAGGTAGAGTATCAAAAAAAAATACAGGCACGAGATTTGGAGTCTAGCTTATGACCAGTATAGGGTTTAAGCCAAGGAAAACATAAGCAACCAAATGTCCATAATTTGAGATAATTTGGCAATGTCCCAAACAAACATTCATAAGGTGAACTATATTTTAGGGCTAGGAATAGGAGTCCATTGATGAGGTAGACAACTGTTTGAAAAGCATAAGGGTAAGGCAGCTTGCGTAAGGAGGGTCATTCCAGTTTCAACAATATGTCGATGTCGTCTCTCTAAGATGCCATTATGTTGGGGTGTGTGAGGTGGAGTGGTAAGGTGGCTGATCCCATGATTTAGAAAATATGACTTTAACTTGATATATTCACCACCATTATCTGAGTAGAAACTTTTAATTGGATGATCAAATTGTTTTTCCAACACAGGTTTTAGGTGAGTGAAAATTTGACAGACATCAGATTTTTGGTACATGGGAAAAAACCAACAATAGCGAGTATAGTGGTCAATAAAGATTACATATTAGCGATATCCATCAGAGGATTTGTGTGGGACCCTCAACATCGGAAAAAATATATTCAAGAGGATTATGACTTACAATGGAGCTAGTGCCAAAAGGTAATTTATGACTTTTATTGAGACGACGTGAGGTACAATTATTCGGTGGAACAGAATTACGTAAAGGAAGCGAAAATTGTTTAACAATGTGAGAAACAATTTTCTGAGCAGGATGACCTAAACGACGATGTCAAGTGTTGGTGGAGGTACGCTCACCCACATTGGCAATAATTGATGACTGTGTTTTGGCTAGAGGCGGAAGAGGATAGACACCATTTTCACAATCACAGCGTAGCGGTATCGCCCCCATGGTCCGATCCTTCACAAAAAAATAATCAGGATGAAATTCAATTAGTACATTATTGGACTTGGTAAAATGATGCACAGATATGAGATTCTTATGCATTTCAAGAACACATAAAGTATTGGTAATATGAAATGAATGCGAGGGATAAGAGAGGCCAAGAGAGCCAACATGAGTAACTGATAAACCTTTACCATCACCAATTACTACTTCATTAGTGCCATCATATTCAGAGTGGATGGAGAGGTTAGACAAATCGGATGTGATGTTGTGAGAAGCACCAGAGTCAACCAACCATTTCTTGTATTTAGCAAGTGATTTACCAACGAAGTTGGCCGCACAAGAGGTCGAGGTAGATAGCTTTGGACAAGATTTAGCAGTGTGGCCAAGAGTATCACAATATTGGCACTTGAGCTTGCGAAAACCATCACGGGATGAGTGGAGTTGGGTCTGACTCGATGAAGTGCCTCGAGTGAAGTTTTTGCGATGGCCACGATAGGTGAAATTGCCACGTGTTGCTGGGTTTGCTGTAACAATCAACGTATTGGTGGCAGATTCAAGGAGCTTGAGATATGTCTTATGACCAACTAGCATGTCGTGCAATTCCTTGAATGTCAAGGAAGTGGTGCGAGTGTGGATAGGAGCAACAATGTCACGATAATCAGGACCTAGTCCATGCAAGACATAGAGTGTAATATCATCATCAGATAGAGGAGTATCAATGAGAGCCAATTCATCCACAATGCATTTGATACTGTGGAGATAGTCAGTAATGAGTTTGTCACCACGTTGCATGAGAGTGAGTGCCTCTTTAAGTTGCATTACGCGTGTTCGTGACTTGTTGGCATACAAGTGAGAAAGCTTGTCCCAAGTGTCACGGGAGGTTTTTGCCGAAGCAATAAGAGGAGCAATTTGTTCCGAAACAGAAGCCAAGATGGCATTCAAGAGGAGCTGATCCTGTCTAAACCAGCGAGTATAGGCAAAAACATCATTTGCCGAAGTGGTTTTGGTGGGTACAGCTGGACATGGGAGGGTTCCATCATGATGCCCCATAATACCGTACCCAAAGAGGAGGGAAGAGAAAGTAGCACGCTAGGTTGGGTAGCTGGAAGTGGTGAGGCGCTGTAATTGGCTAGTATTTACGGAGATTAAATATTGTTCAGAAGTCTGACCACCAGTGGGGTGAGAGACAATCGAAGAAGTCATGGCGGAAGCAGATGGATCGTACTCGTTAGAGTCAAAACGCTCCGATGCCATAAAGAAGAACAAATGATAAAGAAGGACAGATGTTCTGCTGTAAGAAAATATTTTGTGTATTACAATTGTTTGGCTTTTGTACACTGATTGCAATGAGGGCAACAAGCTATATATATATACATAAACCAAAAAGCTATATTAGGAAGCCTATTAATAGTGAATCAATATACAAGAAATAGCAGCAAATTTACAGCAATCGTGTCCATGATTTGTGGCTATAAACTGGTTGATTATCCATGATTTTAGAGCTGAGATTAACGTGTCCATGATTTACTCTTGTAGACTGGTAGTGTGACCAAGATTATAGGGCTAAGATCAAGGATCCTTTTCAGTTCGGTCCAACTTAGCCATGCTTTTTTTTCTTTTTCTTTTTTCTAAAAATCAAATTTTAATAAATGTTGATAAGATATACAATTAAGAAATTGATAAAAAAAAAATGTGAATTTATTGATCTCCTAAACACCAATATTTTTAGGTGACATGTCACAATACAATAGACAATGAGAGATAATGGTTGGTTACAAAATTGATTATATCACCTATTGCAGTGTGTCACGTCATCTGGATGTTAAGCACCCGTGTGTTAAGAGATCAATAAAATAGACATATCTCGTTTTCTTAATCAAGCTCATTAGCATGTTTGATTGGACTTATTTCTCATGACGAAGCCATCTTTAAACCAACCATAAATTGATAAATGACGAAGCACGCCCAAGTAGACTTTATTGGAAATGAAAATTGAACGGAATTAGAAACACAATGTTTCTGCGTTTAGTGGTTGTAAATGGACAACTCTCTCTCTCTCTCAAATTTCAAGTTAGGCTAGACATTTAGGTTTTCAAACACACAATATGTATAGAAAAATACATATAGAAATCCTACAGAACACTTACAGTTGCGGGGTGGGTGTTCTTTTTTTTTTTTTTTTTTTTTCACATGGGGTCCACCCCCATTGGACCCAATGTGAGAATCTGTATGAATTCTGGTAATAGAATTTCTGTACGTATGGCTTTTGTATTAGGTTTTATGGTGGGAAATAATGTTAAATTCATTAATGGCCACCTAATTTTATAATTAGCGTCACAATGATCATTCAATTTAATTTTGTTTAACCATAGTTGCCTAACTTTATTTTTAGTGTCATCATGATCACCCAATTTAATTTTATTACACAATGGCCATCCAATTTCATATAACGTTTCACCATGACAAACCATTTTTTTTTAAAACCATTTTCACTAGTTTTAAAAGGGGGTAAAATAGTAATTTTACATTATATATAAAAAATAAAACTAAAAGTTTTTTTATTTTGAAAACCTTTTTTTTTTAAGAAAATTAAGTTTTTATTTTATTTTATTTTATTTTATTATTTATTAATTAAAAAATTCATCCAGACAAGCAAAAACTGTCCAGACTATACTGTCCGGATTGGCAGAAACTAGCTGTCGTCCGGACGTCCGGACCGTCAGTATAGTTTTTTTAAAACACAGATTAGAGACTCCAACGCAGAGGAAGAAGAAGGAAAAAAGAAAAAAAAGCCTGCACAACATATCAAATGCACCGATTTCATTTTCTTGAAAGTGAAAACAAACCTGTAACGATCTATTACAATAGAGAAAATCTCAACATAGTTTGTTGAGAGATTCAAAATCTGTTCTTTATTATCACATAAAATTATCTTCTTCCGGGTTGCTCTACAAAGAAAGCTGAAGTATTGTAATTCCTTCTTTCTCTTTTTTACTGTTTTTCTCTTCGTGGTTTAATTGGATTAGGCTAATGGGTTATTAGATTTTGCAATGCTGTGTATTTAGATACTTTTGGGAAGTATTTCCCATAGATCTTGAAGTGGGTTTTGATTTTTGTTAATATCTACATTTTCTTGAATTTGAAGTCAAAAATCTCAGATGGGTGACTAAATTTATGGGTTTCTTTTTGCTTGGTTTTGTTGCAGATATTTACACGTGTATATAGATTCATACATGGATAAGTTGCAGTGGGGGAACAGGAAGAGACTGAGATGTGTAAAAGTGAAGGACTCATCTTTGAATGGGAAATCAGATGGAGATGGAAGTGGGAGTGGTGTTGTGAAGAAGAAAATCACATCGAGGGTTGTCGATAATAACAATAATAGTAGTAATAATAACAAAGAATCATCTGTTCTTCCTCCTATTCCATCTCCTCATCGTTCCAACAGGTAACAAGATTAAGTTTAAATAGAAATAGATTGATGCTTTTTCTTTTTAAATTTTGAAAATTTGCATTGAAAATATTGACAGTTCTTGAAATTTGGGCTATGATTCTTGAAATTTGTAGTTCTACTTTCTTGTGAAGTGGAGATTTACTTGTTCACTAAATACATATTTTAGGGTAATTTGATGGGGATTAGTGATATTATTGATTTTGTCGAAAGCTTAGATTGTCATCTTATATCTGGTAAAAGAATTTTTTTTAAATAGGTGAGAAGTTTGGTTAAAATGGTTGTTGTTAGATCCACACCTCTCATTTGTTTAGGTGGAGTCTTATTTGGTAATTAAGATTCATATTTTTGCTTTATGAAAAGTAAAAGAAAAGAAACGAATGTCCAGGTATAACAAGTTTTAATATAGATTCTTGGTTCTATATGCAACCCAATTAGAGATACTTATCTATATGTACTTGAAATGGGAGGTCGAAATCTGCCACAGGTTGAAAAAATGTACTAATTTTTTGGGTTTTTCATAACAGGGACCTGGGAATGAGTAGATCTGGTGCAAATGATAACCGAAAAGCATCAACATCTTCATCACCTGAGAAAGAAGATCGGTATTACACAACAAGGGGGTCGGGGACATTTGATGATAGTAGCAAGGCTTTTGCAAATCCTGAGGAAAATAGAAAGATTGTTTGGCCAAAATTACTTGTTACCTTATCGAGTAAGGAAAAAGAGGAAGATTTTATGGCTATGAAAGGCTGTAAACTACCTCAGAGGCCTAAGAAAAGGGCCAAGTTGATCCAAAGAACTATTCTTGTAAGTCATTTGTGTACACATGAATAGCATCCGATCATTTTGTGATTTGGGTTTTTTAAGTTATGCTTTGAGGTATGAAAATGCTTTGCTGTATTTGTTTGTGCAGCTGGTAAGCCCCGGTGCCTGGTTGTCTGATTTGTGCCAAGAGAGGTATGAAGTGCGGGAGAAGAAGACTTCAAAGAAGGTACTGATATCACTATTGATGTTTCCTTGTTCTCCTATATTTTATGCCAGTTTCTTTTTCAGTTTTGGCTCTAAAAACATGGTTGCGATTGTTATTTGGCACAGAAACCTCGAGGATTGAAAGCTATGGGAAGCATGGAAAGTGATTCAGAATAATAGGTGGGACAGAGAAAGGGAGAAGATATTGTAGTAACAATCTGATATTTTGCGAGTTGTAGTAGTATAATAGTCTATAATTTGGAGTTCTTGGTTGGTTTTGCAGAGCTGCTCGTAGTTCTTGAGCCTCTTATTCAAATCTTGTATTGCATATCTAAGAATGAATTATCATTTTCATTATTTTCCAAAAATTAAAGTTCTTTATTACCCGATGCTTTCTTCGTGCTTCAATAGCCAGTTCTGTAATTCGACGTCATCATACACTTTGGTGAGCATTTCTGTTTCTTTTCCTCGTATTTTCCTGTCATCTTCGCGTTTCCCAATTCGATTTAAGACTTGGAAAGTCACTAATAATTTGTTCCATATTCAAGTCAATTTTCATGTAATGACAGACTCAGATTCCGTCCTTTCCTGAGAGATATATATATATATATAGGCAATAGCCAGATATTGAAAAAATGGAAAAAATACATTGAGACTGTATTGCAAATTAAAGTAAAATGATTAGAAAACAACTTGTACAATTGACTTCTACCCTCAAAATTGCAGCTGAAACTTCAAACCATTTTCAGCTACATTGCTATTTGTGATCCTCTAACAATGTCTACCTATTTCTTTGAACCCTTTTCTTCTACTGCTCATTTACAGGTTGAAACCTATACTCTTGCAACATTTACTCATGTACACATTTTTATCCTCGAGAACCCTCGGTAAAGGCCAATCAAATTGCTTGAGCACGGAGAAGCTCCTATGCTCGCATTCTTGGGTGCTCATAAATCATTGACACCTAGATGCTATTGGATTGTGAAAATTCATGTGACAAAGCACGCTTGCGCAGTCAGTAAATTCCCTCGAATCCAAAATTCCAGCTGCAATCAGAACCACATTGTGCTCAATCTGTTTAACACAATAAAAGGCATACGAGTGTTTAGTGCATGTTCAGTGGATTGTATGTAATAAATCAGAACAATCACCCTATTAAGAGCACGTTTGGGAAGTGTTTATAAATGTTTCAAATTATAAATAGATAGAAATAAGTCGTGAATAAATAGATAGTACTTGTGAGTCCCTCAAAATGTGTGAATAAAAAGTTAAGAGTGTTTATAATCCATTTGTTCAAACATAAGCTCCAGTATCTGAGATAAAGGTCAGGTAGTATAAGAAAATTACCACGACAGCCCCTCATTTTTGGATTATTTGGCAGCTTGCACATATGAAGGGCAATGCACGCACGCCTGCAAGGATCTGTCCAGAAGTTTGCAGAAGGGAAAAAAAAAAAAAAGCCGTCACTGTACTATAAAGCTTCAAGAGCTACTGAAGCTTTGGTGAATACAGAGAGAACAAAGGGTGCCTCTTCTCCAGGATGAATGGTTGTTGGCACAATTGTGTAACCCTTAGGATCAGGCTCAAGGACCATCTCACAAGATATTTCCCGAGAATTTACATAATCTGTGCCACCAACTGATTCGTGCAAGTATATATTGTAGGCAGCACGACGTCCACGGGTCTTGAGAATCCTCATCCCTATGTAGAACATCTGTGAATCATGGCTTGACTGGAAATTCTTGAAACCAGCTGTTGTTCTCGAGAAGCTCACACCCTATGAAGACACAATTTGGCATGAAGCAAACAAGAGACAGCTATCTGAAGATTTATAACCTTTGCTATTTGAAGATTAATAAGCTCGCACACATACAAAATTACCTGAGTTAAGGTGATGAACACATGAATCGGTAAGGATGCATCTGGCCCCATGGCTCTCAAGCGGAACTGTGGATTTTGATGCCAACTATCATAGTCCTGGCAGCCTCCAGCGCTGTAACCTCTCCACTGACTATGGACAGAATAACGCATCTCGGGTGGGTAGACACGGCACACATATATCGACCTGAAATGTATCTGAAAATCTTGCCAAGACATCCAGAATATACCATCTCTTGCCTGTTCCCAAATGAATACACCAAAAGTTCCATGAATAAAGTAAAAATTACTGAATTGTAATTTCAAGCACAACAAAAGAATATATAGCAAGGGTTATGCAGAGAAACCGCATCGAAACAATTAAGCAAATCAATAATTGAAGACTAGTGAAGAAAATACAAATCGAAAGTACCTGAGGGACATGCTTGAGCTTGTGCTTCATCCTATCTGTCCATTCAGGTGATGAATCGGACCAAGGGCCATTCCACTCAACCTCGTTTGCCCATGGATTTCTGATCTGAACAAGTTTATTGCCATCTACTTCTCGTACCTGGACAGATATATATATAGCAAAAAGTGGTTGCTTCACACTATTCCTTCTACCAGACTTTAAGGTGTTTTTACGTACAAGGTCTTGGACCAACATACCTGTAATATCGAGTAAGCATGCCCTTGCACAATTCCACTGGAAGAAACATGCACATCCGACCCTGAAGGGCTGCCAGCACCAAGCAGGAAGCCTTCTTGTTTGAAGCGTAATAATTGAGACCATAGTCTTCCACTAGCTAGGTCAATCTGGGCTTGAGCACTTCTAATATCAATCTCCTCACCTGCACCGCCAGTTAGGTCCACAAGAGCATCTTGGACAAGCCCGCCTTCCAATGCTTCATATGATCCATGAAGCTTAGCATATGCTTTTTCTAATACAGAGACCCACAATTCATTACCCTTCCTGCTGGTAGCAAATGCAGGTTTGCCAGGTGATTCACATGGAATCCAGTCATCTACAACAACGGGAACCCATTCTCCCTGAAATCAAGGAAAGCATAAATGGTCATATAGTAGCTTCAAGAAATAAACTAGCCAAATTTAAATTGATGATTGCAACATTAGATCGCATGAAATCAAGTCTGGTTTTTTAAACATTGGTTATTCCACACTGCCAACATCAAAGCATAATAGTCAAGAAAACGTCATATTCTCCTATAAAAGGATAAGGTTGCATTTAGTGGCCTGGAATTTGGTAAATTTGAACTAAAATCTTCTCTAATTTTGGTTCCAAACAATCACAGCAATTTGCACAGATTTTAGAACAAAGTAAAGGAAATAAGCAAAATTTGAACCACCTGAATACAGAAACGGACTGTATAAATTCCTTCTTCATTATATTGTGGAGTAATAATGACTTCCGATATGCGTGAAACCTCAGTCAGCACTGCAACAGCGCTCAAAAACCAACAATCACCCAACCGGCCCTGTTAGATTCGACGCATTAGTACAGCAATTTAATTCGAAAATAATTTCGGGGCCCCAGATTTCATGTCCTGATTGCTCTGTGTGTGTGTGTGTGAGAGAGAGAGAGAGAGAGAGAGTGAACAGAAACCTGACAAACATCAGAAGGATTTGCTCTTCCCGAAAATAAGCATGGATTAGAATCCAGATGCTTTTCCTTCACTATTTCAATAGGCCTCATCCACTCTGAAACAACCTACGATACAAAGAAGATGATTTATACATTCCATGTAGTCATTAGGAAAAACAAGACAAACAAGAAATGTAACCCTCACGAAAAATCAGAGGAAAATTACCTGCAATTTTGAGGGAGGATTGTTAGGATCAACAAATAATGAGCGATCATTAGGTGGAAATTCTTGATCAGTAAACTGTGATTCTCCTCTAGCCAAGAGAGCCTCCTTTACAGCCAATTCTACAGACCGCATACGTTGATTGATTTCCTCCTGTGTCTCCATCCTAGGTTTCCTCAACCTCCTAGTAAAAGAATCCACATCTACCACGACCCCTTCACGATCTGATCTTCTCTTCCTCCCACTTGAATATTGCCCGTCCCAATCTACATCATCCCTGTCATAAAGATCTACATCTGCAGGATCACTCTCCCAGTCCTCAACCTACATTAAATCACATAAAATAGCAATCACAGAACTGGTTTAGAGCCCAAAATAATAACACTACCAGTGGAGCAGAGGTAATGCGAAGAAGTAAAACTTGCAGACAAAAACATAAAAATGGTAACAAAAACAGGTGCAGACCCTTGGAGGAGAACTTGACCACTGCCAATTATCATCGAGGATATCCATTGTATTGTAATCAGAAGAACCCATAGCAGCAGCAAGAGCAGCAATCTCATCTTCATTCAAGCACCTTCCCCAAAGGAAAACATCCATTATGTGCATTTTGGATTCAGCACCTTCGCTATCCGACCTCCCAAATGCATCCACATCTGTGGGTGGTCTAACTCCAAGCCAAACTTCTGTTCCTTGCTCCCATATGCCATTACCCACATTAAGTGGAAGCCCAGTCTGATAGCCATCATAACCACCATCAATGAAGCAAGTGGCCTCACCTAAATCCGCATCAATGGTCAAAGTGACAATATGCCACCTGCAAGTCAAAAGTTTCATGTAAAACATAAAGCCATCTAAAAAAGATAAGAAAGAAAGTAAATATAATCAAGAAAAACATAAGTAGTGAAATGCAGACAAGTTTGAAAGGAAAACCAGGTGGACAAAGGAAAAGGGAAGAGAAAAGAAGCAAGACAAAAACCATTGGACCCATGGGTTGTTTACGAACTACAGAACAGGTAAAAAAAAATAAGGGTATGAATAGCACACACACAGAAGCAGACATTCACAGACCTTCCATCTGCAATACTTGATGAACTTATACTCCACTCCTTTGCAACAGTAGTCTGTCTATCACCTTTTGTAATTAATCGCAAACCAACTTGTCCAGCTTCAATGCCTTGTTCAGATCCAGCCACAAGAATTTCCCAACACACTCTCTTCTGTAATTCAGTACCCAAGAGACAAACAGGCCCAGACTCAGGCTGAATCATTACAGAAACAGAGAAGCTAACTTTCTGACTTTGACATAAACTAGAATCAATCTGTCCACAGCGCCTGCCACTTGTTGTGGGTTCATCATCAAGAATACATATAGCACCAGCAAGGCCCGTCTGTAAATGACAATGTGATGTTATTAATCCGTACAGTTTTCAAAATTACCTACTTTTTCGTGTTCCCAACCCCAGGCAATTGAGATAAGAAAAAAAATTAAATAAAGAAGAATGAAATGATATCTACAATTTTCCACCCATAAGATGTTAAGATAAGATTTTGGCAATCACCCCCTGGATAGCACAATAAGTTTATCCCTCAAAAAGTAAGATCTTAAACTCTCGTATTATTCGAAGATTAATGGAGAATGATATAATAATCTTAAAGTCTCGTATTATTTGAAGATTAATTGGGAATATTAAAATACCTGAAGTGCCCTATCAGATAACTGAGTTGCACGTATTCTATATGCAACGCTTGAAACTCTCTCCCGTGCAAATGAATCGTCAAGCAATGAATCCCCTCCTACAGCCCGCACAGCGGCAGCCATGGCTGCTGCCTCCCTGCTTCCAGCATTAGGAATAGAAGATATAAGAGAAGCCTCAATTTCCTTCCATTTACGTTCTTCTTTCTCCAGAAGAGCTTTTCTTCTTTCTTTACCTCTCCCTTCCTCTTCACGTCTCTGCATCAAAATTTCCTCTTCCATCTCCTTCTCTCTTATGTAACTGAAAGAATAATCAAGAATATTTAGAAATACCAGGACAAGCTGATGCAAATGCAGATTATAGAATTTAATTTCTTGAAGTGTACTTGTTTCACCTCTCCTGTATAATTTCAAATTGCCTACGATCCTCAGGCATCCACTTTTTAATTTTTTTGGCACTTAAATCTGAAAAACCTATGCTGTCAAGGAAGATTCTCAAACGAACTTCATCCTGTACAGGCACAAACAGCAGTACAAGAATCATTAGCAGTGAAACCAAATGAAAAACGCATGGCACGCAGTATGGATCATTTTTACCTGTACCCGTTCTGCTTTGGCAGTCAAGGAAAGCAGAAGAAGTAAATAACCACCAAACTTATCCCACATGTAAACCCATTCAGTATCAATTGCCTCTTCCAGAGCCAGTATTCTGGCATGGGCACACATTTCTCTTTTGTGACCTACATCACCGATTGATTCATGCCGCAATATCCTTCGACTTCTCAATTTGGAGAAGAATGATCCAGCAGCCAGTTCTTCATTTCGCAAACGATCTCTTAGTTTCATGACATCGGCTCTAGGAAGCACATAGTTCCCGGCCCTATCCCGCGCAACAGTAGGATCTCCAACTAAAAGCGCAGCTGAGCTTGCAGACCTCTGAGGAGCAGAGTAAGTTCCAGATAATGCATTTCTTGTCTGCAAGGAGTAAGAAGGGACTTCTATATCAGGACAAAGACATATATCAACTACACAACCGTAAGTTTTCAAGATTCAGGCATGTTATAGAAAACAACTGAAAGATATCCGAGGCAGAGAAATAACCGAAAGAACAAGAAATATGAAGGAACCTTTCTGGTAATTCCTTATGTAATTTATGTCCTACATCTACAGTATTGATTCCAGGTACCAATGAATTTCTTCTTCAATCAGGTAAAGATACTCTAAAACAAAAGCCTCTTTGAAATATTGTTTTACAGTTCAACTCGATGCAATTTCATAACCTCAATTTTTTTTTGCCAATATTAAACATCACAGCAAGTCCATGTTACACACCTGTATTATCTTTAACAGCTACAAAATCATCTTTAATCTAAATCATGGAAATGATGTTCCATCATAATGATGAAACACAAAATGTTATGGAAGCAGATGACACTGCACAAACTATACCATGATAATTGCCTCTCTCTCTCTCTCTCTCGTGAGGGGGTGAGGGAAAATGAAAATTGTTCCATCAAAATGAGTAATTAGAGTAAATGAATGTCAGAAGAACGTGGAACGTCTGCCTAAAAGGAAACAGATATTGACTACGTTAACGTGTCAATAGATTGAAGATATAAAGAAAAATAAAACAGTTGAACCCCATTACTAAGAGTGGGAAATAAAGAAGTAACAGAAAGGTACCAGTAACATTAAACTTCATTTGGTTACAGAGTTACTGTAAACAAAAAAGAATAAAAATTTTGAAAGATTAACATGCAGCTAAAACTAGACGCACCTTGGTAGCTGATCGAGCTATTGCCTGGATTATAGTTTCCTTACTTAGAAAATGAACAGCATCTTCCACCGTCTAATTGAATAGATATATTAGAATGCAAAAAGGAAGCAAAATGCTGAAATAACTAAAGAAAAACTCTTTGGATGATCTATCAACAAGTGCATCAAGATGGCTGTTTCATATGCACATAAAACATGACAGTAGATTATATTTGTATTGCTAAACTGTATGAATGAGTTCGTTATAAATGGAAAGTTCAAACCTCAAGAGTTAAACACGGACGAGAGACGGCGAATCCAAAAGCCACAACAAGTGTGATTGCAGATACGGCAGCACCAGCAAATGGTGGATAAATCTTCAAACTGGCGACTACACCCCAGCCTTCAGTAGCCAATGCAATGCCATAAAGCATAAGAAATGCAGCACTTCGGAAAAGACAGACAGAAACTATCAGACAAGATACCAAAATATGTAGTTTGTGAAGCATTCCAACTTGTTTACGAGTGGAAAGAATGCATACTCGTAGAACAGAAGAAAGAAGCAAATACCACATACACAAAAGGGAATTTAAGCAAACCTGACGTTTTTCCCAGTATCTGCATGAGCATCATAAATATAGACAGGCAGCACCCTCGGTGAATAAACTACTATAGGAGGCGAAAGAAGCACCTGCAAAAAATGGTATCCATCACACAATTGAATCTAATAAAACATTGTGCAGCAAAGATAATAATTTTACAAAAAAGAGGTTTATGAGTAATATGCTTCAGATCTGGATTTTTTAAAATCAGATATTACTTACAGTCAAGGCCCTTCCAGCCAAAAGGAACAGAAAGGAGAAGTAACCAACAGATGCGCCAACAAAAGCTTTCTCTGTAAAGCAACAACGATTTTACAATGTCATGTACAAGGCCAAAATGTCATCAGGATGGCAATCTAGGGAGAATTTCGACAGAGTAGATGAAACAGGTCTAATATTGCAGTCTGCTCTTTAACTGGGATAGGGTCAAAGAAAGGGAAGAGTGCTACCTTGAAACCAGCCAACAAGGAAAGCTGCTAAAGCCAAAAGAAATGCTACAAAGCAAACGAATAGCGTCTGCAGCCTTGTCAGGTAAAAGTTATTTGAAGCCCAATAGTGAATAACACCAATAGCCAGGATGAGGAGGAGAATAACTAAAAGGAATGATGCACCTATCTGTTGTAACAGAAAATGAGGAATCATGTCATCCACAACCACTACAGATGACAAATAACAAAAGATGAGGACTCCATCACAATGCTCACTCACCGTCCATGGTTGAACTGTCACAATTATGGCTGACATTGCACCAAACAACAGAAGAAGACCAATGATTATGAACAAGTAAGCACCTCGGGAAAGTTCCCAGTTATCATCTTTCCTGCAAATGATATATGGAATATCTTATAGTCCTCTATCACTCTTTAAGATGCCATTTGCTGAAAATTACTTTTAGGGTGCAAGCCTCACCCCATCCAAGAAGTGAGGTTCAACTGCTAAAACTGTACAAGATTACATACCATTTAAGCAAACCTGAACATAGTGATAATAATGCTGGTAGACATATCAAAGGTAGTAATGCGGTGAGAAAATCAGCCTTGGTTGGAGACTGGTCGTTCCTCGAACTCACCACCTCCATGTAGGATGCACCACAGAATGCCACAAGAATAGCTACAAAAGGTTGTGGCAAGACCTCAGAAAAGGAGTGCTACACTAAGAGCAGGTTTGGGGTGGCTTATTTACTTCTAAACTTATAAGGAGAGAGAGATGAAGTACAGTCTTGATACCTTTTCTCTCTCCTTATATAAGTAAAATAAGCAAGCTTATAAGCCACCCCAAACACGACACAGAATGCCTCATAAAATAAAACAATTTATGATCACAACTAGGGATGCAGTTGAAGAGGAAGGATAAATGAGACTTCACCTGCAAACAAACCAACACATACAGCAGCTGAGAGTGAAAAACGATATGTTGCAAACCATGACACTATCGGCAGCACGCCAGCAACTACCAAAGCAATTGCCGATGCCATTGCCCATCCAATATACACTGATGATGTATAGGGAGATGAAACACTATTCTGATCACCGTTCCACGCATTGTATTTCAAATTATCTAAAGGCTTTACAGATACAATTGCACCAAGGGCTATCACTGATCCCACAAACAAGGATATGCAAGTGAAAAGAACAATAACCTGATAATAAATTGTGATGTCACTAGTTACAGATAAAGAAGTTCAATTAAAAAATTTAAAATCCTTGCAACACATATGGTTGTCAATGATCTCGTTAATATAGAGAAATGATGTCATTAGACCAGAGGTTACCATCAAAGTTAACGAGACATTATAAGTTCAGAGACTTGAGAATGGAACAAAAAAAAGGAAGACTCAACCGTCTTCCGAAAAGGGATCAGGAATAAAAAGAATCGATCTACTTTCATTTGGTATTTTGGCCTAAATGCCTTGACTCCTTGATAATCAAATCCTCTTTTTTGATGATTGAATCTTTGGGTTCTGATCCTGTACCGCTGCTCAAGACTTTAATGGGTCGACTCTATTACATAAGTTGATTCCTAATTTTTATCTCATTTTTTTGCAGTAAAATCCATCTATGACCATGGCATAGAAAAAAATCTATGGACACAAAAACAATTACAAAAAATGATACAGTAGAGACACGCCCAATAGCCCCTAGCCCCCACCCCTCTCGTTCCTCAAGATTCTCTTTGCATTACACGCTTAAATTGATACCTCAAAAATGACTATTTTGTGGAGAAGGCAAGAAAAAAATGAATTAAGTGGTGGAGCCACCATTCAGTCTAACAACAAAAACAGAAGCACGAAAAGCTTAAAGGTCAAACCTCCTTTCTCCCCAGAATTCCATTATTTCCTGCATCGCCTGCATTACCAACTCTTGGAACCCAAAACTGGTAACCATTACGAATCCATAAGGGAACGCCAATCGATAGGCAAGCAACCATGAGAGGTAGTGTCAAAGATAATCCAAGAAGAACTGATGACTTGCTGCAGAAAATTACAGATAGGAATGTCAATTATATCATCAACCATTATCACTACCGCATCAACTTATTCTTTCTTTTTTTCCCAGAGGGAGGGAGAGTGGCTCAATGAAATATTGAGTATTTTTAAGCAAAAACAATTGTTCACAATTATTAGCACATTGAGAATAATAAATTTATACAAGGATGATAACATGATAATCCAATGTATCAGTGTTATACCTCAGAAAGGAAAGCAACAATCCAACAGAAGTACTCAGCAACCAAGCTATAAAACCATACTGCATAACATGAAAAGTGAAGTTCAATATGAAAAATAATAGTAATAATAATAACTCCAGAGGCCAAGTGGATGCAAAAGAAACTGAGTAAAGTTTGCACATAAAACCTACATGCACATCAGAATACATTTATGCATTATGAATATTAGAGAAGCTACGGGGATAAAACGGCAACATCCTAAGGTATCACAAACTAGCCAAATCAATCCTAAGATAATTTGCTCTATTAAAATAAAATCAATAATCAAACCTCCATGTAGCAACGTCATGGCAATGCTACAAACTATATGATGTGGCTAAGCTTTATAAATTTAAGTCCACACGCACAGAAAAATAAGGAAGAAGAAAATCTTTGTTTGAGTTATTAGAGGGTGTCTCAAGTATGAGGAGAAATTAAGGAAAGCAAATGCGGCTCGTCATGTGGTAATAAATTAATAGTAAGCTCTTTAACAGGACAATAATAACAACTTTAAAATGGACTTTTAGGCACATTGAAAAATTTACAGTGAACTGCAGATGTTAATGTTTTTGCAGCATCCAGTGACAACCAAAACCTGTACTTTTAACCTGAAACCCATCGAATTTGTTAATTGATTAGATTGCTATCTAACAGATTCGAAAATACCTTGCGTGGTTTCGAAGTCATGGACAATTCTTCAGATTGAAGTGACCTAAGGAAAGCCATGATTGAACAGACAACAGGAGATAAAAGCAGCACCGCAATGCCAAATTCAAACTACAAGTAATGAAAATAAGAAATAATTAGGCAGTTAAAAAAGGTTCTTAACTTTAACTCACACATAATCAACAAAGAAGTCCGGTAAGAATGCCGACCATACCTGTTGGTGAGTGACATCTATGAGGTATATTGCCTTTGGGCGAAAAATGGCCACAATGGTAGTCTCAATGCTAAAGACAAAACTGAAGAGAACCCATGCTCGTTCTGGGGTACCTGCTATATGATGCAACATTAGTCTACACAGGCGAAGCCACTTCTCCAATCCACGAAGCCTAAGTTCTTCTGAAAATGAAATTTGATTCGGTGGCACATTTTCAACACTGTTTGAGTCAATGATGTTCGTATTAGTATTGTCACGGTGGTCTCTATCAGCATCCAAACTACTTCTCTGCAGTAGAGCAAGGATCATTGGATCCAATCCATTCTCCTTCAGCATCACAGCAAAATTAGGGTCTAGACCTTTATCCTGCAGTAAACTGGTTAGTTCCAGCTCTCCTCGTCTTGATCTCCTTTTCAACATAGATGCAATCCGTGGATCACTCAACTTCTCCTGGAATGCAAGTGCCAAATTCAAGTCCATTGCTTGAATTAGAGAGGTTGACGCACTAGACTCACCGCCTTGGCTTTCCATACCACTACTAGAACAAACTACCAAACAGCTATTGTGGTCAATGTTCTTATCAGTATATGAAGGCCCAACTTCAGTTTCTTGAACTACTGAACGACAGGAACTGCTATGTAATGCTAAACTTGGTCTTCCGCTATCTATGCTCTTATCGCTATGAATCCCTTCAACATTATTCCAGATTGTAACCTCGCCAGTACAAGGTGCTGAAGCAGTACCAAGATGACCAGCATCCGCACTACTACTCCGTTTTACACTTGAACCACAGCCTTCGGACGAGCTAGATGAGCTGTTTTGGTCTTTTCTACGAAATCCTTCTCGAAGGCGAATTACTGTACTATGCAATGCATCTCTTCTCGCAGCTGATGGATTTGTAACTGATAAATGACGAGAAACGGCAGCACCTAGTAGTACAGATGCTACAACTGCATAACTGGTACAATGTCCAAGATACCTGAAACGAAGAGGCGCAACACAAGTCATGAGGCCATGTATCACAGATATATTTAAAGTATATCCGATCATGAAGTCTGGAACAAACCAGTAATGAACTCCAAAGCATATGAGGAAGACCCGAGATAAGCCAGCCACAAAAAGTGCGGCAACACGATTTTTAAGCAGCTGAAACCCATATAAACATGCCCCCATGTTCCAATCTAGCAGAAGAAAATCAGGAATATAGCATGTGTGTGATGCAAAATATATCATGAAATATATTGTTTTATCTCAAAAAAATAAAATAAAATAAAAATATAGAAAGGAAAGGGAACAAAACTGCATATGCATATATCAGAATAATAGATTCATATATGAAGTTAGTGTACCAAGAATAATAACAGCAGCTGATGTAGTAGCTCCAAGCCAATTTGACTCTTTCGCAGTCAGGCCATACAAGATGGAATATACCAGCAGAACTACAATGGAACCAAGATATAGAAGCCCAAGATGCGAAGCCCTGCAGAGATAAATTTGGTTAATAAAATAATCAAGTAATAACAAAGATAATAGTAGATTGAAAGCAAATAATATGTGGAATCATAAACTAAAACTCAAATACTGGATGGACCTGTAAACTAGAAAAACTTCGCTGGCGTACACAGGAACCTATTTTAAACATGGGTGTACCATATAGGCAACTGCATATATAATGTTTGGTTCGTAAAGGCAAAGAGCATCAATAGTGGTAGCATATTAAAGAAAATCTCCAGAAAAGTCTAATAACCAAAACACGGGAAACTGTAGCAGAAGTTCATAACTGAAGAGCAATTAAAATAGGACTTACCTTCTAGATTGACGAGGATATAACTCGTTGGGGTCTGGTGGTTCTGTTAAGCAAGCAACTGGACCCACTTCAATACAATCCGAGTAAGCAAATTTATATGCCCTTCGCACGTATTCATCAACATCCAAGCCATTGCCTGTTGAATACATCCAAGGATTATGGATAAAACAATAACCAGACCCTAAACCGGAAATGGAAAGTGGGAATAATACAATGTGAGAAAATGAGATTTGATTGCATTTGATTTTATTCGATTCATTAGTATGATTTTGTAATTTCCGAGATTTAGACTTCATTAGCTGTTTACAATTTACTTTCATTATCTTGTTGATTGTGTAACTAGTTCTTAGAATTAAGAATGAGGATTACAACCACTTGTTCTCTAAATTTCTACAAGGCATAAAAGCTTGGTTCTGATGGAATCAGTGAAACCCCATCTAAATCTATCAATTCCCCACTCGAGTTGATGTAAAAAAAAAAAAAAATGATATAATAATTAGTTCAGTTATTATTGCTAAAAGAAAAATCAACCGTCCTTTTATCTACCAGTTGAGAGGAATTCTTTTTGAGAGATGTCTGGTGTCATGCAAATTGAAACTTCTCCTTTCAACAAGTAACAGTTAGAGCATCTCTACAAGTTATTCTTCTCCCTCATGTTTATTAGCAATGAAAGCTAATCCAATTACAACCTGACCTAGAATCAAGTACCATGGATAATTGATTCTAAAGCATCAGACCAGAAGACTAGTCTATCTACCCTTTTTTCCTCTCATAATCCTTGTCCTGGCAATTTGAAGATTAGAGTTGCTGATGGTTCTAGGTCATCTGTTGGAGGCAAAGGTTATATCAAAACCTCACCAAATATTAGCCTAGAATCTGTTCTTCATGTTTCTAATCTTGCACGTCCCTTATTTGATCCCCATTATTTTCAGAATACTATTTTTTCCCTCTTCTTTTCAATTACACATTCTTCAATAATATAATATTACACGCAAACCCAAAACCTTTCCTTATTTTTTAACCACACATTCTCCACCAATCTACTATTCCAAAATGCATTCTTAGCCAAAAATGGGGCTCAAACATGCTCTAAATTATTTTCCACCTCTTGAACTTCCATCAGAACATTTTGATGCCCCAAAGTATAGAGTTGTATGGCTTACCATTGAATACCATCCTGCATATAAAAAGCATGTTGATTGCCAGGGCAATTGCTGACACACCAAAGAAAAATCCTGAAGGTGAATACCGCTCTGATGCTTTTACACCAGCTGTAACATACACAGCACAAAGTTCATATGCACAAAGCAATCCAACAGCCAGAAGAAGTAGAACAGCAACTGCCCCTGCAAGAGGTAGATATGATGAGAGAATATAAAGTAAGGAATAGAAAATGTCTTTAAACAGCATTAAAAAAAGTGCTGGACTTAACTAAATGGATGAGTAACTTGCACGTCCGACAACTATTAGACACCTCTTCACAAAGTAAACTTACTATTACTGTACTACACAATTACGAGCTCATCAGAACTTCTGTTTACTCAATTTTTAAGTAGCTTGTAGCCCAAAAATACTTGAGCTGTAATTAAATAATCCTGATAGGAAAACACGCCTCACAATTTAATTTAACCAAAGAATAATTAGGAGACCTGAAAGTTTGAACTGAATATTCAAGACAATAAATTACATATTACACTTATCTCCATTTAAACATCACATACTTGTTCATTTAAAATATGATACCACATATAAGAAGGTGCAAAAAAGCAAAATTTTAAAAACAAAAGTCAAAAAATTTTATTTTGGTATGAGTTATGAAGCATTTCAAGAAATGGAATTTGAAATGAGCTGAAATGCTTTAAATATCATCAAAATAAAAGAATAGAGCGCTAGAATTAGTGAAAGGATAGATTTTAAATTCTAGATTCAAATCTTCTAGTGATGTAACTTGTCCTGTTAGGCCATTGGAAGCTGGGAAATTAAAGAATCCACACTCTTAGCTTCCCAGGAAAGGCTGGTGTTATTTCCTTCCACCACATCGATTAATATACGACCAATCATATTGAAATAGGTTTCACGTCAACTTTATACAGAAAAATTGGACACTGGACTGCGGGCTGAAGGAACTATGGCTGGAGCCAATCCCCCTAACAAATGCTTGAGAGTTAGTAATAAAAAGGTTATACATACTTGAGCTTTGCCATTGTGTTCTCCACCAGAGCATTATCGAGTAAAATGCCAAAACAAGAGCAACTCCAGCCATTATAACAGCCAGACCAATTATGTCTCGACCTAGTATCAAAATCAACCAACTTCCCCATAAAATAAGTACCACCACTGGTGAAATTACAATCATCCATGCAAAGAGAGACAGAAAACCACATAATATTCCAAGCTGAGGTCCTTGTAAAAATGCTGGCCATTTTCTAGCAAAGATCCAACTGAAAAGGTGAACAATAAAGAGCTATTCAGTTAAAATACAAGATAAAAGTGTTCGATGAAATAAGCAAGCAGAAAACATCTTATTTCAGGTTAAAAAGCAGAAGACACGTCAATGTTGAACGACAGGACTACATGTTTCTTGTTAAATTAGTAACTCATATACAATTGCCTTGCCCCCTTTCCATTTCAATGAAGATCTTTGATTAATAGATTTCATTAGGAAAGAAAACGTCTTCATGAATAAATAATGATCAAACTTATTTACATCACGTCAACATGCATGTATTTCTCAGTTGGCAAGCTAATGGAGTGGCTTGATTGAAACAATAATATAAGTATGAAAGTCCCTCTACATAGAAGTAGAGCATCCTAACCCTAAAAAGTACTCCCATAATCAATCAATTAATGCATGACGAAAAAACATAGCCAGCTATATATGGGTAACCTTAAAACATGAAATTTCTTTTAGTAAAATTATCGAAAAGTTTGAAGTAAATTTTCACTCTCTCTATGCCAAAGAACCGTGAAGTCAATGCGGAAAACAAAAGAAATATCATTTAGCAAAGGAATATCATATTCTAGCTCTTTCTATTTCTAAGAACTACCAATGTATTACAGAGAATTCGAATAACAGGAAGACAATCAAAATATTACCATCACCCAGCAATTTTTATTGAACACAAGCCTGCCTCGGAATCCAGCAATGTGCCAAATAAAAAGACTCAATTAATTTGACCACAATAGTAATGAGCATTCCAGATTACACCTATCTGATTAAAAACCCAGTAAAGTGGAATTTAATATTTCTCTCTTTTCGCAACAAAATGAGGATAATAATTAAATAGAAGTGATAACGAAAAAAGTACATGATGAGAAAACAATGAATGAGAAGTCAAAACGCTACCTTCCTTTGGATAAACAAAGAAGAATTATAATGAGTTCCTAGGGTAACCAGTGCATCTTTTCTTTTCATTTTTTTAATTTCAGTAATTATGGCTACATGCTATATATTTGTACTTGCGTGGATGAGTATGTTTTCCATTAACAACACTGTAAAAAATAGGAGAATAAAGAACAGAGACAAAAACCCAAAATTTTACATGGATAGGTTTAAATAACCTACGCGGCTACACCCATGAGCAGAAGCACTAGTAAGTACCTACAAAGCATAGAACTACCTAACTTCGCTTGTAACCAATTCAGCCCACTCTCAAAAGCAACACCATTATAAGGCTTATGACTGTTTGTAGGTCAAAGACAAGAAATTATAACACCTATAAATATTCATGTAAAAAGTCATTTACTGGCATTAGTATTATATTTCAAGATTCTGTGTTCACTAATCATTGATATAAATCCAAATTTTTATGACAAGCAATTAAATTATTCATGTTCTTAGTAGAACTAAGTACTCAAAGGACAGCACCAAAAACTGGAAAAATTATTTTACTGGCACAATTGGCATATTTTAGCCTACATGTTAATCCCCAAAGCCAGGGAGAACTCGAGGAAACCCAATCACTCTCTTTCTCTGCATAAATTGCTCAACTTTTGTGGTGTATTTAATATCCCACCTTAACAAATCGTTACTTCTCAATAAATAGCCCTTTTTTACAACAATTTAAGAAATTACTAATTGAAAATCAAGAGCAGTCGTTAATTTGTAGAGAAATTAAAGGAAACATAGTTGATACACAGCTAGCACTTGTTTACTAGTTATTCCAACAAATATCAAGCTCACAAGCTACAACATGTAAACTTTTTGTAGAGCAGAAACTAAGTCGTGCATATCAACCTGATGACTTATTGATGAGGTACCAAATAGGATCCCCCTAATCAGAGAGAGAGAGAGAGAGCGAACTCTCTTAGTAAGTAGTAAGAAAACAATATTGGGCAATCTTGACCTTTGGTTTCCTCACATGTTTCCAGACCAAAATGGTTGGAAAAAGTAAATAATTAACCAGAAAGAAAAGAAAAGCCACAGCAATGAGGATGGCTTTTTAACTCAGGCATGTCGGTCCTTTGAGAAATTGAATTGTAAAGGCAAAACTGGTGAGGTAAAAAAACTACGGCAATTTTCATTAATCTCACTTAGGCAAATGAGGGAAACAAACATTTAAAATATATTAAGAAACATCAAGTATCCATTCCAAATATATTTCGAGGATTATTAAAGCATTGCTCCACCCCTTATAATGTTGGTAGCAATGAAAACACTAGCAAAGAATTATTTTCCAATGCAATTTCAACTTTTCTTCTCAATGCTGCCACAAGGTCTGTTTGAAATATTACGACCTGCTGGATTTCTCCTCTGTTTCCATATTTCCCTTTTCTAACTAGCATTAGTTACTGACGAGCATGCAGAAGACATACCATCACAAGTTGCGAAATGATTAACGGAAAATGAGAAATAATACTGATAATTATTTGTTAGATAAACTAAATTTGGCACTTCTCTTCACAAATGGAGAATGTTCTCACCAAAGACATCAAAAAGGTATCGAATTGATGGGAATCGTAACATAGGCATGTACGATTCTAATATTAACACAACTGATTCAACCTTTTTCCCCTATGAATCACTTGCTAAAATAATGCCTAACAGAAACAGGCAATTTCCTTAAATTGTCGTTCTCTCCTGCTTCATCGGGACTATTTACTGGGTTTTACACTCAACAAATACTTCAAAATCTTATTAACCATTTCAAGAACACATCAATTGCTTTATATCAACCCTCGTCTCATTTCACAACCGCATTAAGTTAGAAGTCCCCATTCATCCTATCCATGTTGGTCATTTCACGCTGTGGCATTTATTGTACAGTTTGAGGTTATTTAAGATTCTTTAGCATGACATTGTCATCCTTAGTTTTGCTTTCATATAGAAATAGATGAAAGAGACCTCAAGCACCCTTTCCATATATAAACAGAAAATGTAGAGATAATCAGATTGAAAAAGAATCATCACCTATATATCCGCCATGGCCTCCAGTTCACCAGCCACAGTATGGTGAAAGAAGCAGAACCCAGAACAGAGAAAAGCGTCGCCGAAATTACACAAGCCAGCATCAACCCGTGCTCCTTCCCTTCCATTTCCTCCCCTATTCTCTCTCGACTATAAAGAGTACAAAACGATTACTAATTTAAAAATAAAAATAATAATAATCATAATAATAATAATAATAATAATAATAATAATAATAATAATAATAATAAATTGACCTCTGAACAAAAGGAACGCATAAAATGAAGTAAACCCAATTCAATTCCCCATTTCTACAGTTCAAAATTAAGTAAACCAAAGATTTGCAAGCTTGAGGAAAAACAAAGTGGGTATTCGCATAAGCATTAACCTACCTATATCAGTGAAAATTGGTTCATTACTTCCCAGATTTCAGCTAAGAAAGCTAGGATGGCCGAGCAAACTATATGGCCCCACCATAATCAAGTCAAAATAAGCTAGGATTTTGCTCTCTTCTGTGAGCTCAAGCCCAGCTCAAGAAGATACAAGAAAGATAAGATTTTTATGAATTCTATAATGGGTATCTTCGATGGTGTGAGTTTGTCAAGACAGTGTTTATTAAAACCCTACACATCAATGAGAGAGGGGAAACACGGTGTAGAAGAGTCAAGCGTGCGACTGTAAATAATAAAGTAACAGTCGAAAATTTTGTCCGAGAATAATAGTATTAGCAGGTGTTAGGATTGTAATGGACATTTTATTTGTCGTTTGATATCTTGACATGTCATGTCCAATTTCTTTAATGATTTCAAGATTAGTGTGGAAATTAATATAAGAAACTAATAATTTACAAGATATCTATTATAATTGCTTAGAATGTGTTGATGAATTTAATTAATTACCTTAAAATATGAATTTAATTAAACTCAATTTTCTAATGAAGAAATGTCAAAATTGGTAGTATCCCAACCATGACCAGCATCTTGAAAAATAAATAAATAGATAACAAAAATCAAGAATGAGACCATCTCTATATTTGTTTTCTGTTTTGTTTTAGTAAATAACAAAATACATCAATATAATGTATGGACGATAACATTCAGCTCCTATTTGAGCCACATTATTGTAAAAATGAAAATGAAAAATATAATAGTTATGAACCCCACACAAGAAATAAAAAATTAAATATGATTTGATGAAATGGATAACGGTCATATATTTCATTTTAATGAGAGAACAATGGGGTTTTAATAGGGCCACAATATTTTAAAATTATAAATTACATATACAACTTATATAAATGATAAATAAATTTTTAGATCAGTTTATTAATATGTCATTGTAAATGGTTCAAATAGTCACGATGACAATAGCTCCAAATATCAATTTATTTTCATTAGGGATTGGAACATGTCGGTGGTTTTTAACAACGTCACGACACTGTCGATGATAATAGTTGATAACCATCCTAATCATCAAGATATTATTATTACTATTATTATGGGTAATTAGTATATAACGTTCCTATCTTTTACTATTATTGTGCGAAACATTTGTATATTTTATTTTTTGATATTTTCGCCTTAATTATACATTTGATTGCGCAAACAGTCCTTCCATCCATTTTCTGTCAATTTCTCCATTAGTTTACCCAAAAAGGTTAATTTGATCAAATTTTGATTATTTTAAAAAGGAAAAATTATAACTTTATATATCTCCAATAAAATAAGGAAAATTCCATTTGTACATAATGTGGATGTCGAATGGTTTTCTCCTCTTACAATGTATAGCGGGCCCCATGTGAATTTAGAAATGCCAGCCCGTGATCCCCACTCCTGTTGTGAGTAGTATGTAAAAAATTTGGTAAAGAATTTGATACGTGTAACATTGTCCATAAAATAATCAAAAGAAAGAAAAAAGAGAGAGAGAATTAATCCTTCTCCTTCCCCATCCAACCCTAACACTCCACGAACACTTACTGTTACGCCTCGATACCGAAGTGCCATCTCACCACCGAGGCCGAGATCAAGTAGACCCTACGCAGCACCATTTACTCCGACCTGAAAACAACCCTCCCGAAACTTCTCCGAAGTGATATATTGATTCCTACTACTGATCTGCCGAAGCATCTCACCTCCGAGGTCGAGATCAAGTGGACCCAGGTTAGAAGATCCGCCGCCAATTTAAGATTTGTCCTGGACCTAAGGCTTAAATTGATTTGACGTCTCCATGAGGCTATTTGATGTGACTTATCAACTTATGTCAATTCAACTCGGGGGAAACAAAATGTCCGCCCACTCTACAAGCGCGGCCGATTGACGCCTATAAGCAGACGCTTCATACCGTCAGATGTACACACGCGTTCCACATCCAGCGGTTCATACCACCTATAAATACCCAAGGTTTGACAAGAGGCAAAGGAGAAAAAAGAAAAATGAAACCCTCAATACATAGCATTCCATAACAAGTTTATATATTCTCCTCCCCCTTTATTGATTGATTTGTGTAGCCCCTGGGCACTGTTCCGACCACTCAAACTTGACTTGACCGTTGGAGCGTATACGGCCGCCACCACCCCCGTCGGTTCCGGCCGTGTGCGCCTGACCGTTTGTTCATTTCGCAGGGAGGAATACGTGGAATAGCTATAAGTTGGCCACGTGGAGGAGCCATTTTTGGAGGTCAACA
>NC_036237.1:31456675-31485950 GCF_002742605.1 Olea europaea var. sylvestris
AGAGAGAGAGAGAGAGCGAACTCTCTTAGTAAGAAAACAATATTGGGCAATCTTGACCTTTGGTTTCCTCACATGTTTCCAGACCAAAATGGTTGGAAAAAGTAAATAATTAACCAGAAAGAAAAGAAAAGCCACAGCAATGAGGATGGCTTTTTAACTCAGGCATGTCGGTCCTTTGAGAAATTGAATTGTAAAGGCAAAACTGGTGAGGTAAAAAAACTACGGCAATTTTCATTAATCTCACTTAGGCAAATGAGGGAAACAAACATTTAAAATATATTAAGAAACATCAAGTATCCATTCCAAATATATTTCGAGGATTATTAAAGCATTGCTCCACCCCTTATAATGTTGGTAGCAATGAAAACACTAGCAAAGAATTATTTTCCAATGCAATTTCAACTTTTCTTCTCAATGCTGCCACAAGGTCTGTTTGAAATATTACGACCTGCTGGATTTCTCCTCTGTTTCCATATTTCCCTTTTCTAACTAGCATTAGTTACTGACGAGCATGCAGAAGACGTACCATCATAAGTTGCGAAATGATTAACGGAAAATGAGAAATAATACTGATAATTATTTGTTAGATAAACTAAATTTGGCACTTCTCTTCACAAATGGAGAATGTTCTCACCAAAGACATCAAAAAGGTATCGAATTGATGGGAATCGTAACATAGGCATGTACGATTCTAATATTAACACAACTGATTCAACCTTTTTCCCCTATGAATCACTTGCTAAAATAATGCCTAACAGAAACAGGCAATTTCCTTAAATTGTCGTTCTCTCCTGCTTCATCGGGACTATTTACTGGGTTTTACACTCAACAAATACTTCAAAATCTTATTAACCATTTCAAGAACACATCAATTGCTTTATATCAACCCTCGTCTCATTTCACAACCGCATTAAGTTAGAAGTCCCCATTCATCCTATCCATGTTGGTCATTTCACGCTGTGGCATTTATTGTACAGTTTGAGGTTATTTAAGATTCTTTAGCATGACATTGTCATCCTTAGTTTTGCTTTCATATAGAAATAGATGAAAGAGACCTCAAGCACCCTTTCCATATATAAACAGAAAATGTAGAGATAATCAGATTGAAAAAGAATCATCACCTATATATCCGCCATGGCCTCCAGTTCACCAGCCACAGTATGGTGAAAGAAGCAGAACCCAGAACAGAGAAAAGCGTCGCCGAAATTACACAAGCCAGCATCAACCCGTGCTCCTTCCCTTCCATTTCCTCCCCTATTCTCTCTCAACTATAAAGAGTACATAATCATTACTAATTTAAAAATAATAATAATAATAATAATAATAATAATAATAAATTGACCTCTGAACAAAAGGAACGCATAAAATGAAGTAAACCCAATTCAATTCCCCATTTCTACAGTTCAAAATTAAGTAAACCAAAGATTTGCAAGCTTGAGGAAAAACAAAGTGGGTATTCGCATAAGCATTAACCTACCTATATCAGTGAAAATTGGTTCATTACTTCCGAGATTTCAGCTAAGAAAGCTAGGATGGCCGAGCAAACTATATGGCCCCACCATAATCAAGTCAAAATAAGCTAGGATTTTGCTCTCTTCTGTGAGCTCAAGCCCAGCTCAAGAAGATACAAGAAAGATAAGATTTTTATGAATTCTATAATGGGTATCTTCGATGGTGTGAGTTTGTCAAGACAGTGTTTATTAAAACCCTACACATCAATGAGAGAGGGGAAACACGGTGTAGAAGAGTCAAGCGTGCGACTGTAAATAATAAAGTAACAGTCGAAAATTTTGTCCGAGAATAATAGTATTAGCAGGTGTTAGGATTGTAATGGACATTTTATTTGTCGTTTGATATCTTGACATGTCATGTCCAATTTCTTTAATGATTTCAAGATTAGTGTGGAAATTAATATAAGAAACTAATAATTTACAAGATATCTATTATAATTGCTTAGAATGTGTTGATGAATTTAATTAATTACCTTAAAATATGAATTTAATTAAACTCAATTTTCTAATGAAGAAATGTCAAAATTGGTAGTATCCCAACCATGACCAGCATCTTGAAAAATAAATAAATAGATAACAAAAATCAAGAATGAGACCATCTCTATATTTGTTTTCTGTTTTGTTTTAGTAAATAACAAAATACATCAATATAATGTATGGACGATAACATTCAGCTCCTATTTGAGCCACATTATTGTAAAAATGAAAATGAAAAATATAATAGTTATGAACCCCACACAAGAAATAAAAAATTAAATATGATTTGATGAAATGGATAACGGTCATATATTTCATTTTAATGAGAGAACAATGGGGTTTTAATAGGGCCACAATATTTTAAAATTATAAATTACATATACAACTTATATAAATGATAAATAAATTTTTAGATCAGTTTATTAATATGTCATTGTAAATGGTTCAAATAGTCACGATGACAATAGTTCCAAATATCAATTTATTTTCATTAGGGATTGGAACATGTCGGTGGTTTTTAACAACGTCACGACACTGTCGATGATAATAGTTGATAACCATCCTAATCATCAAGATATTATTATTACTATTATTATGGGTAATTAGTATATAATGTTCCTATCTTTTACTATTATTGTGCGAAACATTTGTATATTTTATTTTTTGATATTTTCGCCTTAATTATACATTTGATTGCGCAAACAGTCCTTCCATCCATTTTCTGTCAATTTCTCCATTAGTTTACCCAAAAAGGTTAATTTGATCAAATTTTGATTATTTTAAAAAGGAAAAATTATAACTTTATATATCTCCAATAAAATAAGGAAAATTCCATTTGTACATAATGTGGATGTCGAATGGTTTTCTCCTCTTACAATGTATAGCGGGCCCCATGTGAATTTAGAAATGCCAGCCCGTGATCCCCACTCCTGTTGTGAGTAGTATGTAAAAAATTTGGTAAAGAATTTGATACGTGTAACATTGTCCATAAAATAATCAAAAGAAAGAAAAAAGAGAGAGAGAATTAATCCTTCTCCTTCCCCATCCAACCCTAACACTCCACGAACACTTACCGTTACGCCTCGATACCGAAGTGCCATCTCACCACCGAGGCCGAGATCAAGTAGACCCTACGCAGCACCATTTACTCCGACCTGAAAACAACCCTCCCGAAACTTCTCCGAAGTGATATATTGATTCCTACTACTGATCTGCCGAAGCATCTCACCTCCGAGGTCGAGATCAAGTGGACCCAGGTTAGAAGATCCGCCGCCAATTTAAGATTTGTCCTGGACCTAAGGCTTAAATTGATTTGACGTCTCCATGAGGCTATTTGATGTGACTTATCAACTTATGTCAATTCAACTCGGGGGAAACAAAATGTCCGCCCACTCTACAAGCGCGGCCGATTGACGCCTATAAGCAGACGCTTCATACCGTCAGATGTACACACGCGTTCCACATCCAGCGGTTCATACCACCTATAAATACCCAAGGTTTGACAAGAGGCAAAGGAGAAAAATGAAAAATGAAACTCTCAATACATAGCATTCCATAACAAGTTTATATATTCTCCTCCCCCTTTATTGATTAATTTGTGTAGCCCCTGGGCACTGTTTCGACCACCCAAACCTGACTTGACCGTCGGATTGTATACGGCCGCCACCACCCCCGTCGGTTCCGGCCGTGTGCGCCTGACCGTTTGTTCATTTCGCAGGGAGGAATACGTGGAATAGCTATAAGTTGGTCACGTGGAGGAGCCATTTTTGGAGGTCAACAGTTTGGCGCCGTCTGTGGGAAACTCACTTCCCATTTGAAGTTTTGCCTTCCCCATCGGAGAAGACACCGGAAAATCGGCGACTAACCCTGAAAATGGGGCATTCTTGAAAAAAGAACAAAGTCGAATTACAATCCAAGTTCTTACTACCCTTGAAAAAAGAGATAGGATGAGCTACAGCCGTGAAGACAATCCCATGAGAGAGGCCTCTGAAGAAGAGGTACTCCATAACAATGTTACTCATCAGAGACCGCATCACCGACGTCGACGAGGCGAAAGAACAGCCATACTCACTGAAAGAATGGCCCAGATAGCTGCGGGTATGAGAGACATAGCAGCTCAGAATATGGCGATGCGGGAACTTCTCATGCAAGCCCAGGGACACCAGAGGCCCCAAGGATCTTATCCGGTACAGGAAATCCCTTTGTCTCACTCTCGAGGCCACATGAACCGGCACACAGAACGTCCTCTCGAAAGAGAGGGGAACACCAAAGCGACATCTTATGTGCAAGAGAGTCATCCATCAGAACCACTCTTGGGGGACAACTTTCCTCATGAACACGATGACCAGAGGTCAGTGAGCGTCTTCAACCGGATAGGGAACGATCCTAGCAACAGGGTCCGCCCGGCAAAAGGGTCGGTCCGGTCGAACCGCGAAGAAGAGCATGTTCCCCCTCCTCCTAGAAATAGGAGGGAGAGGAGAAACTTAGTCGATTGGGGGAGCCGGGGAGAAGCATCTCCTCCACCCCAAGACATCCAAGATGATGAAGGAACAGAGGGGCCCTGTCGATCTTATGAGGTTGACGACGACGACGATAACCTCCCTTTCTCAAGGGAAATTCGAAACTTCCAATGCCAACTAACTTCATGCCCCCTAAGATCCCCAAGTATGAGGGAAAAGGGGATCCGGAGAAGCACCTCACAAAGTATATGACACAAATGAGTTTTAGGGGAGCCTCACCTGCTCTAAAGTGCAGAGCCTTCCATTTAACACTAGGCGGAGCCACCGAGGTGTGGTATAGCAGGCTTCCTCCCCTAAGCATCAGAAGTTGGTCAGACTTGAAGAAAGCATTTTTGAACCAGTACCTCTCACGCAGGGAAGGAGAGGCGCCAATTCAACACCTGCAAGACATGAGGCAGGCCCCTGGAGAGACGCTGAAAAGCTATCTCACCAGGTTTACAGACGAAATTACTTACTGCGAGCAGATCACTGACAGGGAAGCCCTTTCAGCCCTGAAAGGTGGTGTCAACATGAACACTTTGTTTTGGAGGGACATGCGCAGCAAAAATCCCTCCACATACGACGAGCTGGTGGAGATGATGAGAGTGGAAATTGTTAATGAAGAAATGATTGATCATCGCAACCGTGTCGCGCAGGGACTCCCTCCCCCACAGAGGCAGGTAGGTCGAGGCCCCGCAGCGCACCTTCTTACTCAGCAATGGACCCAAGCAGGGCATACCATAGCTCCCACATCAGGACAGGCCCTAGCTTCCGCCACATGGAACGTAGTGCCGGTGTTGGCATATGATAACGCACCCGCTGAGGCAGGACCATCTGGAAGAACTGACAACAACAAGAAGAAGAAAAAGAGGCCAAATAGGCCCTTGGCAGGAGCAAGATTTTGTACTTTCCATCAACTATACGGGCATGACACCAGCGAGTGTCGTGATGCCAATCGGCGCCCTGATCGAAGCAACCCCCACAATTCCAGCAGAAACGAGCACCCCCACAGATCCACCTCCCCGAGGAGGGGAAGAAGAGTTCACCAGGAACAATCTCCTCGCAGAAGAGAATCGAGAAACCGAGGCCAATCCAGGCAAGGGAACCAAGCCCAATTCGCTGGAGGTCAGGTCATTAGGGAAATCGATACCATCATTGGGGGACCCCATGTCGGTGGCAATACTAGGAATGCCCAGAGAAATTATACAAGAGAAGCTAAGGATCCCCCGATGATCACCTACATTGTCGACGAATCGAAATCAGCAAACAAGATGGCCCCAATCACCTTCTCCCAGGAAGACTCAGAGGGAGTTCACCATCCCCATTGCGACGCTTTGGTTGTAAGAGCCGTAGTGGCTAGAAATGGATTGAAACGTATGCTCATTGACAATGGCAGTTCCGTGAACATATTGTTCGACTCCACTTTTGACAAAATTCAAATTGAACATGGGTTAATCCCCATGACCGACCCACTGTTCGGATTCACTGGGGACAGCATCATCCCACGAGGGCGGATCACCCTGCCTGTGGAAATGGGTTCGGCCCCCCTGGTCGCCCAGCATTTCATGGAATTTCTGGTGGTAGATCATAGGTCGGCTTATCATGGAGTATTGGGCAGACCCGCTCTAAAAGATCTTTGGGTTGTGACGTCCATTCACTATCTGTGCATGAAATTCCCAACTGAACATGGGATTGCAACAGTCCGGGGTGATCAGATGGGTTCCAGGGCATGCTACCTAAACTCGCTGCGTAAATCTGAGCCCCGAACTGTCAATGTAATCCTAGCCGAAGTACCCGCTGAAGTCGGTACGGACGTGGAAATGCTCGACGCCCCTGAACAAGGGCATACCTCTGAACAAGAGGAAGATGTCGTCATGGAAGAGGCCCCTGAACAAGGACACCCTCTTTATGAGTTAGACCCCCGAATAATCGATTATGAACCAAATGCGACCCCCATGGAAGAACTCGAAACTTTCCCAGTCAATCCAGAAGACCCCAATCAAGTCTTGCGCATAGGGAAGTCATTATCACCTGAAGCAAAAATTGAGATGATACGATTCTTGAAAGAAAACCTGGATGTCTTCGCATAGAAACATGAAGATATGGTGGGAATAGATCCTAGGATCAGTTGTCATCACCTTAACATCAACCCCTCCTATGCCCCCCATAGACAGAAGAGGCGTGCCTTGAACCCGGAATGGTACAAGGCGCTGAAAGACGAAGTAAGTAAACTTAGCCGCAGTGGTTTCATCAGAGAGGCCATATATCCGAGGTGGATATTCAACCCAGTTCTTGCGAAAAAGTCCAGCGGGAAGTGGAGGGTCTGTGTGGACTTCACAAACCTGAATAAGGCGTGTCCCAAGGACAGCTTCCCACTTCCAAGAATTGATCAACTGGTGGACTCCACTGCTGGGCATGAACTACTTAGTTTCATGGATGCGTACTCAGGGTACAACCAGATACCCATGTTCCGACCTGATGAGGAAGCTACATCATTCATTACGGACAGGGGGCTGTATTGCTACAAAGTTATGCCCTTCGGATTGAAAAATGCCGGGGCCACATACCAGAGATTAGTCAACATGATGTTTGCCGAACTCATTGGCAAAACCATGGAGGTCTACGTGGACGACATGTTGGTCAAAAGTCTCCAGGCGGCCGAACACGTGAGTCACATTGACCAAACTTTTCAGATACTCAAAAAGTATAACATGAAGCTGAACCCCATCAGGTGCACTTTCGGAGTGGCATCAGGCTAGTTCTTGGGATACATTGTAAATCAGAGAGGAATTGAGGCAAATCCGGCAAAGGTAGCGGCCTTACTAGAAATGAGGTCACCTCAGAAACCGAAGGAGGTCCAAAGTCTCAATGGCCGGATAGCCGCACTCAGCCGCTTCATCTCCAGAGCCACTGATAAAAGCTTACCTTTCTTCAATGTATTGAAGCAAGGAAGAGATTTCAATGGACTTCGGAGTGCCAAGAAGCCTTCGAGTCTCTGAAGAAACACCTCGGGGAAGCACCCCTCCTGTCGAAACCCCAGGCGGATGAATCTCTGTTGCTGTATCTAGCAGTTTCAGACGTGGCAGTCAGCGCGGTCCTAACCAGGGAAGAAAATGAGCGTCAATTGCCGGTGTATTGCATCAGCAAAGCACTTCTCCCAGCTGAAACACGCTACTCCGACATGGAAAAACTGGCACTCACACTTATCACAGCCTCAAGAAAGCTGAGGCCATATTTCCAAGCCCACTCAATACAAGTCCTCACCAATTTCCCTTTAAGGCAAGTGATGCAGAAAACGGACGCGTCGGGACGCCTGCTGAAATGGGCTATCGAGCTCAGCGAGTTCGATCTCACGTTCCGACCTAGACATGCTATCAAGGGCCAGGCCTTTGCCGATTTTATGGTCGAGTTTACCAAAACCCCAGAAATGGAGGCCATAATGGAACCGACCGAGCCCCCCACATGGAAATTGTTTGTAGATGGGTCTTCAGGAGAGGCTGGCGCGGGGGCAGGAATCGTGTTGGAGAGCCCGGAAGGCCATTTGCTAAATTATGTGATAAGATTCGGCTTCAGAGCCTCGAACAACGCGGCCGAATATGAGGCCCTTCTGGCAGGTCTAAGGCTCGCTAAGGAAATGCAGGTCAGGAAGCTCCTAGCAAGCAGTGATTCTCAGCTCGTAGTAAATCAGGTAAATGGGGATTTCGCAGCCAAAGATGGTAACATGCTTGCGTACTTGAAGCTGGTTCTGGACATAATTCCCCATTTCGAAAGTTTCGAACTAACTCAAGTCCCCCGTCTAGAAAATGCCCATGAAGATGCCCTCTCAAAGTTAGCCAGCAGCATGGACTTAGAGCTTCTAAACATCGTCCCCATTGAGCACTTATCGAAGCCCTGCACCTTCGAAGGCGAAGAGTTACTGTGGATAGAAGGCACCCCATTGTGGATGCAGCCCATAATCGCGTATCTGAAGGAACAAACACTGCCTGCTTCCAGAGGCGAAGCAAGAAAATTAAGAAGAAGGGCTGCACACTTCGTCCTTCAAGAAGACACCCTTTACAAGAGAGGCTTCGCTTCGCCCCTTCTTCGATGTGTGGGCGGCGAAGAGGCCACATACATACTCAGAGAGATACATGAAGGGATCTGCGGAAATCACTCCGGAGGGACGGCTCTGGCACACAAGGTTCTCCTCAAGGCTACTTCTGGCCAACCCTGAAAAGGGATGCTTGCCAATTTGTCCAGAAATGTGACAAGTGCCAACGTTTCTCTAACGTGCAAAAACAGCCTGCTCAGAGCCTCTCTGTAGTGACCAGCCCTTGGCCATTCGCCAAGTGGGGCATCGACTTCATTGGTTCACTCCCAAAAGGGAGGGAAAGCGCAACTTTCGCCATTGTCGCCATCGACTACTTCACTAAGTGAGTCGAGGCAGAACCCCTTACCCGAATCACCGAGGCCAATACTACGAAGTTCATTTGGAAAAACGTCATTTGTAGATTCGGCATCCCCCACTCCATTGTCTCTGATAATGGGCGGCAGTTCGACAATAGGAAAATGCGAGACTTATGCGACAAACTGGGCATAAAGAAGGACTTCCCGACTCCGCATCACCCCCAGGCAAATGGACAGGTTGAAGCAGTAAACAAGACTATCAAGCACACCCTGAAAAGGAAACTGGATGCCTCGAAAGGCGCCTGGGTTGACGAACTCCCCCACGTCCTCTGGGCCATCAGAACGACTTGCCGGACTGTAACCGGCGAATCCCCATTTTTCATGACCTACGGAGCCGAAGCAATGAGTCCGATCGAAGTTGGGGTCCCATCACATCGACGGATACATTTCAATGAGATCAACAACGACGAGGCACGAAAAAGTGAACTGCACCTCCTTGAGGAAAAGAGAGATACTTCCCAAATGACCTTGGCAAAATATCATCGCAAGATGACCCACTTTTACAACTCCAAGGTCAGAAACAGAACTCTCCGCGGGCGACCTCGTCCTCAAAAGAGTTTTCCAATCTTCAAAACCAACAGGGTCGGGAGTTTTCGGCCCGAACTGGGAAGGCCCTTACCGCATTCGAGGGGAATCCCGACCTGGTACCTACGAGATCGAAGATATGTCAGGAAGGATGCTACCTCACAAGTGGAATATCGAGCACTTGAGAAAATACTACCAGTGATAAGACTGTTCCGATCTAATCCTAAGGTGTCATAGCGAATCGGTTGTTCCGATCTGATCTCGGTTGTAAAGTTTCTTAAGTGATGGAATCGCCTTTGTAAAGGGTGGTGTAATTTATCTTAGTAATGAATTTCCAGTTCCAAACCATATCAGCTAGGGAATAGCTTCCTCAGTTCTTCGGAAAGTTCATTTGAGCGATCCGATCGTCAATTATTAGCTGATTACCAAGCGGTTCCTCATGTTTCCCCAATTGGTCTGACCTCAGATTATTAAGAAGTTGAAGTTAGGAATCACTTCCTGCTCACTTAAGTGTTTGGACTTATGTTTGCTTAAGCGGACTGGTTCACAATTGTTAATCGATCGTTGTCGCGAGGCAATTAGTCTAATGTTTGTCATTCATACAAGTATAAAACAAAAGGAATACAAAGAAGCAGAAGCCAAAAGACTTAACAAAAATTTTTCATTCCATTTCACAAAATTAAAGTACATTGGGGGCCGAAGCCATTACAAGATAAAAAGGAAACCCTAGTCTGTAGGAGGAATTTCAGCACTGGCCGCCTCCTGGGCCTCTGGAGCCTCCTCAATAACTTTATCAGGCCGACCCCCAGTTGGTCCCCCAAACTCTGCCTCCAGTTGAGAGATGTCCAGAGTAGGATGCACCTCCTTCAGTCGACCCAGTAGGCTTTGGGCACTCCACGAGGCCCAGAAGTTGGCAAAGTCGTTGTAAAGGGGATGGTCTTCGAAGTGGTCAATAAAATTCTGGACTGCCACCTCCCCCGCAGACTTCAATTCCTCCTTCAAAAAGGCGATCTCCTCTAACTGGGCCTCTGTCTGCTGCTTCAGCTCTACCTTTTCTCTGTTAGAGGCCTCCAGAGCATCGGTGGCGAGCTTGTGGTGCTCGTTAGCGTGGTCAAGTCACCGAGTCACAGCAGCCACTTGGCACTCCACTTCGTAGAGCTCTTTCTTCAACCGCTCCACCTCTGCTTGCGCAGTAGTAAGCTGGACCTCAGCAGCTTTCTTCCCCTCCTCTGCCTTGGTGGCTTTGGCCTGGGCCGCTCGCACAGCATCCCCATAATGCATCGCCTCCTCGAGGCGCTTGGCGAGGTCCTCCCTCTTGGAGTTTAGATCCTTCACCAAGCCCTCGAGCTGGATGCTTGTGCTTAGTGCCAGGGCTACGCAGGCGCTGTTCGCCGCCACCAAATCTTCGGCCGTGCAGGAGGCGGTGTGGTCCCTCCACTCTTCGGTCCAATATTTGCTGTGGACCACCGCCACAGCAGCTGTCTCTGGAGGAAGAGCCTCCAACACCTCCCTTACGGGCTCCTCTTGATTGGTGCCCAGGAAATCAACCTCTTTGGTGGAGCGGGCCTTTTTCTCCTCTGCTGCCCCGGAACTTGTTCAATGGGTACGGCAGCAAGGGGTGCTGTGTCCGGGGCAGCGACAGGCTCTGCTGGAGCGGGGCTTCTCTCCGAGAGGGCCGCCCCCGTGGGAATAGTTGTCTGCCTCAAAACTGCGGGTGGCCTCGCCACAGTTGGGCGTCTGGGAGGGACGGCACTTTTCTTGCCCTTCCTTCGAAGGTCAGCCTCCGGGTCCTCCCGAACCTACTCCTTCGTCGGAGGCTGGAGCCTCTTACTGGCCTCCACCAGCTCCTCCATTTACTTCTTATACGAAGAGGAGGAGGCCTTCAGTGCCCGTGCCTCAGCCATCATTTTCTGGATGGTCTTGAAGTCGGGACGTACTGGCAGCTTCTAGTTGAAGTCATCTGCAAATGAACAAATAAGGAATTAGTACAACTCTAGGGAGTTTGGAATAAAAAAGTATGGGCTTCGGTCCTATTACCTTGAGACGCCATTAAGTCGTGAGTGATGAAATGGATGTTCTTCCGGATCAGCCTGTGGTAGGACCTCTTTTTCTGAGGCAGCTGATAAATGACACAGATAGTGTCGAAGTCCTCTGTTGATAGCTCGCACCGAGGAAGAGAACCTACGAAAGGAAACATAACCGTTAGACACAAGTCGAACCGAAGAGAAAATAAAAGGAGCAACTACTATTCTCACTAAGTGTTGAAAACTTCGCCGGGACTGTAAGAGGCGCCAGGGGGTCCCCCTCCATTGTGTCCCATCGCCCCACTGCCCAGCACCATGAGCTCTTCCATTCCTTGATGGAGCTCGGCAGATCGATCACGAATGGAGTGTGGGAACCCCATGACGTAAGGTAGTACCAACCCCGGATCTTATCTCCTCCGGCAGTAACCTTGGGTATATAGAGGGTCTGGAAAACGAAAAGGGGCATCTCCACCCCTAATGACGCCTCTTTCCACAACATCCAGGAGCCCACCATCTGGCTCCAGGAGTTTGGATTGAGCTGCGTCGGGGCTAGCCCATAAGACCTAAGCATCAACCTAAAGAATGGGTGGATAGGCAGCCTAAGTCCGACCCTAAGGATCGCCTCACTAATGGCCACACAGCCCGGCCTTGGGTAACAGGCTCTCTCTTTCGACTCAGGGAGGATCAAGTCTACACTGTCTGGGATCCTATATTCTGTCCTAAGTCTACCCAGGTCGGCCTCTCTTAATTTTGATGGGTAGTCCGACGCCCCCAATGCACAGAAGTATCTGGGGGCTATCTGGTCATTTCCATATGTTCTACCCCCCATTATTGCCCCAGCTATTTTTGAGGAGGTCGCCACAATGGCTCGTCCACCCTCACTATTTCTAAGCCCCTTCCCAAACCAGAACTCCCTTCCGAGGCCATTTGTTAAGAAATTTTTTAAAGTCCAAATGGGTGCTGAAACTTACGGGTTTGGAAGTTTTTCCTAGCCGGAAATGGTGTAGGATCGTCGGAAGTATCGTTCTTTCTCGCCGGAGTTGCTTGCAAAACACCGGAAATCGCCGGAAATTTGAGAGCAAATTGTGATTTTAGTCTTGCAAAGGTAGAAAGTCTGAGAAAACCCCAAAGTCCTCCTTTTATAGGAAAAACAAGTCCAATCTCCACCGTTGAATTCAAATGCGATCAATCTAAGCCGTTCGTCGCATCCTCAATCCGGGCCGTTGAAATGAAACGCCAGATTTGATCTACGCCCAAGATGTCGCTGTGACCTTCACGCTAAATTGAAACGCGTCACCTCGATTACAACCAGCCGTCAATAATAATTACTAGCCGCAGCAGCCTTTTAGGAGAATGAGCATGGCACCCAACTGTCAACTTGGAAACACGCAACAGTTGTCAAATCATTGGACATTTGGGTCGCCTCGGATGAGCTCCTCCTCCAACTTTACAAAGCTTGGACGCACCTAGGGGTGTCAAAAAGGCTCGGGCGGCTCGTGGCTCGGCTCGGGAAAAGCCCAAGCCCGCCCGGCTCGTGGCTCGTAGGGATCGAGCCTAGGCTCGAGCCGAGCCTCAAAATAAGAGGCCGGCTCGTGTCACAGGCCAAAAATGGCCCGTGACAAAAATGCTCGGCCGGAGCAAATTAAAGAAAAAAATTTTAAAAAAATATTTTAACTGCTGCACGGCAGCAGGTCACAGGCAGCTATAGCTGCCTTTTTTCGTATTGGTACACTACAATGTTATCTTTTTGAAATTCAAATTTGAAAAATAATGCGGGTTTTTTTATCTATAAATACGAGATGATTTTTGAAGTTTTAAATCACTTTGCTATCGATTTTAATTCGCATTATTTCTATATCATAGATTCAGATTCAAGTTTCAATTTCTTCTTTCTCACTTCTCATATAACAATTAATATATTCAATTTCTTTCACTTTACAGTCTAATATTCAGTATTTTTTATTATACTAGTTATTATGGATTTTACAAGTGATGAAGTCAATCAGTTTGGCGGTAGTTCGAGTACTCCATCTAACTACGATGCATGTGAAAATGTTCCAATTAATTTGGAGGATATTGAAGAGGAAGAAGTTCAAGTACTCGAGACAAAAAGGTCAAAAAAAGAATCATCGGACTGTTGGCAACATATGACACGAAAAAAATTGGTGTTCAAGATGGAGTAGATATTTGGAAAGTATGTTGCAATTATTGTGGCAAAGAACTTAGTTGGAAGCCTGGCTCGAGCACAACGCATTTGAATAGACACGTATTGAGGAGTTGCAAAGCAAAACCAGCCGATCTCGACTCGAAACAAACCGAACTAGTGTTTGGAGGTTCTAATTCTACTCTTTCCACCTTTGTATGTTCACAGGAAAGATTTCGTGAAGGAATGACTGCATACGTGGCTGCAGCAGAGATGCCGCTTACGATGATAGACTCAATACACTTTACCCGACTCGTGCAGAAATATCTCCAACCGAGGTATTCTTCTTATTCTAGAAATACTCTTCGTTTGGATAGCATAAAATTATATAACAGAAGAAAACAAATTACTATTGAAGGTCTAAAAAGTTTTAATAGTGTTATATCGTTTACTTCTGATTTATGGACTGGTTGTAATAGAAAAGGTTATATTGCTGCTACGGCTCATTATATTGATCACCTGTGACTTCTACATAAAAGAATTATTGCATTCAGATGTGTAGAATTTCCCCATAATACCACTAATATATACATGGTTTTAAAATATATCATACAGGAATATGGTATACAAGATATGGTTCGAAGTTTTACTTTGAATAATGTTGCAGTGAACAAAGTTGTTATTGAAAGATTTATTGCTGATCTTAATCCCGTATTTGGAAATTTATTTTTTCATCAACGTTGCGTATGTCATATTATTAATTTGATTGTAAAAGCTGGATTAGAACATATAAGTTCACCTTTAGATAAAATTAAACAAGCAATAAATTTTATTACTGTGTCACCAGCAAGAAAACAAGCATTTAATAGTTTGTGTACAGAGTATGGATTACAGGAGAAATCATTTGCCACTGATGTAACACACAGGTGGAACTCTACATATCTTATGTTACATTCGTGTGAAAATTACGATAAAGTGATTTCACTATATTATAATAGTAGGCATACACTCGGACCCGAACATAATTTGGAAGATTGGGCATGGACTATTGCATTTTATGTGAAAAAAATTTTACAACCTTTTTTCGATGCTACAAAGGAATGTAGCGGTGTTTATAACCCTACATCTTCTCTTGTTTTACAACATTTTTTCTACATTTCACAAGCATTTCATAAAATAGAAATTTGCCACTTTTTGCTGATGTAGTCCGCTCTATGGAGTTAAAATTTTGTAAATACTAGGAAGAGTTGCCTTCTTTATTTCTTTTAGCTTCAGTAATGGACCCTCGACTTAATTTAACTGGCACAAAAACTACTGTAAAGGGGATATCAGATTTTTATCACACGTGCATATAGAATTTTTTTTATGTGAAATGTATAATTATTATGCTGAAAAGGAAGGTCAGCGTAGTTCTACTTTCCAAAGTTCTTTTTCAAGAAATATTTCAACAAATCCCGAAAATTTATGGAATTATTTAGATAGCAATACAAGTGCTCCTTAATTTAGTTCTAGTTCTAGCTCATCAACATCTAGAGCGATCAATATTGGTGGTACAAATTTTGAAATTCCTTCTGAGTTAGCTAGGTATATGTGCGTGGATGTTCGTAGCGTGTTGCAACCGCACGAATTACAAGAATTTAGTCTTTTAAATTGGTGGAGATGTAACGAAAGGCAATATCCAATTGTATCAAAAATTGAACGTGATCTACTAACACCTCCGATGTCTACGGTAGCATCGGAGGCTGCATTCAGTTTAGGTGGTCGAATTTTATCAAATGAACGATCAAGACTAAAAGAAGATATATTGGAGGCTTTGATATGTTTGAAGGATTGGGAATGTGCAGAATTACGTGTTCAAGAACATGTTGATAGTATAATGGCCGAAGAGTTGCAGCATATCCAAACATAGGATGTTGTAAGTTTTTAAATTAATTATTTTTCTTTAAAAAATGTATTTTTTAAATTTATTTGATTCAAAAAAATTGTACACGAAATATTTTATTCGTGTACAATTTTAACTCCGCCTACGATAACCCCCTTAACCCGAGGACTCTATGACCAACGTGATGAGCAGTCACGTTGAGTCTCCGTGAAGAATACCTCAAGGATATGCAAAAAGTGACCACATCACCGGTAAAGAAAGATTGATAAATTGGTGGTCTCTTCCCGGACGATGCAATTGGAGGTCTCGCCACAAGAAGGAACTCATCTCTCTGATTTGAATTAAAAAAATACAGCTCTCGTCCTCAACGAAGCAATTGTAAATCAACAAAAATCCATAGCCCAAACTTGGAATAAAAGCCACCAACAACCCACAATTGAGGGGATCGAGCAATGTAGGAAAATCGGACCAATATATTGTAGATTTTTTCTTCGAGGAAGTGGACTGTGCACAAATGGGTCACCTTAATTTGTGGTCTAGTCACCTGCTATCAATGGAAGGTTCCATGGGATGAAATGTTGGCGAAGTGTGTGTGGGAAGAATTTGGAATTTCAGCCGTGTGGCAGCCGTGAATGCTGGTCATGAAGTGTTGTGGCTTTCGGATGGCGTCGGGTGAGGGGTGGGACGGTATGGGGAAGAAAGATGAACAATTTCTCAATTTTGTTTTGTTTCCTTATTTTGTTTTTTATTTAATTTTTTGATTATTTTATTCGAAATTTATAAAATTATATTCTCTCTTTTAAAATTATCATTATCTTTAAAATAAGGTCAAATTGATTTTTTTTGGACAACTAAGATAAAAATTGATTTGCAAAATTAAAGGTATAATTAGGACGAAAATGTCAAAAAATAATGACGTTTGCATAATAATATTGAGAGATATGGACCTTATGTGCTAATTACCCTTTTTTGAAATGGTGCATGAGGCAAAAACACAGACTCACATTTTTCTTGGAGTAATATGTTTTATTTAGTCCTTGCCAGGTTTGGAAAAATATATTTTGAAATAGCAATTGTTGAAGAATGTGTGTTTAAAAAAAAATTGAAATTATGTGTAACATTATTTTACTGGAGAGTGTTTGTTGATAAGAAAATGAGAAAAACGAATTATAATTTTAATGAGCGTCAAATAGGGACTTATTTATGCCCTTATTTGGACCCCTTTTTTTAAAATTTATTTTTTCAAAATTCATATTCAACATAATAATTTTTACATTAATGAAATTTTTTATTACATTTTAACCACACATCACCAAAAAATAACTATTCAAAAAACTATTTTTCCCCAAAAAGGAGCTCAAACAAGGGCTATACATGTAATTACATTATCAATATTTTGCAAGCCCCTACATTTATAATTCAGTAAGAAAAATATAATTCAACAAATTTGGGTAAAATTTAGAAGTAAGAAAAGATGACATTCGAAGAAGCGTCCAAACATTGTGTTAATCTCATATGTGCAACTCCTGAAGGCTTATTTGACAAGACCTTTAAAAGTCTAAAGTTGCTTTCGAAATTAAGTTTCGGCTCGCGAGCCGGCTCGGCTCGGCTACATCCCTATCACGCACCTGACGCGAACGCTCCATTGGCTTATCGCCTCGGACGCTGCGTTTCCTCCCATGCTTTACAAAGTTTCAGCCATGCGTCGACCTTTTTCCGTCAACGCATCGGTGCGAGATGAGTTCTTCCTCCAACTTTACAAAGTTTGGACGCACCTGACGCGAACGCCCCATTGGGTCATCGCCTCGGACGCTGCATTTCCTCCCATGCTTTACAAAGTTTCAGCTATCCCCACGCGTCGACCTGTTCTGTCAGCGCATCGACAGCAGATGAGCTTTTTCTCCAACTTCACAAAGCTGGGACGCACCTGACGCGAATGCCCCGCATCTGCCTATTATCCTAACCTCGGCTGCTGCGACGAATCGATCCCCAAAAGGTCCCATGACTCGCGGCCTGGTCAGGAAAACAAATCCACGCATAATATAAATATTCATTCCCGGATTTGGGGGACCACTATTACGCCTCGATTATTCGCCCCTCGACACCGAAGTGCCATCTCACCACGGAGGCCGAGATCAAGTAGACCCTACGCAGCACCATTTACTCCGACCTGAAAACGACCCTCCCGAAACTTCTCCGAAGTGGTATATCGATTCCTACTACTGATCTGCCAAAATATCTCACCTCTGAGGTCGAGATCAAGTGGACCCCGGTTAGAAGATCCGCTGCCAATTTAAGATTTGTCCTGCACCTAAGGTTTAAATTGATTTGACGTCTCCATGAGGCTATTTGATGTGACTTATCGACTTTATGTCAATTCAACTCGGGGGAAACAAACTGTCCGCCCACTCTACAAGCGCGGCTGATTGACGCCTATGAGCAGACGCTTCATACCGTCAGATGTACACACGAATTCCACATCCAGCGGTTCATACCACCTATAAATACCCAAGGTTTGGCAAGAGGCAAAGGAGAAAAAAGAAAAATGAAACTCTCAATACATAGCATTCCATAACAAGTTTATATATTATCCTCCCCCTTTATTGATTAATTTGTGTAGCCCCTGGGCATTGTTCCGACCACCCAAACCTAACTTGACCGTCGGTTCCGGCCGTGTGCACCTGACCGTTTGTTCATTTCGCAGGGAGGAATACGTGGAATAACTATAAGTTGGCCACATGCGACTTTGATTTATGCTTTACCTTTGTGCTACCTAGGACAACTGGCAATACGCACGATGCTCGGATCTTAGCTTGGGCTATCCATAGCCCAAACATTTACTTCCCTTAGCCCACCGACGACAAATTTACCTTGTTGACTGAGGATCCGCACATTGTTCAGGGTATATGGCACCCCACAAAGAATCAAACATATTATATCATTTGCATAGATTTTGAAATGCATGTGAAAGGTTTAACTACCGACGCTTATCATGTCAGAATGTTATAGAATGTGCATTCGCAGTCTAGAAAAATTGATGGAAAATTTTGGATTGTATGCTGAACTACTCATTTCCTATGCAAGTCGCAGTTGTTGTAGTGACAATGGGTATTCACAACTTCCTGTGAGTGAATCGGGTGGTAGACGAGGCATTCACTTGAGTAGTGATCGATCCTACTGCGGCAAAGAGGGAGCTATCGAATTCAACTGATGAAATAGTGATCGAGATGAATGCTCTAGAGATGCCAAGGAGTGAGTAGGACCGTCTATGAGATTATATGGCTCGATTAGAATGAAATTTGATATTCTACTTTAATTTGCATTTTTGTAACTCGAGCTTCATTTCAATTTTCAAATAAAGAATCTTTCGAAAATGTACTTGTAATCAGCACATTTACACGTAGGGCTGGACAAAACTCCCGAATCGAACCCGAACCGAACCGAACTGAATCGAACCCAACGATTCTTCTCAAATTAAATACTCGAACGGGTATTTGAATCAAGAACTAACGGGTACGGTTTGGTTGTGGTTCTAGGCCAAGAACAGAATCTTCTTAATTTTTTTAATTTATTTATTTTAAATAAGCAAAATTATTTTATTTTTTCTAAATAAATTTGTTAACTAGTTAATTTAGTTCAAACCACAAAATATGATTTTTGTATTTCTAATTTTCTGTTCAAAATCAACTTAATCAAATTGACATCAATTTTATCTAAATCTGTTACTCTACCGTAGTGTCGTTTTTACTAGAGAAAATTGAATTAAAGCTCTATAATATCTCTCTTAATTATTTTGAGCTCGCTATCTTTCTCTTTCTGTGACTTTAATAATCAAATTTATAAAGAATTCAGCAAAAAGAAACGTAAAAGACACATAAAATTGGATTACCGGCAGCCGTGAATGCTGGTCATGAAGTGTTGTGGCTTTCGGATGGCGTCGGGTGAGGAGTGGGACGGTATGGGGAAGAAAGATGAACAATTTCTCAATTTTGTTTTGTTTCCTTATTTTGTTTTTTATTTAATTTTTTGATTATCCTAACCTCGGCTGCTGCGACGAATCGATCCCCAAAAGGTCCCATGACTCGCGGCCTGGTCAGGAAAACAAATCCACGCATAATATAAATATTCATTCCCGGATTTGGGGGACCACTATTACGCCTCGATTATTCGCCCCTCGACACCGAAGTGCCATCTCACCACGGAGGCCGAGATCAAGTAGACCCTACGCAGCACCATTTACTCCGACCTGAAAACGACCCTCCCGAAACTTCTCCGAAGTGGTATATCGATTCCTACTACTGATCTGCCAAAATATCTCACCTCTGAGGTCGAGATCAAGTGGACCCCGGTTAGAAGATCCGCTGCCAATTTAAGATTTGTCCTGCACCTAAGGTTTAAATTGATTTGACGTCTCCATGAGGCTATTTGATGTGACTTATCGACTTTATGTCAATTCAACTCGGGGGAAACAAACTGTCCGCCCACTCTACAAGCGCGGCTGATTGACGCCTATGAGCAGACGCTTCATACCGTCAGATGTACACACGAATTCCACATCCAGCGGTTCATACCACCTATAAATACCCAAGGTTTGGCAAGAGGCAAAGGAGAAAAAAGAAAAATGAAACTCTCAATACATAGCATTCCATAACAAGTTTATATATTATCCTCCCCCTTTATTGATTAATTTGTGTAGCCCCTGGGCATTGTTCCGACCACCCAAACCTAACTTGACCGTCGGTTCCGGCCGTGTGCACCTGACCGTTTGTTCATTTCGCAGGGAGGAATACGTGGAATAACTATAAGTTGGCCACGTGGAGGAGCCATTTTTGGAGGTCAACACTTACCCCAAACGAGCTTTACTGTTTTGCATTAATCAATTGGGTCTAAGGAGCAGAAAGATGGAGAAAAGCTGTATGAAAACTAGAGAAAAAACCGAAGAGGAAATCAAAGAAGAAAAATGGTGGTGAAAAGAAAGAGGAACCCTGTTGATGTTACCAAAAATTCGCACATGTTGATTTTTCGAGTTCAAGGACTGTGAATGAGTACGATCGTAAGCTTTCGGTATCAAAAACAAAGGTAACTAAGTGTGTCCTCGTCGTCCCTCCGATATTTAAGTTAAAGAGGGAATTTATGTGAAAATGTATACTGAAATTGTATGTAAAGTTATACCTGAATAATAATCCAAACATTTGCATTTATAAAGATATATAGTGCACTCCTAGTAGGATTAAGCAGTGCACTCCCTGTAAGACTAAATCAGTTGAATATCCTTATCTCAAAAAGTCCTACCTAAAATGGATACTTTATTCATACTACAATTACAAGACCACTCATAATTTAGTTAGTATAGTTGGGATAGAATCCTTCTAGATGTAGGACTCTTAGTTTGAGGTATTTAAATCATATTAGAGTCCTCAATGAGTAGGACTTCTTTTGGACGTAAGCGGGAAAATGCCCCAAACTAAGTGAAGGAAAGTAATCAAACATTTGCATGCTCAGGGCGTTAAGAGGACCTCTTCTCGAGGACCTTGCCAATCACATCTCGTGAGGCTTGGTACTAGTTCTCGGGGATTTCATCTTGATAACCCCCTTAACCCGAGGACTCTATGACCAACGTGATGAGCAGTCACGTTGAGTCTCCGTGAAGAATACCTCAAGGATATGCAAAAAGTGACCACATCACCGGTAAAGAAAGATTGATAAATTGGTGGTCTCTTCCCGGACGATGCAATTGGAGGTCTCGCCACAAGAAGGAACTCATCTCTCTGATTTGAATTAAAAAAATACAGCTCTCGTCCTCAACGAAGCAATTGTAAATCAACAAAAATCCATAGCCCAAACTTGGAATAAAAGCCACCAACAACCCACAATTGAGGGGATCGAGCAATGTAGGAAAATCGGACCAATATATTGTAGATTTTTTCTTCGAGGAAGTGGACTGTGCACAAATGGGTCACCTTAATTTGTGGTCTAGTCACCTGCTATCAATGGAAGGTTCCATGGGATGAAATGTTGGCGAAGTGTGTGTGGGAAGAATTTGGAATTTCAGCCGTGTGGCAGCCGTGAATGCTGGTCATGAAGTGTTGTGGCTTTCGGATGGCGTCGGGTGAGGGGTGGGACGGTATGGGGAAGAAAGATGAACAATTTCTCAATTTTGTTTTGTTTCCTTATTTTGTTTTTTATTTAATTTTTTGATTATTTTATTCGAAATTTATAAAATTATATTCTCTCTTTTAAAATTATCATTATCTTTAAAATAAGGTCAAATTGATTTTTTTTGGACAACTAAGATAAAAATTGATTTGCAAAATTAAAGGTATAATTAGGACGAAAATGTCAAAAAATAATGACGTTTGCATAATAATATTGAGAGATATGGACCTTATGTGCTAATTACCCTTTTTTGAAATGGTGCATGAGGCAAAAACACAGACTCACATTTTTCTTGGAGTAATATGTTTTATTTAGTCCTTGCCAGGTTTGGAAAAATATATTTTGAAATAGCAATTGTTGAAGAATGTGTGTTTAAAAAAAAATTGAGATTATGTGTAACATTATTTTACTGGAGAGTGTTTGTTGATAAGAAAATGAGAAAAACGAATTATAATTTTAATGAGCGTCAAATAGGGACTTATTTATGCCCTTATTTGGACCCCTTTTTTTAAAATTTATTTTTTCAAAATTCATATTCAACATAATAATTTTTACATTAATGAAATTTTTTATTACATTTTAACCACACATCACCAAAAAATAACTATTCAAAAAACTATTTTTCCCCAAAAAGGAGCTCAAACAAGGGCTATACATGTAATTACATTATCAATATTTTGCAAGCCCCTACATTTCTAATTCAGTAAGAAAAATATAATTCAACAAATTTGGGTAAAATTTAGAAGTAAGAAAAGATGACATTCGAAGAAGCGTCCAAACATTGTGTTAATCTCATATGTGCAACTCCTGAAGGCTTATTTGACAAGACCTTTAAAAGTCTAAAGTTGCTTTCGAAATTAAGAAGTTATCTTTGAAAATATTTAAATAATTTTCTCAAAGTAATGAGATTTTATAGAAAGATTTTGTAACGTAACTTCCTCTAAAAAAGGTAAAAGTAAAAACCCTATCAAACAATCCCACCGTTTATCACACCAGTTTTTGTGGCAGTGTGAACAACGATAAAAGTATCGCTAAAACAATGTAGTCGAGCATAAAAATTCTAAAATTCAAAAACATATTCATCAAAGCCTGCAAATCTCATTCATTAATCGAAGTTCAGCATCCACTCAATAGAACAGACAGCCCAAAAATACAGTTGGACAATTTTCCGGCAGTATATATAGCAGCAGAGCACACACCTGGAATTTCAGAAGAGGAAATCAAACGTTCGCTTAAACATTGCGTATTGGTTTATTTATGAGTTATTCGTATATAAAAATCGAGCGTGCTAACAGTACACGATTACTTGAATTTGAAAGAGAAATCAAACTTATTAAGAGTCAATCGAAACACAAATAAGGCGAAACACTGACACATCAAGCTTGCAACTCCATCCCAATCAACTGCAACACATCGCATTATATATTTCGGACCCAACGGCTGTGTTTATTACCCAACAAATGTGTCATCCAGATTCATCTCTGAGGGGGTTCCACAGTCCGAACGTTTGCACCAGTCATCCCTTCAATTCGATCTTTTGTGATCTCCACAAAATGACCCACCATTTCATAAAACTGCTTCAATCCTGACATTGGGAGAATGATGGAGGAGCGATCTGAACCTGCGACCTGCAATTCAGTGACATTCTTAAAACACTAAACATGGAAAAATTTTGCAAACCAATCCCAGTTGTCTATCAATGCGGACCACTGAGCAATACCTCTGATATTCTCAAGAAATGGCCTCTGTTGTTGCTCCCAAGGTCGAAGAAAAATCTCTTTTGATCAGCCCGTATCACTTTGGAGACTCCCATGTTATTGATTTCTTCTGGTGGTGGTAAATCGGCAGACCGATCCACATTCAAGTCAGTTGCTGGAATAGGTTGAGAACTGTGACTGGATATAAAGCCCACCCCAACATCATCTGAAAGTCCAACAAGGTGTTCTGATGGTTCCGAGTTTTGCTGATGTATTCACACAAAAAGAAAAGGTTTGGTTTTTGAGGCACCTCAAGAATGCGTTGAGCTAGAAAAGCCAAATATTAATGGATGAAAAGGTACCTGATTAGGCAGAACGAAAAGCCTTGATGCTTCATTTATTTCTGCCAAAATATTCCTAAATGCAGCCCATCCTTCATCTCGGGCACTTCCTGCAGGGATAATGATTGTACTGCGGTTTCTGCTAACAGATGCTTCAGATACCTGCATGCATGAGTCTATTAGATACAATAGAGCTTTGCTATGCTATAGTCAAACTTCAGCTAAAATCAAAATCAGAGATTCGGAAAACTTTATGATACACATATTTGGTGGCCTATGTAATTTGGTAATTTGGGGCATTCAAATGCAGTCATTACTAGATAACTCGTTAGCTCGATAATAAATGCATACATTAGCATGCGTAAAAAAATATCAGCTCCCATCGATTACAAAACAATTACATATCAATGCCAGGAAAACAATTACAAAAGAATCTGAAATGGTATTTATAGGTAGTTAGGGATATGAAGCATGGATAGTGTATAACTCCCTTGTCCCTGATGAAATGCTTTGATAGACATGAATAGACCAAATTCCCCTCCTTGCCTGATAGGATAAGTGGAAATAAGAGAGAAAAAAGTAAAACCTTTCTTAATTTCAAGTGCCACTGTATGTATATCAATTAAAAAAAAAAAAAAGAGAGATTTGATATTTCTTGGAGAAGTACCATATTTCCAAACAATTTCTTATTAATAATTAAACGAATACAGCATCATCTAATTTTAAATGATAAATCGACTAATCAATTTGAGTATACGTATCTTTAAACGTGTCTCCCCTTTCTGTTACTCATTTTTTCTTTCATTAACGAGAAAATGAAATCTATCATTTTGCATATTGCAGCGTAAAAATACGGAAACTAATTCTTCTATCTATTATGCTCAAGATATTATATAGATTAAAAAAAAAGTAAATAAATAAATAACAGTCATTAGAATTTCTTTTTTATGCTGATTGTAAGCATCATAACTTTAATGTCATACTTCAAATTAAATATTTTACTTCTACATGCCGTATCCCCAGCAGATTGTAACTTGAGAATTTTAATAATTAACGTATTGCAGTGTTCATATCTTCTATTATCTAAACACATAGCAATATCCATGCTTTCTAATTAGAAGGAAAACACAGAGAAACCCATTGCACAGGAGGAACTTTTACTGATAAGGGAAGAGGACCAGAAACCACTCGTGGAATGAAGAATGAAACAATAAAAACAAGGCGAACGATGGAGAATAACATTGACAAATAAGAGTATGATGCACAGGCAGAAAAAATTGTCTTCGTGACATGAGAGGAAACAATCTACTAATCTTCAAAGCAAGGAAAATGAGCGTTGGCTACGGCCAGAATCAATATAGAATTCAACAGCTTTACTAAATAGTGGACAATAAAGAATGTGTAGAGGCATCTCTTACAGAGAGACTGGAAGATGCTGACAGACTGCAGTGGAACACTTTTGACACTTTAAGAAAATATCTTTAAGCAAGGACATGATTTAAGCATTAAACACCAAAGATGGCGTTAAATTCTACCAGATGGAATGATTTTATGGAGGCTTTTTCAGAATTGCTCAAGGAAATTGAGCCACCATTTGGCCCCCATTTTTTCCAAATTTTAATGTTTGGAATAGTGTTTTTTTGAAGAATGTGTGGTTGAAAAAGAATGAAAAGTTTTCAATTTACGTATAATATTATTTTATGGAAAATTGTGTAGTTGAAAATAAAAGAGAGGGAAAAAATGAAAGTGAATGGGGGCTGAATATCAGGTAAAGCTCTACAATAATATCAAGTTGCTAGCAAAAATTCTTTCCTGAAGCTCGAAACAGGTTGTGTAAAAAAAACCAAAAAATGAAAGCATTGTTAGTGGCCTATAATGATTTCAATGCCCTACTCAAGATGCAGGAAAAGTCTCAACTGTAAATTAAATGCTGAAAAACATATGACCAATGAATCAATCTCTAGAGTTATTACCTAATGAGAGAGTATTTGGAATTTATTAGTATTAAAAAATTGAATTTTTCACGTTAGATACTGAAGTGGAATAACATATTGAAAACGGCTGTTGATAGCTGCGACTGAAGCATACACATTATATAGCACCCAACACCAAATAAAATCAACTCTCTCAAAAATGCAATTAATGGAAAATCTAGATCATTCAAAAACCAATAGCAGAGAGATACCAAAAAACCCTCTAGCGCCCCATTAGGCCTGGGCATTTTAACCACCAAAAGACCCGACCTGAACCAACTTGGGTCAGTTTCTACTAGCTTCTCGGCTTGGGTCCGGAAGTTTTAGGAGTAAATTAGGTGGGTCGGCTCATGATTCTACCATCAACTTGGAATGACCCAAACTGACCTAACCCGCAATGAGCAAACTCAAGATTTTCGTCTAGCAAACTTGATGTTTGCTTAGTATTCTCAACTCTTGTATAGAAAACTAGAGGTTTACCCAACAAACTCAAGGTTTCCCAGAAATCTCAAGCTTGTTCTGAACAGAGCTCGAATTTGTTGGACAAATATTGAGTTTACTAGACAAATCTCGAATTTCCTATGCAAAAGTCAAGCATGCTGGACAAATTGTGGAAATCTTGAGATTGCCTGACTGCCTAACTTCAAACACGCATAATATTGATCAACAACTCCGAATTACACTCCATTTATCTTTTTCTTTTTCTTTTTCTTTCTTTTTGAATTCCAATGGTATATTATTTGTTCTAACCGACCAAAGGATTGGATCAGTTTGGTTTGAAATTTGACCAAATCCAGTTGGTCAGTTTTGGTTTTGGTTTCAGGTTGGGACCAGGGCGACCCATTCCAACTATAGCGCCCATGTTAATACAGAGTATCGAGATAGGCAATAACCTGTGAAAACTCCTAAATTAACAAAAATAGCAATCGATTATGTAAGATAAAATTAGGCAGTGATGGGCGCATGCAAATACAGGAGCATGAAGAAACTCGACAGTAAATGGGAAAAAGAAGCAAATAACCTTGAGAAAGCGTCCCCTTCTATTCTCTCCAACGTCAAAATAAAAAACCTGCAAGTTCATACCCCAGAAAAACATAAAGAAGAAATACAATGTGTGGGGGTGTATATGTATTTGTAATTTGTATAGGTGCCTTAGTGTCGAGCTGAAGTTCTTTGCTAAAAACTTCTGGGTCATCGGAATTGGCATAGTAATTGAAGAGATCAAGGAACCAGGAGATGCCGTTGGAGGGGACTATGATGGTGGACCTGGTGGCTGAAGTCTTCTCGGAGATCTTAAGGTATCGTCCACGGGGATTCTCCTTCAGGTCGAAGTAGAATAGCTTGTGTTCCACCTGCAAAGTTTTGCACAGCAACTCCACGTCATTCCCTCCGCCACCGCCACCGCCACCGCCAGAATTCCCCTCCATCAATCAACAATCAGTCAATGAAAGAGCTCTCCCTTCTCTTTCCGTTTTCTTTTCGGTACTCCACCAATTCCCGACTTCAACGAACAAACCGATTTTGAGTGGAGTGTCAAAATATTAATCTCCTGTTGCGACTTATGAGAGAAATTGGTAATTAAATCCCTAATTGATACAAGAAGAAGCGGATCGGGAAGAATTGGATGCAAGGATAGTGGCAAAAGCTACTAATTAGGGCTTGAGAGAGGAGAGCGAACGAGCACTAGCGCGAGAGAGCGAACATTCTGTTAGAATTTCATCATTGGTTAAATCCATCAACGGCCTACCAACGTTATCATCATAATCAGTTTATTTTATTTCACCCCATCAAATTTTATTTTATTTCTTGATGATCAGCCAATTTTAGATAATATCAATTGAAACTTTTGAAGATTTTGATAGACATTTTTAGTGATGATTTATGTGAATTTCTTGATGATCGTTCAATTTTGTATGAAATTAGTGGAATTCTTTGATGGACTTTTATTTTTAAATTTTTATAAATTTTTGTAGAATTTAAAAAATTTTAAAATTTTTTCATTTGAAATAGAATTAACGTGTATATAGTAAAATGGTATAAAATTCTTACATATAAGGTGTAGGTTCTGACAATTCTCATTTTCCTTCCTTTTCTTCTTCCCATTTAATAAAAAAATTGAAAGGAACAAAAATTTAAAACCTTAATTAAATAAATAATAATTATAAAATTATATATATATGAACAATAAATTTAATATTCGATATTATTAATATAATATACTTTTAAAATAAATAAAAATCAATATATTTAAATTTAATTATAAATTTTTCATATAAATTTTTATAATTTAATAAAAAATAGATATTTTTCACAAAAAAAAAATGATGAAAAGAAAAAGCTATAAGAATCCAATTTAATTTTTTCATAAAAAATAGAGATAAACAATAGGAGAGTGAAAAAGATAAATGGAAATAAATATAATTAATAGAAAAAAAAAAATTTTTAACCATACTACTAATATTTGTAGATGGAAAAATGAGAGACAAATTGAAAAAAAAAAATATATATATCAAAAGAAAAAGACATCTAAATTAAGAAGAGTACTGAGTAGAATTTTTCATAATTTGTTTTAACAACCCTCTACAACAACCTTCAAATCCTTGAAATAACCTTTTTCAGGGACCCCCCTTCTTTGGTATTAGAGCTTTTGTTCCGGTGCTGGTGATTTCAGTATATTTCTTCAGATTGTATAAAAGGTATAACTCTTTTAATCTTTAGAATTTACTTACTTGTTTTATGATTTTTAGAATTTTATTTGTAGATCTAGAAAAAAATATTCTATAGTTTTACATTTTATAAAGAAATAGAAGAGATTTTTGAATACGGTATAGAATTAATTTCTTTTGAAAAATATAAATCTATAGACTATTTATTTGCTATATTACAAGTGACAAAAAATTTACAACTAGAATTAAAAGAACAGATTTTATATAAATCTTTAATTTCAGAATTTAGAGAAGAATATTTTATAAATAGTTTTGATCAGATATTTATATCAGATTTAAAATTAAGGATTGAATTAGATAATATAGATAATAATTATTTATCAGATCATACAAATTTTTCATTAGATTCTTTTTATTATTCAGATTAGAGTTTTAAAACTGGATCTTTTAATAAAAGAAATTAATAAATTAACTGGAGAATTTAGTATTTTGGGAAAAAGAATCTTTAATATTGAGAAAGATATTAATAAAATTCGTGAAAACCTAGATTTTATTAAAGAACAAAATTTAACAATTTTAAACAAAATTTCTAGAGTAGAAGATAAAGAAAAATTTCCAGATCTTAAGACTACAGAAGCAATAGAAAATATAAATAAAAAATTAAATAATATAGAAAATAAACCAAATCAAGAAATTGAAAATATAATAAATAATCTAGACAGATTAAGTTTAAAAAATACAGGTAAAGAAAAAATAACTAGAAAATTATCTACAATATTTTATAAAATATGAATAATTTTTCTGGTAGATCAAGAACTATTAGAGAAGTAGGATCATCTTCAGAACCCTATGATAGAGGTAGACATAGTACTTCTAATATAAGTACAAATATAATAGAAAGAATTTTACATAGACAGCCTCAGTATAATCAGAATA
>NC_036237.1:31490643-31504376 GCF_002742605.1 Olea europaea var. sylvestris
ATTTCAGAAGCATTAGAAGAATGTAGAAAATTTATAGGAATTAATTATTTTGTTGCCCCTTCTTTAAAGAATGTTTCAGATCAGCCCTTAGATTATGCTTCTAAATTTTGTGAACATTGTGAATGTATGACTAAGAATTTTAAAATTTTAAATGAGTTTAATCAGTCTTTACAACAAGAAAAATTAGTTTTACAAAAGAAAATTTCTAAATTAGAACAAGAAATTATTAATTTAAAGATCTCAAATCCAATTGTCCAGACTCAAGCAGGTACTATAGAGCCCAAGAATTCTATAGCTAGTCCAGCTCAAACGGAAGCTGGTAAAGACTTATCAAATCCGTTTATGGTTCTGGGCTTACCAAAAGCTCAACAGACTCAGGGGACTGTTGATTCTCCTACTTTTCAATTTAATCAGACTCAACAAGCTGAAAATCCTGTTACAAAAAATAAAATTTTTTCTGAAGACTAGACACAGCAGACTGAAAAATCTGCTATTAGATTAATTAGTCCAATAGACCTTAAACGGAAAAGCCCAATCAATTTTCCAGAATCATTTCAATCAGCTCAAGATCCAGAACATATTTCTCAATCAGATATTAGAAGAATCAAAGAAATGTTTGAAAAGATTGAAGAAATACAGCAACAAGTTAAACAAAGTACTACAAAGAAAAAGAAATTACAGATTAAAAAGAAAAATAAAGGCAAAAAGAAATTTGAACAAGAAAAAGATTTGGATAATTTTGAAGACAATAATTCAGAAGAAGATGATAATCCAGAAGATTGTACCGATGGATGAGATTCTTTAGACAGTATTGGCAGACACAATTATGAAACAAGATAAGGATTCATTCAGATTTTAGCCTAAAGAAGACATTTGGCAAAAAGTTACGGTGATAGACAAGAATTTTGAGACTAGACTCAACCACTTGAAGACTTCTGTTCAGGTCTCAAGAAAAGATCAAGAATTATTGTACAAAAAGAAGAATCTTTACTATTTTCTTTTTGAAAAATTTGTAAAGAATCTTACTGTTTGATAAAGTAAGATTTGATAGAATAGTTTTTTACTGTTTCCTTTTTGACGTTTTTGTAAAGAATCTTACTGTTTGATAAAGTAAGATTTGATAGCATAGCTTTTTACTATTTCCTTTTTGACGTTTTTAAAAGCAAAGATTCCTTACTTTTGAAAAATGCGTTTTTTCTCTCCTATATAAGGAGACCATTCTTTCATTTGTAAACACACAAGAAAATATATACAATACAAGTTTTTATTTCTCTCAAATATGTTCTAATTTTCTTTCTCTCCCGAAAGGGAAATTCTTAATTGTTCTTATTCTTAGATAGAATAATATCTCACAAAAATATGTTGTTTTAAAAACTACCGATGGATCATTCCGGTAGGTATGCTTTATAGTTCTAAAATACGGTGCTAATAGTTAATATTAGTTCCAGATCTTGTAAGAACAATTTCTGTTCATAAATTTTTCATTTTGTAAAAGTTTTATGATTTTTGTAAAGAGTTTTATGTCTCACACTGAGTATATGATAATAGCATGTCTTAACTCCAAGTTAAAAGTTTGAATTGTTTTTAAAATAAGCCCTGAGTGACCTCTCAAAGCGTAAAGGCCCAGTGAAGAGGCTAGGAGACGCATAGAAGAGGGAAATGGATCACTGTTTTAAGAATTCTTATTAAGGGAATGCCAGTGGTGTCCTTACAAGAATGGAGTTAGGCCCAAGTTCATATATCTCAGATGGCATGATTTATAAAAAAAAAAAGGGGGATATTATTTTATCAAAAGAAAAAGACATCTAAATTAAGAAGAGTACTGAGTAGGATTTTTCATAATTTGTTTTAACAACCCCCTACAACAACCTTCAAATCCTTGAAATAACCTTTTTCAGGAACCCCCCTTCTTTGGTATTTTTTTTTTTTTTTTGCATTTTCTGTAACTATTGAATGGTAGCGACACTCCAACTGTTATTCGAAATGTAAAACGAAAATAAATTTTTATTTTATTTTAAAAACTTTTTTAAATAAGTCTAAATAATTTTTTTAAAATAAGTTTTAATTTCATTTTATTTTATCATTTTAAGTAACGTTTTTTAAAATAAACTTTTTTATTAATTTTGCTTTTTCTAAATTTATTTTATATATAAATATATATATAATGTAAAGTTAATTAGTGAAAATTGTGAAAAAAATTAAGTTGCCATCGTGAAACGTCATATAAAATTTAGTGGTCATGGTGAATCGTTAAATAAAATTGAGCGGCTATGAAGAAATAAAATTAAATTTGATGACCATACTGACACTAAGTATAAAGTTGGATGGTCACGGTGAAACAAAATCAAATTGAGTGACCAATGTGACACTAAGTATAAAGTTGGGTGGTCATTAATGAATTTGACCCTTCCATCTTCAATTCTCCACTGATTATTTATTGATTGACTAAAATACTACGGCTGAGATTTTATATGAGTACTTTCTACCTAAAATTTAGTAGTCTAGAGACTTTTATAAAAGTTCTTAGAAATCATTAAAATTTGAATACTCAAAAACTTATAGAGACTTTTAAAAAATTTTAATTGAATACACCGTAACTTTTAAAAACTTTTTAAAAGTCTATATAAGTCTCAATTGAATACATAAACACTTTTAGGGAATTTCAAAAAGTCTACATTGAATACTTCTAAAATTTTTAAATCTCAAAAAATCATTAAAAGTCTTTTCAAGGATAAAATAGTAACTTTGTATTATATATATATATATATATATATATATATAAAAAATAAAAGTCTTTTTTAATTTTAAAATATGTTTTCTTTTTATTTTATTTTTTAAGTAACTTTTTTTAAATAAGTTTTTATTTTTTTTTAAAGGAACTTTTTTTTAAAAAAAAATCTTTTTCTTTTAATATTACTATTCTGGGTCACTTTTTTAAAATAAGTTTTAATTTCATTTTATTTTATCATTTTAAGTAATTTTTTTAAAATAAATTTTTATATTAATTTTGTTTTTTCTAAATATATATAATGTAAAGTTACTATTTTACCTCATTTAAAATTAGTGAAAATTGTAAAAAAAAAATTAAGTTGCCATAGTTAAGCGTTATGTAAAATTCAGTGGTCTGGTGAAACATTAAATAAAATTGAGCGGCTATGGAGAAATAAAATTAAATTGGATGACCATAGTAACGCTAAGTATAAAGTTGGATGATCGCGGTGAAACAAAATCAAATTAAATGACCAATGTGACACCAAGTATAAAGTTAGGTGGTCATTGATGAATTTGACCCTTTCATCTTCAATTCTTCATTGATAATTTATTGACTGATTAAAATATTACGGCTTAGATTTTTTTAAAATATCTTCATCTAAGAACTGAGGGTGTAATTTTCCATTAAAAATAACATTTAGAGTGCGTTTGATTGACATGGAAAATATTACCTAGAAAAGAAATATTTTCCATCTTTTGTGGAAAATAAAAATCACTTCTACCCAAGGAAAATATTTTCCTTAAAAACAAGGAAAATTAAGCATATTTTCAAAAGTTAGAAAATATTTTCTTCCTCCATCCTTCCCCATCCTATCCAGCCTCAGCCTAACCAAAACCTCTACTATCGTTGTTACCGCCACCACCTCTCCCTTCATAACAATTGGCGTTTTTGTGTTCTCTAAGTGATGTATATAACGATAAATGGCTCAAAAGATTGTTATTGTCCACCACATGAAAACGTTATTCTTGCTTTTCCAATTACCCATCCTCTCTATGATTGCCTGCATTTTTAGAAGGGATGAAAAATCAAACAAGACATTTAACACTAGGAAAAGATATAGGGGCCTGGTGTGCCACTTTCTCCGGTCTACATCAGTCAATATTCCGAATTCAACGTCTGCAAAATGTAAGACCATATTCGGAGCAAATTGGCAAAGAATTTTCGACAATCAATGTAATAAAACTTCCACCACGAACCTCCAAACCTAGAAGAAAATCAACAAAATAAAAGTCGAGGTCGAAGCCATGTCATTGATTTAGTAGATCAATTCGTGAAGAAAACAGACGTTCTCTCTCTTATGCGAGGAGAGCCGTCAAAATACACATGCTTTCATCTCTCGTAAAAATACGATTTATGATATTAGTTGATTGGAGAGTGAATGGTGAAGGGAGAGGTGGTGGCAGCAACGATGATGGTGATGGTTTTGTTTAGGCTGGGGTTGAGTAGGTTAGGGAAAGGAAAAAGGAAAAAGATACAGGGTTTTCTCCCTTTTTTTCGTTTTTCAAATATAATTATTTACTAAATAGAAAGTTACTATATTGCCCTTTAACATAAAATTAAAAATGTAGTCAAACTCAATTTTTTAGTCAACTAACAGTAAATATTTACTAAATAGAAAGTTACTATATTGCCCATGAGGACCTCACATGCAACGTTTAAAAAGGTTACGAGTGACGCTTATAACAAATCAAATGTTTAATAAAAGTCTGCTAGTTTTTGAAAGGTTTTAGACCTTTGCTACAATTATTCCTTTGTTTTTCGTCTTTATTCCCTTTTAACTATTCTTGTCACACACTTTTTCGTCCTTGATTTCTTCTTAGTCTCTATATTTTAAGATTATTTGCTTTTCAAACTTATTTTCAAGCACAAATTATCTCCATAAAATAAATTTACATGTAAACTCATAACTTTTCCTACTTTCTAATCACATATCTCCAAAATAAGTCATTTTTTTACAAAATCTATTTTTAAAGATTCTATATCAAGTATGGGGTTTAATCTTTCACCACATATCTCCACAATATACATGTTCCGTTTTTCAAAATATCAACTACAAAATCAAATTTAGAGAAATTTATTAGGGGCGTATAGCAATTGGCTTTCTTTAAAAAAGCACTTGATAAGGGAAAATTAGCCAAAATCATGATATTAAAATTTGATTGTCATAAATCAGGTCATTATGATTTTTTTACAAAAATCGAATATTATTTAAAATAGAAAAAAAACACATTTCTCTAACTCTAACTCTAACTATTTATTTCTCTCTACTTTCCTCTCTACTTAATCTCTCCAAACATGGAAGCACCAATCTTTTCTCTCTCTATATAACCATTTCTATATTTTTTGTGTTAATTTCCTAAATGGTCACTAAACTTTGTCTAAAGTTCTCACGGGATCACTGAACTTTCCCCTTTAGTCGTTGAGCCCATTAGTCATCAAACTTCACAAATTGGAGGGCATTTACTCAGTGATGGATTTGATCCAAATTTGCAAAGTTCAATGACTAACGGGGGAAGTATGGAAGTTTAATGACCTCTGAGAACTTTAGGCAAAGTTTAATGCCCATTTAGGGAATCAATCCTTATCTTTCTCTAGCCATCTCTCTTTGGTACGAAAAGCACCATTTTCTCTACTCGACTCAAACTAAATTCCTCTAGCAAGCTTTACCAAGGGCGACATAGATCTGAACCTAAAGTCACAAGCTTGTAGAGTCATTGTCGTGACCTCTTGCTTTCTCACTCTAACCTGCCACATTTTTTATTTTCAGCATTTAGTGGTTGAAATATACATACTTAATTTTGGATAGTGGAGGTAGTGATAGATTCAAGGTAGAGGAATTGATGGGTTTGAGACGCAAGTGGTGATGTTAGTTGTGGATTTGAGGTGGTGACAATATCTTTACTATGGGGGATCGAAATATATAAATTTGATTTTCAAAGTATTTTTTGGGTGAATAATGATGTTTAGCACCAATTTAAGCGTCACAATGTGATAGTCTTAATTAAAAGTAAAATTATATGATTCATCTAATTGTATCTCTCATTCAATGCTACTTAAGTGTCACCTAGATCATTGGTTTAACATCAATAGTGCTAAATAGTATTACCCATTCTGGATGGTGGTGGTGATGGATTTGTGGTGGAGGAGGTGGTGGTGATTATGGATTTGAGATGAAGGTGATGGTTATGAATATGAGGTGGCGATGACAATTTTGGTGGTGCAAATGATGATGGAGTAGACTACGGTGGGACGAATAGTGTACGTGACCAGTAAATCGAGTAATTTTCAATTAATTTATGACCTTTTAAACATGTGATATGCAACAAAATATATATGATTATATTTTACAAATTATATCTTAAGTGTCTGTGATTGTCTGAGTTGTAGCATACCATTGTGATCATAAAATGCATGATGTCATGACCATGATCTGTTCATTTAGGCCCAGTTTGAGAGTGATTTTTTATCAAAAAAATTGATTTTTTGACCATTACTTCACTATTTCAACCGTAATTTTTGACTTTTCCTCTCGCAAGTAGCCCCCACTTTTATCCTAATTGTAAAAAAAATCAATTTTGTGCACATTGTTATTCTAATGGTGAATCTTTTAATTATTGATATTTCGTGTCGACGAATAGTGGTTTATTGAGATTTTTTATGAAGAATCCCCTTTATCATGCTCTTGTTATTTTCTGACCCCCACACATTTGCACATCATTATTCTTGGTAATGATATTTCCTTTTTATGAGAAACAAAGCACAATATTCATGAAAAATTTTTGAACCATAAAAGTATAGTTTGGGTTTTTCAAAATCAGGTAATGATTTGGATGAATGGAAATTACATCCCTACCTACTTTTCAAAATCAATATTCTAAAATTATAGGGAAGATTCTATTGTTCAAAAATTAAATACTTTTAATATTAAATATTATAATACAAATTTATTTCAACCCTAATTTATTTTCATTTCCCCCTCTCTCTACATTCGCCTGTCGACCCTCTCTCATTTTCAGACTTTGGTAGTCGACGATGGAGCTGCTCCAGCCAACACCGCAAGCATCCCATCGTCGAACAAGCTGCTGGTGGCTCAACTGGTGTAGCGACGAGCGCAAAGGTGCTGCGATGATGCCCATTGCCACTGCACGCAGAGATCTCACCATTTCAGCCCATTGGTGCTACAACGACACCGCTTTTGGACCGCTATCCGTCGTGAATTTGAGGAGGTCGTGATGGTTATTGTTCACATAAGGAGGTGGTAGCGATGAAATGGTAGCGGCGGCATCGGATTGGGGGAACTTTTGGTGAATGTGGTGTAATTGAGATAATGGTTGTGATTTTTTATGGTGCCATGCTCGGTGGTGATGCCGTGCGGTGGCGGTGTTGGGAAATGAGAGGTGTGGTGGTGGTGCTGTGGGGTGGCAGATTGGGAAACATGAAGTTGTGGTTATGAGGTGGTGGTGGTGCAGGGTGGGTGGAGGGTAGGGTGCGGTGGTGATTGGTTACCTTTGTGCTAGGTATTATTGGAGGTTTGTGATAGTTTTTGTTGGTGGTGCAGGCGAAGGTGCTGCCTATCGAGGTGGATCTGGCAATGGTGGTCGTGGTCGTATCGATGGTTGTGGTTACAGGTGTTGGTTAAAGATTATTTGGTTAACTATGACCATTAAATTGGTTAATATGTGATCAATAAACAATATGTGACTAATGAAAAAGATAAATTGTAACAAAAGAATAATGTGTAATCTAAAAAATTAATAATTTGTGATTGTCTAATAAGTTGTAACTTATAATATTTGTGATGTGTGACCTAAATTTTTTTTTATTCCTGACCGAAAAATAATATGTGACCTATAAATTTTTTTATTCGTAACTGAAAAATAAGTTGTGACCAATAATTTGATAAGTTGTGACTAAAAATTAATCCATAACTAATTAATATTTTTATTTGTGATCGATGAACAAATTGTGACCTATAAATTTTTTGAATTGTGATCGTAAAATAATTTGTAACATAAAATTTCTGATTTGTGACCAAAGAAATAATAAGTGATTAATTAAGTTGTTAATTTGTGAGCAAATTATATAAATATGTGACTTAAATATAATTAATTAATTTAATAATAAACAATTTTTAATAAAAATCTGATTGTTGAAATTTGAAACTTATTTTCTTAATTTTGAAATATGCCATACTTAATCTCTTACTTATGAAATTGGATTATTAATTTCTTCCTCGTGTTTATGGGCCTTTTAATCATTTTTGTATCAATTACTAGTGACAGGTGGTGCAAATGCCCGAGATAATTTTATTTATTTATTATTTTTTTTAACAAAATAACTTTTCGTGTGCAAATTGGAAAAGCTGGACAACCCCAATTAAAATACGTAAGAATTTTATTTATCTTTTGCTAGATTTATATGTGATTTATTTGGAATTCTATAATGAAATAGATCTTTTAGATTTATTTTTTAATGATTGAATGTATATTTAGATTTTAAGTCAAGAAGAGTCCACTTGACATTTACTTGTTTTCTTGATTTTATTCAATTTCAAGTTTATATGGTTCAAGAAAATAAAATAATAAAATGTTAATGTGGTTAATGCAAATCTGGTTCTTTGCAAAATTTTAATGAGGTCTTTTATAAATAATTGAAATAATGGAACTCAATAAATGATCATCTACAAAAATTCTACCAATGATTGAATATTAACATGAACGATTTAACATAAAGTAATATTTATGAGTAATTTCAAACGAAAATACAAATACTAATAACATTTGTTTATTAGCACACATTCATCAATGATTGTCAAAGATAATATTAGTTAATGATGTTGTCTGCATCATTAATACTATGGTCGTTGACCTAGTCAATGGAGAAGTTTCAGTATTATTGACGGAAGTTTATTCATTCATTATTTTTTTACATTATAGAAAAATTGCTGATAGTATATTATGCGGTAACTTAGGCCATCCATCTACTTACAATGTTAATGACGAATAAATTCTTCCTTTAATGATCATTTCTCTACCGACAAAAATTTCTAGGTTTTATAATTTTTATTAACTTATTTATGGAAAAAAAATTCCTTGATAAATAAAAATTGTGAAAATGCATATACTTCTAATATTACCGACTAATATCTTTCTAAGTAATTTTAAATTATTTTTTAACCACCATTTAATTAGAAACATAATTTTTGAAGATGATGTTTTATCTCTTTTATTATTTTATTTATTTAGAGATGGGAATTTTATTGATGCATAAATCTTTATTTTATTATTGATGAAAATCTTGATTTTTAATTTTAAATCATTAATTTCCTACTTAGTTTTTCTAGTCAATAATATTTATTGACATAATTACTACCGATATATTAAATTTATGATAATAAGTGTTTAAATTATTACTAAATGAAAAGGTTGAGTAGAATACTATGATAGTAAAACTAATTGAGAATATATTTTCTCGAATTTGGAGGCTATGCCTTAGGCACCTCATTTGTTTAGAGGTTGAACCGTATTTAGGTAAGAGTTGATTCGGCGATTAAAATAGTAGATTTTGCCATGAAATTGGTCATGAAAAATTTAATAATATTGTTCTTATTTCCTTGAGTGGAAAGACTAATATCCAAATTTAAGGACCATATTTTTGCTCCAGAATATACTAAGGTTGAGTTGATTGATAGTTTAAGTAATTTTGAGACCATCAACAAAATCGTGAAGGAGTCTTTTTAATAATAATAAGGTAATTAATACATAACGTCCATACTTTTAATTTTTTGAAAATTTCACCATTAATTTCACCTTTAATTGTGCAAACCATCATTCCATCCATTTTTTTGTCAATTTTTCAGTTTGTCAACCCCAAAAAAAAAAAAAAAAAACCACATTTTAATAATTTTAAAAGAGAAAAAAATACAATTTTATATTTTTTGAATAAAATAATACAAAACAAAACAAAACAAAACAAATTTGAGAAATTGTTCATTTCTCTTCCCCACACTATCCCACCTCTACGCCACCCAAACCCAGGGCCACAACAAGCCATAACACTCGCGGCCACCACACAGCTGAAATTTCAAATACTTCCCGCACACACTTCTGACTTCGCCAACATTTCGCCATCCCATTAGACCTTCCATTGATAGCAGGTGACTAGACCACAAATTAAGGTGACTCAATTGTGCTTAGTCCACTTTATGGAAGAAAAATCTACAATATACTAATCCCATTTTCTTACATGGCTTGATCCCTCAACTGTTGGTTGTTTGTGGTTTTTATTCCAAGTTTGGGCTACGGATTTTTGTTCATTTACAATTGTTTCATTGAGGACGAGAGCGGTATTTTCTTTTTTATTTAAATCAGAGAGATGATTTCCTATTGTGGTGAGACATCCAATTGCATCATCGAAGAAGCGACCTTCAATTTATGAATCCTTCTTTGCTGGTTTCCGCTTTGTTTTCACCACCATTTTCTTCTTCGATTTCCTCTTCAATTTTTTTCCTCGAGTTTTCATCCAGTGCATTTTTGTCTTCTGCTCCTCAAAGCCAATTGACTAATGAAAAACAGAAAAGGGGTAGGTGGCGATGGTGGCAGACGACAGCTGATTTGCGGTAAGTGTTTGTGGGGGTGTTGGGGTGGAATGGGAAGAAAGGTGAACATTTCTCTATTTTTTGTGTTTATTTTTTTTATTTTTGATTATTTTATTCGAGAAATATAAATTTATAATTTTTCTTTTGAAAATTAGCCCCCCGTTTTGGCCCCCATTTTTTGAAATGAAATTGAGTATATATATATTTTTTTAAATGAGCGGTTGAAAAAAGAAGGAAAAATTTTCGATTTACATGTAATATTATATTATGGAAGATTGTGTGATTGAAAATAGGAAAGAGAAAAATGAAATATTAATGGAGGCAAACCAGGGCTTAATCAAAGTGTGGTCAAATTAATTTTTTAGATTGACTAATGGAAAAATTGACAAGAAATGGACGATAGGACTGTTTGCGCAATTGTTACAGCTTGTTCGGTTAAAATTTTAATCTGATTTAATTCAAGTCAAAGTCAAACAATCAATATTAATCACATCTTTCATATGTCTCATAACTTTTCAACCACACATTTTAAATTTTTTATCACAATCTACTAAAAAATCTAATTTTAATTCATACCAAACATGAGTCAAAAGTTTGAACACTCACTGAACTTTGCTTACTGAGTTACTAACATGTTATAGTCACAAAACTTTTTATTTTTACCATAAATGGTCACTCAACTTACGCGAAACCCAGTCCATCCATCACTACGCATTCACCAGTTTGATGTGCTTCCTAGGTGGCTAGACGGAGTCCAACGTGGCAAGAGATGGCGTCATAACGTTGCCACGTAAAGGTTTGTGCCCTTGGAAACAACGATGTCACCCATAAAATGAAAAACCCACCTTCAAATCAACGAGCCCTAATCTTCCAAACTAGAAACGAACCCTAGAAATCCCTCCCAAAACTCAAGATTCAATCCTTCCCAAACCTCAAACGAAGCCTATAAATCAATTTGGGAAAACTACTCGCTTCGTCTCTGCAACATCAGCGAACGGAGAAGTGCCATAAGAGGTTGTATACAACGTATTCCTTGCGGCTAGTTGCCTGATTTTTCTCTTTTTCCCGGACTTAGTAGGAGGGAGAAAGCTTCTCCGTCCCTCTGATCAGTGAAGTCCGACCACTTCTGAAAGGGTGTTGATTCACACATATGGATGGAACAGACGAAGGTAAATCATTTGGCATATTTGATTTACGATGATTTCAATGCTTTTGCCATCTAAATCTTAATTCAAATTATGAGTAAGTCACAAAAAAAGGTTTATAAATTGCATTGCTGGTAAATGAGAGACAATTTGGAGAAATCATCTATGGTTTTATTTGAGTATATGATGTTCAAATTTTTTTTCTCAAGATGTTTGCTGAAACTTCTGCTTTTTATATTGAATTCGAGGTGGCTTTGGTTCAAAGATTCCGCCAGTAGATCCAATTGATGGAATACTTCATTATGTTTTTAATTGAATTAATTAATCTTTCTTAAACTTTAATTGTCTTCCCCCACACATTCTGCTGCAGCGTTTACTCTTCTTTATGTAATCTTACTGCAGTTTTCTCTAAAATTTAGTAGTTTTCAAATAATAAAGCTACCATTTTACATGAATTTTATGATGTTCAATTTTTACTGGCATTTGTGCTTTATCTGTTTAGGTAGTATCTTGAAGAACTCATTTATGCGGAAACTATCAATTGTGCAAACTGTAAAAGTTGTAGCTTTTCTTATTGTTTATATAAGGTTACAATTTCCCCCTACAATTTAGCTTTGAATAAACATAGCTAAAGTTTTATTTCAATTATTTGATGTTCAATTTTTCTAGAAACCAAAAGAAAATGATGTTCATTCCATTATTTTCATTTGTTGACAAATTACGAGAAAGACCCTGATTTCGTTCATTTTGAAGTCAACATGGGTTCTGAGGAAGATGATTTGTTGTAAGACTAAAATGTAACAAATGGAATTGAAGTTGGATCGAACATGAACGTAGCAGGTGATAAAGGAGTATCGATACTCGTAGGAGAGGTGGGAGACAATGATTTGGAGTATCCATCATCTTAGGAGTTATTATTAGATTGTTCGTTGGACGAAGAGGTTGATTATTGCTTTTTAGAATTCTCAGTTGAGACAGATATGCGGAATCCACAATTTGAGGTCGGACAACTCCTTCAGTCAATGCAAGAGTTTCAGAATGCAGTGAGAACATATGGTGCTCTAAATGGTTATAATGTGAAATTAAAGTGTAATGATAAAAAGTGAGCTCAAGGAGTTTGTAAAATGGGGTGTAACTAGAGGATATGAGCCCTGAAGATGAATAGGACAGAGACAGTGCAAGTGAAATCTTACACGCCCGAGTATACATGCACACGAAGCAAAACCAGTAAACATTGCAACTACATAATCTTGACAAATAGATACACTGAACAGTTCGAGGCAGACCCTGATTAGATGACAAAGTCAATTTTGGCGACCGTGAAGGATGATTTGAAGATGGAGATTAGTAGAAATGTCGCTAACAATTCCGGGACTGTTGTTTGGAACAATTGAGGAACAGTTCGGGCTTCTGAGGAGATATGCTGCAGAAGTACTTCAGACGAATCCAGGATCAACTATGATTATAGCCCTGCACGAGTAGGTTTTTCGAGGTATCTACATATGCTTCAATGTTTACAAAGCAGGTTTTAAGCTTGGATGCAGAAAAGTAGTTGATGTCGACGGTGCCATTTGCATGGCTATTTTAGGGGAGTTATGTTAACGGCAATGGGACGAGATGCTAATGATTATATTTACCCCATCGCATATGTTGTTATACAGAAAGAGAACACAAAGACGTGAAGATGGTTTATGAGGTACCTCCAAGAGGACATTGAAATGGGCAATGGTAGGGGATGGACATTGACAACTAATGGGCAAAATGGTCTTCAAAATGTGGGTGAGGACTTATTCCTGAAGGCAGAACATCGTTTTTGTGTACGACATATGTATACAAACTTCTTCAATGTTGGATATAAGAGGAAAACTCTAAATGATTTTGTTTGGCATGTCGCAAAGTCAACAACTATTGCCGAATATAAATTATGGATGGAAAAAATTCATGAAGTGAATGTGCATATGGGTAGCTATAAAGAGGCATCCTCGGGAATGGAGTCGATCACATTTTTTAATGCATTCGAAGATCGACATTTTATTGTACAATAGGTGTGAAGTTTTTAACAAAACATTGCTGGAAGATAGAAAGAATTTGATTTTATGATACGGATTCATAAGAGGCGAGAAAATATGAGACAATGCCAATGTCTTTTATGCCGTAAGATAACAAAAAAATTACATAAGATTGCTGACAATGTCAATAAAATGCACGTCGCACTTCT
>NC_036237.1:31504453-31574418 GCF_002742605.1 Olea europaea var. sylvestris
CAGGTGAAAATGACGTGCTCGATGTGTGGTTTAAAGGGACACAATATACGACATCACTCATGCAACAATGCCCCAGATCAAATATATAATTTTCACTTTTGGTAAACATATGAGTCATGCTAACTTATTTTACTTCCAATAGGAATGGTTCGAAACTGAATTAGAGCTAGTTGAATCAAATTGCAACGTAGTGGTCAACGAGCAAGTGAGTAAATATAAAGTTCTTTTTTTTAACCTAAATTAGAGCCAGTTGAATCAAATTTGCTCTTTGTAATAAGGAATTTACTGTGTTTATTGTATATTCTAGGGCAAATTAATCTCGTCAAGAGGTCAGGGATCGATGTCGACCGAAATTCAGTTGAAGAACTGCCCATGAGGTTCATGCCAACCCCCTTAGTTCAAGAAGACACACACACAATGTAACCTTCCAAAAATTTTAGAATAAAAATTTATTTATTTTATACATATTATATAATTACATTTTAAAGTTGAGGACTAAAATGAAAAATATTTTAAAATTATATTTTATTTGGGTCAAATAATTAAATCTTAATAGAGTGAGTATAAATATATCAATATTATACTTATTGGATATCTCATAATTAATTATGTATATTAGGCTAGAGAAAAAGTCAATTCGAATAAGTCAACTCCAAGATATTTCAGTTATAAGAGGTTGAAAAAATATATATATTAATTTTCGAATTTAATTAAGACTTGAAAGTCCTGCCACTTTTTTTTTTTTTTTGTTTCGGAAGAGTTATCTCTACTTTTTCATAGGATAAGTAATCACTCGACATGAGTAGGGTAGGTGGTAGATAAGGTACTTTTATATGATTTATTGCTTTGGTTTTGGGAATTGATAAGAATTGTCAAGTAGCCTTATTTTAATATTATTTACCTTGATTTTGGGAATAGATAGAGATGTTTTGACACGGGTAGAAATCTTTACACTTTTCAATTGGGATAAAAGGCCAATTGTAATGCACTAGAACTCCTAGTTACTTTATTGTTACCCAATTAAATTAGAATAGTAGAAAATCTCAAAATTTATAGTTGGAATAGAACAAAACAAACCATACATTTTGCTTATGGGACACGGCCATCCCAATCCTTTTACTATAAATGTGATAATTACCTTACCTATTGGCTATAAATAATTAATTTAAAACAATTGAAAACCTAATCATCTATCAATATCTCACATTTTCCTATTTTGATAAATGATCGAGACTTATCTAAACATAGTTCTGATGTAATTATACTCAAAGATTTTGGCTTATCACATATTATTGATAAACCCCAATCAGCGTGCATGTATTTTTGCAATTTCACCTTCATAGGGACTCTACCCTATTTAAATTCTGCAAAGTCAGGTTGAAAATGCACACTATTTCAAGCAGAAAAGCAAATTTTTATCAGAAAGTTTCTTGCATCAACTATCACAATCAATCAATAATCTTTCACCATACTAAAGGAAGGAATTTTGGAATGTGCATTGAAATACTTTTTTTAATATATTTCAATAACGAGGTAAGATATTTTAAGTGCAAGTATTTTTGTTTCCTTATGCGTTTATGTTCAATTAAAAATGCATGGATTGACAGTAGATATTCGTTTTTTTAAAGAGATATGAAATCCTACAGGATTATAAGAGGACTTAAGATAGGTGTGTCGCTTGGTCACCGATATACTACATAAGATCAGAATGGTATGAAGTGTAATTTTTATTGTTATATATTTGTATATGGAAACTGCACGTATCTTACTGGGTGTTTTCGAATACTCACTCTTACAAATTTTTACATGTTAGTTCGGGTCGTTTAGATTTGTGGTAGGGAGGTGATGCGAGCTGCCAAGAGGATCGTGTGAACAAAGAATAAATTTTTCATTAGGTTTTTCTACCTTTATAATTATTTGTTAATTTATTTAAGACATGTTTAGTATTATTTTTCAGTTACAATTGTTATGTTTATTTTAAATTTATGAATGCCGCAGTTATTATTTATTTAATAATTTTATTTTGATCATTTGCTAAGCCAAATTAAAGAAAAAATGAATTTTTTATAATGTTCCGACGTTATGAAAATTTGGGGCGTTACATACAACCAGTCTAAGACCAGGCTCCGCAATGAAGGACCAACAGATGATGGATAAAGAAAATTTCTACCTTTTGTCATGGTTGTGTATAGTGGATTTTGATGGTTTTTAGTTGTGATTTTTGTCTAGATAGTTTTGATAATGTTTTGCTAGGTTTTGTAACTGGAATGTCATGTGAATGTTTGGATGATTGTATATGGTAGCTTTTGATGTCTTTGTCTGGATGATGGAAGTACTTTGAGTTGGAAATATATTCGGACATTGATTTTTTGCAAGATCTATACACTGATTATCCATCTAATTATCAAATTTTGTTAGTCAAATGATCTGCAAACTTCCATCTTCACAGTCCGTCTGTTTTTTATTTGAATTAGTTGTGTATCAAAACTTTTCTAATAATCTTCTTCTAACGATTTGAACAATCTATATTTGCCTCTAGTGTGATGTTCATGCTGCATTCAATCCCAGCAAATGAAGCTAAACTTTCCTGTCGTTAGAGTCCATGTTGTAGGGGTTGCTGGTGGTTGTATATAAGGCAGTTAAATGGGCATTAAAGGAGGTGAAAACATTGTTGGTAGGCTTACATCAGGTAACTCAAGACTGTTTGATATCAAAGGGCTTGTTTGAGTAATGCAATTAACCCTTTTAAAAGCTAAATGAGCTGGGAATGAAGGCAGCTTATGAAGTTCGCTTTATTATAGGCCATGATAGGAAAGTACGTTAAATATGTGATGATAATTTTGGCTACACATTTCAAAAACAGTATCTAAAAAAAAATTAATTCATTTCACAAAAATCAGCATCAATACCATATTCATTTTTTACATTGTAACTTGCACTTCCGACGAAATTCAAACACCATAACAAGATATAAAGCTACCTTGACAAAACAACAAAAAATCAACAAAAATAACATGTTCATGTTGCCTTCAACACCAGCAACTAATGCTAACACAAAAACTATTTCTTAATTACACGACTCCTAAATGTCAATACCAACATCTACGAGTACATATTCACATCAACTGTTGCGCATATCCCAGCTATTGCCCTCAACTTCTATATGTTCTAGCACGCCCCATAGAAGTTGCTCTTCTTGCTCTACCTCTTGAAGGCTCATTCACATAGGCATGTGTAGAGTCACTAGCACATTCTTGAAGCTGGATTTGCTCAGTATTGACTTGTATGTTTATGGATAAATTCTGGCAACAGAAACCCAACAATTCGTCAAGTGCTACTTCTGTATCATTCCCTTATTCCCACCCGATTGACACCCCATCGCACCCTAACTCAATTCCATTGCACATTTTTCTCGAACAACATATCATTATCTCCAAACAATATGTCGTTCTCCAAATCATTGAAGTCCGTGTCATCCTCCATATTTGTCACACAAACAAGCAATTGAAAAAGATCAATAGTAGTTCTCTAAATTTTAGATATATAGCGTCTTCGAACATTACATTCATCAAATATGGCTGCAAATTACAATGAAAATCAACATATTCTATGTTTCTTAACAATGACTTTCAAAATACAAAATTTGTGAACTAAAATGAAACAACTTTTCGTTAAACTACAACGCCATACACGGATTCTGATTTTCTTGACTCTAAAAATCAACAAATGAACGTAAATTTCAATTTCTTTTTCTTTGCATTGGAGCTATCAATCTTTGCCCAATTTTACTAACCAAATTAAAAAAACCATACCACGTGCGGGGAAGTGGAAAAACAATAGACCAGAAACAGCGATTTTACCTCCTTGTGGTCCCTCCACGTGGGCTTCTTCAAAACCCCTTTCACACATTGTTGGGTAAGGCGTGGAGATGGTGCTGGAATTATGATTTTGGGGAGTAGGGTTCATGCCTTCAACTAGTATTGCTGTGAAGGCGACGAAGATCTGCCAATTGCCAAGTGTGGACGAATCGATCTGGGGAAGGGCTTTGAAGGAAATCGATCTAGGGCTTCTTGTTTGAATTGGTGAGAAATGGATTTAGGGAGAAATGGTGTTAGGAATTTTGATTTTGTTTTTGTTGCGAATTGTTGTGTTTTTAAGAATAAAATCCGTCCAACATGGTTGACTTTCACGCCGTAACTGTTAAGTTGGCTGCCGTCAAGATACATCAGACCGTTTTCAAATGGCCGAGATGGTGGGTGATGGATGGAGGGGTATGTCTGTAAGTTCAGTGACCATTGAGCAGCAAAATGAAGTTCAGTGACCACAACGTGACATTGTGCTAAGTTTGGTGATTGATCAAACTTTTTACTCAGCTAAACATCCTTTAAAAATAAAATTAAGGATAAAAATACAAAAAATAAAATAAATATGTTTTGTACTATAATATTAGAAATTAGCAATGTCTAGCCGAGCTGAATACTATTTCAAAAAATTCTACTTTTACACAGTAGGTTCTGCAACTCATAAAACCCTTGCAATTTATCGGAGAGCAAAATTTATGTAGAATTGTTGACAAGGGTCTCGATTCAGTGCACAAAAGAAAAAGAAAGAATATTTACCCTTGAAATTAAGGCAATCTCCAACGTATAACCCAAAACACCAAAATGCACATTTTTTGGTGTAAAACAACTCCAATGCAACACTATATTTTGCACCATTTGTGCAACACTATTCACTTTGTGAACAAAGTCATTTTTACCATTTTTTTTTCATTTCTCAAATAAATTGATTAAGGATATTTGTGTCATTTGTGTTTAAATGCAAAAATTAATAATTAACGATTAATTAAAAGAAGAAAAAAATTAAAAATATCATAATATCCTAATCCGAAATGCATTGCACTTTTTAATAGCATGATTTAATATTTTCATTGTTGTAGTGTTTTTACTAATTATACTTTGTCTTTTTTATATTCATTAATGAATTTAAAATTTTTCGTAAATTAATGTAATTATTTATTTAGTAATTTATGTATTTATAAAATAATTAAATTAATAAATTTTTAAGAATTAAAAAAGGGAAGAAAATGGCATAAAATTTGGTGCAGGGCTCGAGATTGCTTAAGAAGTAGAATTGACAGTATAGTTTTAGCCTTCGTTTGTCAGTTTTTTTGAAATAAAAATGAGTGGAATAATATTTTTCTGAAAAATAAGTACTTGAAAAAGAATGTAAATTTTTTCATTTATGGATAATATTATTTTATGAAAGATTGTGTGATTGAAAATAAGAGATAGAAAAATGAAAAGAAATTTAACTGGGGTAAACTGGATTTAGGGCAACCTCAAATCCTTCCTGCCTAAGGAAGACAGGGTGAAATGAATGATTCTACTTGTATAATCGAGATTAACAATTCCGATTGACAATACACTTATAGGAGGGGGTATTCATAATTTTTTTATGAGAAATTATCAAAAATGACACTTTTTTAAAAATTGCTATAAAACTTTTGATGTGCACTAAATTTTATCAAAAATGTCACTTTTTTGGTGGGAAATGTCGAAATTACCTTTAATCTCACCTTTTTAGGAGCATTAAATGCTCATTAATGGTAAACTCCAATCCAATCAATTGTAATGATTTCATTATTTAATTTGTATATTATAATGATTTGGTAAATGTATATTATATTGTATAATATGAATTGACTAAAAAAAGAAGAAGAGAAAAGACGTAAAAAAAATTTAAAAGAAGCAAAAATAAAATAAAAGAAGCAAAACAATCCTAGTTCACATCAAATACATCCCTTCTTGAAAAAACCCTCCATTTTCTTTCATCTTCTTTATTCTTTCATCAACAATATATTGTTATTCAATTCATCATCCATTTGGAGAGGTTAGTTATTACAAATTATTTATATTTTTATATAATAGCTTATTATTTTTCACATATTAAAAGCAACATGACCATCAAAGTGAAGAAAGCATTTAAAACTATATTAATGATGATGATATTGTTGTTCTTTTTCAAATCATTTTAAAGGGAAAATATACCAAAAATATTTAGGCAAATGTCAACTATTCCATATTTAATGAAGCAGTCATTTGTTTATGGAGATCTGTAGAGCAATGAAATAATTGTTGTAGTTGAGAATTGATTATAACCATTAATATTTCGGAGAAAGTAACAAACAAACAGGCCTTAAACTTGTCGGTGGTCTCGACAATTTTTCTGTCGATCTCGACATTTATAAACTGTCGAGATCGACAGATAAATTGTCGGGATAGAGTTTTAAACTGTCAAAATCGACAGTTGAAAACTGTTGACACCCTGCATTTCACATTCTCCTATTGCATTAGTTTAAATATTCGAAAGTGCCCCTTCGATGCTATTACATATCGACATATTGACTGTTCATAATTCTTATCGTTGTAATCCCTTTATTTTAGGTATGAACACCCATTTGAGATTCATCGTGTCGCACGGGGGAAGGTTTATGCACGCGGATGATGAATGAAAGTGGACAGGGGACAAAATCACATCCACTTTAGTGCCGAGAAATATTACCCTGGCCGGACTTCTGTTACGGTTGAATGAGAAACTTGGCATTATCGATCCACACACCGAAATGGAATTGAAGTTCGAAGTCCCGAACATGAATATACCGCCAGCTGAAATACGTGAAGATGAAGACCTCATGTGGTACATATCTGTTCATACGGAAACTGCTCTGTGCATTAATATTGTGGAGACAAATATGCGAAATGTTGACATGGGGAGGGATACAAATTTGCGTGACCATTTGTTTGGCGCAACGGATGTTCAGCAGAACTTAGAACACGATGACATGAATCATGAGCCTAGTTCCCCAGTGAATAATGCAGTTGAAACGGGGAATTTTGATGATGGGGCTGCACCTGTAGACGATATGTTGGACGACCTATTCAATGGTACAAATGCTGTTAGTATTGCAGACGTTGACCCCAGAATGTCATCACAACATATTCGTTCGGGTACAAACCAATGGATTACAACTATGGATACATCCGATCTTGTTGAACGGCAAATATTCTTGAGCAAGAAAGAGTTGTACTCGAAAATTCGTGTACTTGCTTTGCAAGACAAGTTTGAATTTCATGTAAGCAGGTCAAGCCGCAAAATGTTAACCGTTGCATGCGTGGACCGTAATTACAAATGGATGTTACGTGCTTCGAGTGTGAAACAGACTTCTATATTCATGATCCGAAAATTCAACCATGTGCACACATGTTCGGTAGATATCCGTCGTAATGCACATCGACATGCCACTACTTCTGTAATTGCCGAGCACATTTTGGGAAAATTGGATAATCCATACCGGTTGTACGATCCTACCGCTATTGCACGTGACATAGAATGCGAGTTTGGTGTCAAAATAAGTTACTAAAAAGCACATAGGGCGAAAGTTACCGCTTTACATATGCTACATGGTACATCGGGGGATAGTTTTCAAAAATTACCTTTCTATTGTCACGTTCTAAGAGAGCGTAAACCGGGGACAGTAACCCACATCGAAGTTGATTCCCATAACAGGTTTCATTACTTCTTCCTAGCTTTCGGTGCAAGCGTTCATGGCTACATGCGCTACTTGAGGCCCGTTATTTGTGTTGACGGTAGTCACTTGAAAGGTCCATACAAAGATACACTTTTGCTGGCAACCGGCCAAGATGCCAACAAACAGATATATCCCTTGGCATGGGGGATTATTGATGCTGAGACAAATAGATCGTGGATGTGGTTTATGTCCAACTTGAAAGAGCTTATAGGCGACTTTGCTGAATTGGTTTTTGATTCTGACCGGAAGAATAGCATTTCCAATGCTATTGCTCACCTATTTCCTCAGTCCCGTCATGGGTGCTGTATATGGCATCTAGAAAAGAACTTAGTCCAGCGGTACAACAACGCAAGTGTAATATTTCTATTCAAACGAGCTGCATGAACTTCTCGGGTCGAAGAGTTTGAAAGACTTATGGGACAGATCCGTAGGGTAAGTGCAAGAGCGTACGGGTACTTAGAGCGAGCAGGTTTCTCATTTTGGTCACGAGCACTGTTTGTTGGTCAAAGGTACAACATTTTTGACAAATAACAATGCCCAATCTTTGAACTCAATGTTGAGACATACCCGTTCATTACTGATCACGTGCTTAGTCGAACACATTCGATAAATTATGCAGAAGTGGTTTCACGAACGTCGAACCAGTGCAACCACATGTACTGGCATGCTGTCGTTGAGGATGGAGAACGAGTTACGGACAACGTTTGTAGCAGGTACAAGGCTTCGAGCTCATGGCCTGACAGAACAGTTAACACAGGTTGGAATATCCAATGACACGGACATCGTCGACTTCTCTGATAACAGCTGCACTTGTCGTGAGTTTCAAATTAATCGTATGCCATACGTTCATGCCACTCGAACTGCCTGCTTGCGAGGTATGTCATTGTACGACTTATGCTCACCGTATTACATATCGGAATACTGGAGAGCTGCGTGTAGCGAAGCTATATATCCCGTTATGCGTGAAGTGGACTGGATAGTCCCATACGAAATTACAGGTACTCCTATTAGGCCACCCAATGTACGTCGTCCTCCAGGTAGACCAGCCACAAGACGTCAGCGATCCAGATTCGAGTCCGCCACACGACTCAGGAAATGTACTCACTGTGGTGGACTAGGTCATAATCGGAGCACATGTTCCAACCCCATTGTACCACAGACCGTTTAAATATGCATTTGTAATAACTTATTTTTCGATACTCCCAAGTTCATGTGTTAAGCCCGAACCAAGTAATCCCGACCAACCCATGTTGTCAATACAGTGAACTTGTTCATTCGAGGGTACGTCAATTTTCAGTAAACAAGGGATCCATACGGGGGAACACAAGTTTCATACTTACACAAATGAATCTATGCTCTTACATCCCGACAATTAATCTGTCGTTCCCGACAGTATACATGCTGTTCCCGACAGATTGTTTCTGTCCTTGACCATAGTAGGTCCAATACCAATATCTACCAAAATATGAAGAAAACAGTACGTAGACAATGGAGGTGCTCTTGGTCACCATTGCTGAACTATGTTACCAAATCCATCCCTGACAAGATACGAACTATACATTATTTCATACGCACCACATACCCATATTAGCCACTTCATTGATTGTCCACACTCGAACCATCTTGTTCGGAGTCATCGGAGCTGATCACAATGATCTCGGGAGATGGAACATGAGCCAACCGCGTGTCATCGTCAGACTCAACTTCCACCGGAACCATCAATGGGACGACCCAATAAAGCACGGTCTTTGGACTCTAGGAAGCTTCACTTGCAACATCGTCGAGATTCGGAAAAGGAACAACGGATGTGGCTCTCGTACCACGTTCAGAACTCACTTCGTCATCGTCCGAAACAATGACAATGGGACATAATGGGGACGAACCGGGTGTTGGTAGCAGCTCCTCATGCTTAAATGCTTCATTGCTCCCTGTCGACGACGCCATTGTTCTGATATGAAATATTTATTGAACCTGTTGAGGAGTAAACGTAGAGACTGCAACATGAATTTTCAAGTGTGAATATTTAAGGTGTCAATGATAATGTGGACTTACCATACTATATATAGTAGATTTTTTGGAGAGATGCATTGAAGCTCATTTAGTGCCCCAACCACCAAACCCCATACAATTAAAATTTGATAGATAACTATGTGATCGATGATGATCTAATTATACTTAAATCCCTAGTATATGTCCTTAAATGGTGGCTGGGGTTGGAAGATTAGTACTAATGTGAGTTATGACTATTGAATTATTCTGGCAATGACTAAAAATGAGCTAAGCACGGTTTTCAATTCCATTTTCAATTTTTGAATGTGCCGCTCCTTCCAAAAATTGAGAAAAAACTTTTCAATTTAACACCCATGTGTAAGATTTTTTCCATGTTACTGCATGTATTTTTTATAATATTACATGAAATACAACTTAAATGAATTGTGCTATGCTGGTCCTTAATTTTTACTCAGTTCAAAAACGAAAATCATAATGTATTCACAAGATTCTGAAATTACTGTCTTTTAGTTGATGCATCGAACTACACTACATACTCTCGAGTTAATGGAAATTCTGGAATACATAATTTATAGTCACACGCGCATGCATAAAGAGCAACAAATGGCAGCTTTGTACAAGTACTTCTGATATAACACATTCAGACATGATGTACAATAATCTAGGATCATCCATGTGCGCCTGCGTACCGGATTTATACAACATTCATTGCAATCAACAACAATTACATGGACGAGCTAGGCAAGCAAAAGTGTAACTGAATTTGGATCTGTTTATACAAAAATCATCGCAACCAATAACATAAAATTTGTTCATACAACGTTCACCCCTTTCAAGCACCGTACGTGAACTCAAAGTTGCGATGCAATGACCGTGGAGGGGGTTGAGGCATCTTCATCCGCTGTCATCTGCACTTCAATAACCAAAAATGATATAATGAGATCAAAGTTATCATGGAAGTTAATTTGGTAAACGCAAATATACAGCATATTCGACAAGAATACTCAACTAAACAAATAACGACACGACGATGCTCTTACATACATAAAGAAGAAAAAACCTCAGCAAACTAGAAATTACTCCACAAGATTGCAATGTTGAAGTATAATGAAATCCATAATCCAATGCAAAGAGTGGAAGCTAAAATTTAAACTTATAACCTTTGTTACTCAAAATTGGAGTGCTAAATTTAGCAAGCCTCATGAAACATATAGATACATTTCCAGTCAACTTATTGTCACTTCAATCAAATATTAACCCACAAAACTAATCTCATTCGGTCATCAAACCCAATTCACAAGTAATCAGCAGCATAACATCCAATCCAGTGAATTTCATATACAAATACGAATACTTAGAAAATTGTCTTCCAAGAACCATACAATTGAAATGGAACTACGATTACCAATAAATTCCCAAACATACTAAAGTAATAAAGCATAATCAATTATTAAAAAACTTCAACTATATCAGATATTAAGAATAAAGGAAGTTAATCTACGTTAGAGAAAAATACTCACCTACATGGTAGCATAGGACGGTGGGGGATTGAAGACGGATATCGGCAGCGACAGAGGCGGAAGAAAATTTCTCACCTTCGTTCGCACAAAGCTGAGATTTTCACCATTTTCCCCCCACAATATCAAATATCAAAACACTGAAAGAGTGATAAATACTTAGGGTTAGAATCAACAAAATAAAAGGCGAATACTGGCTTCGTGATGGATTGGAGGAGACTAGGTTTTCTCTCGGGGGGAAATGGAAAACGGGAATGGGAAGGGTCAGGAAAAAGGTCGGGACCTTATACTCGTTTTATAATTTCTACACTTTTTTAAATTTAACTTTTGTATACAGGTTGGGTTGGTCGGCTTCGGGTTGGGTTTAAGGGATAACCTATGACCCAACCCAACCAGACAGAAAATGGGAGAAATAGAACAGAACCCAACCTATTTCATTGCAAAAATCGACCCAAACCGCTCGATATGAACAGTACGGAGAATATTATCTTTGAATTGCATGTGATATGAACAGTACGGAGAATATTTGTATACTATTCGACATGCTCCTTTAGAATAACATAAACGTACGACTACGCAAAGACGAAGTCCACACAAACTTTAAATCATGTAAATATTTCGCCAAAAATACCTTATTTCTTTACTCTCTTCGCCCTCCCCCTGGTGTACGGAGTCTTTGTAGATACAGCAGGATGTCGGACGCATGTCGATCGTCGCCTCTTTGTGGTAGTTGGGTCATTGCATTGCACGGGTATGTTGGCCTCCCCCGGCATGTTCGTCGCACCGCCTACAAAATAATTTCACTTTAATTAGCACTTCATCCATTTGCATCACGAATTTGGGTTAGGGTGACATGATGAGTTCTCCACCGCAATGTACTTACCATCCACCTCCGCTACGCCACTAGCGGACGCAGCAGGTTTGTCCAAGAGGTTCCCCGAACCACCGGAAGACACTTCATCATCGTGACTGCTCTTTTCTGGTTCGAAATCCATGCCGCGTCCACCTAGTATGAAATTAACATGCGACGAAATATTAGTAACACTGTATACTTCAAACAGTCGAGAATACATATTAGTGCATGAGGTCATAAGTAAGTAAATGATCCAAATATTATGCGTTACTCTAAGCAGTGAAATAGAAGTAATCCACCGTAGTGTACGTACCGTTCGCCTCCGCTACGCCAGTAGGGGACGCAACACTGTCGTCCTCACGTTTCCCCGAACCACCGGAAGCTACGTCGCTGTCGTCACCGTTCAGTGCTGGTTCGGATTCCATGCCAGCTCCACCTACACATGAGTACCAACATACCCAATATTAGAAATTGTGTGTCGTTCAGGGTTTACAGTAAACACACTTCCAAATGAGGTGAGACCTATGTACGAAATCAAATATTATGCGTTACTTAAGACACGTACTGTTCCGCTCTTGCATTTCCTTGTCCATATCTTCGTCATGATCGACCGGCAATGGGGAGAAGCCTCTTCCATGCATTACAAAACAACAATTGCAAAAACGTAAGGGGGCTACGTATTTGCTAGTATCAAATAGTAAAGAAGAGATAAAAATGTATCCATAGTAATTGATGCACATACCTTGCGGTTCCGCACATTCTGGGACAGGGTCGGTCTCGCCTCCATTTCCGTCTAAGTCACAAATCCCATGTGTACTCAACGTTAGCAAACATATGTAACATATAGTAGATAACAATTTAAATGCAGTACACATACCATGCACTGAAGTAGCTAAAACTGTGGGCTCGTTTGCCGCCTGAGCCGTAGGTGGAGTACTTCTAGAGGGAGCTGGGGGGACGAGGGTAGAAATGAAGTCCCTGACCTTCACAAATTCATCGGTCACATGCTGCATGATCTCAAGCTTCACTGTGCGCAGGCGAATTTCGATGAGCGTTCTTTGATCGAGCAATAGTTCCTTCACCTCATCTCTCGTGAGGCTCGCACCAGAGGTTTGACCTTGTCGTACATGAGATATAGAGGGTGCATGAATGGGAGAAGTACGTCTCTGCATGGGGGGAGATGAATATGTCCCAGTCTGCAGTGTATGAGTGTGGTCATCCTCACTGTCCCGCTCGTCCGAGGCCTCTCCATTGCTGTCTCCACTCTTATCACCTTCGGTCTCCTCACGGGCTCCCTTGTCCTCACTGTCGCCCGAGTCATCATCGTCCTCAGAGCCTCCTCAAGTTTCCAATATTCCCCCCACTGGGCAAAAGATCGGGGTCAAGCTGTGCAGGGATAATGTCCCTTGCAACATCGTCCAACATAGGTACAGTACGGTCTTCAAACGGCAGGAGGGTGGAGATACATGGTTGCCCAAGCTCAGCTTCGGTGGGATGAAGCGTCGTGGACACGTGCAGCTGCAACATAAAGAAACTGAGTGTCATCGAAAATGTAACGAGTAACGACACATGCAGATCGTGTGCATGAAACGCAATCCAATACCTTAATGTTCTTGAAGAATGCATCATACGTCCGTTGTTGTGGCTGTTTGGTACACGTCCAACTCAGAAGCCGCGGGGATTGATGACCCAATCGTCGAGCAAACCTATCCCGAATTTTTGGCATTGCCTCGAATGCCTAGATCTGTTACAACGGATAGTAACTGTGAGTTGAACATTAGAGGAACCAATGACAATACATTTCTGATGAAATAATGAATACGTTGTACAATTTTTGTGTGTAGTACCTGCATGCCAATGGGGAAGCCGTGAACTGTATAAGTAACCACCTTCTCCTTCTTATTTGTGGCATCTACAAATTTTCGTCCCAGTCTGCGTCGGAAGCCCCTTATTAGATGAATGTACGATACTCTACCCCAATGGTAGGAATAGAACATGTCCAGATCGTCCACGATCGACAGCGTGGGAAGTTCAATACCGGCATGGCTATCCGGAGCATTGAATACTCCTTCGATGATTAGAGCAAGCCCGAGCTTGTACCAATCTGCTCGGGGCTTCGACGACCGGAGAAATGCCTTCTCAAGTTCGCCACACGAAATCCTATCCGTTGATTTGAAGTATTTATCCTTCAACCTCTTCTTTTGTAGAACTCGGTCCATCGCGGCGTCATCTGGAAGAGGACCGCACATTAAACCCGTGACGAGAGCATACTCTTGCAGGCCAAACCTGGCTAAGTGGCCTTGCACTTTAAACCATATTTTGTTGGCCTTTTCAGTTCGTATGCAGCGAAAAACGAGCTGCTGGATTAGTTGGACTGAGAATTGGAGATCTCTAACCTCGGATAAGAACCCTAGGCATGAGTTACGGAAGTCCGTACGCTGCCGGTCATCGAAATGCTCCAGGACTGTCTTCATGTACCATAGATTGCTTCGTTGTGAGATGTGGGCCCTTAGCTGCACATTCTTTGGAACCAGATATTCAAAATCCATGCACCCTCCTGTAGTTTAACATAAATTTAATACGTCAAATGGTAGTATTTGAAGACACACAACACGTTGGGACGGAAATCATAGAACCACATTTCAACGAACAAGGTGCAATGACTAATCATCAACAAATGTCCGGATCATAGCATTGCAATTATGTTAATGCAAAAGCAAAAGCAAAAGCACACATGCAATGTTGGTACCACTAAACAAATCGTGAGATCATACGTTTGAGTAATAGTAATGCGAAACACACGTACGATGTTGCAACGACGGATCAATGCACAAAATCGTGACATCATAGCATAACAGTATTTTTAATGCGAAACTTACGTGCACTGTCGGAACTAAATTTCAACTTGCATAACTAGAGAATAGATGAAATGTCGGGAACGACAGTTCATCGGTGGAGAGGCTCATCTGTCGAGAATTACTGAGCCTAACTGTCGGGAATGACAGTTCATCTGTCGAGATTTTCTGTTGCGAACTGTCGGGAACGACACTTCGGTGGTAAGTGATTTAATACTTCATGTCTGTGCATGGAGAGTGATAGTGTAAAACATTGTGTACATTTTGGAAGTAGTGCATGATACAGTTCTCAACGTGCAAATACGATAAGTACACCTCAACGGCCATGTCCAGACTACAAAACACCAGCTCTGACTAAAATAATAGCAATTCAAGACAATATCAATTGAAGACAACAATGTGCAAATATGCTAATCCAAAACACCAGCTCTGACTAAGACAATAGCAATTCAAGACAAAATTGTAGTAAGCAAAACATATCTAATATTAGGAAGCACAAAATAGCTCGGAGCACTCACGACTCACAATTCCCTAACCTCTTCTTCCTTTCCTCTTCTCAGCAACACCTTGAGCCTCCTTCTAAGCCAATTTTACTTTGGCCACTGTGCCTACAAAATGTAAATTAATCAACTCACATTTCCAACTGTAAACACTCAAAACTTCTGAAATTCAAAACTTATGTTGGTTTGCACAATTTTGATTCAAAAACAGAGGTAATGAATTGTATGTCCTCGATTGGGATAAAACTGTTCCACAATTTTTGTATTTATATTTATGGCTTGAAATATTTCAAAATCCATCATATTCTATCTAATTAACGAAATCCTTTTAAATCAACTAGTAATCGAGGACACCTAAATTTATAAGTATTTCTAAATATCTAGATTGAGGACACGCACATTTTAATGAATTATATTTTACTCTAAATTGAGGACACTTCAATTTATATGGAGTTTTAAAGTCCATGAAACTCTATATTGAGGACACTCCACTTAATCTTTCTCCTTTCCTCAACTACTTCTATAGACGAAGTTTAACGAGCACACTGCCATACGTAAATGCAGTGTATTTATGAGTGAACAAGCCCCAGTCACCATCACTTATCAAAACATGAAAAGAAATGCAAAAAAAAAAAATACAACAGTTTCATCAAGATACACTTTATGAATATTATCTCTACATCATAATGTAGAATCAAACAATGATTTTATCGACGATTAAGCAAAATATCATGACCAACTGAAGATCAGTTTAGCAGGGATCAGTAAGTATACCGAATTATTTTAGAAAGCATTTCATTACACTGAAAATTGAAATTCGAAATCCAAATACCACGTCAAACTTTTTTAACCACTTCATTGCACATGCTTCAAAATTGTTTGTCAATCATAAATGTGTAATAGATATATGCAAAACTAATTCCACATATCACAGAAAAGTGAAAATAAAACATCAATCAGAACTCATAAATGATAAATCATGTTGCAGACTCACTTGTCGCTGCAGATTGGGAACGTCATTACCAAGATTAGGGACCTTTAGACCTTCATCGACGATTACGCGCCTCGATAGAATTGACAAATTTGGCATTCCTAGTGTTAGGCTATAGTTTACTTTTGCTTTCTTTACCATTCATTGTAAGAGAAGTAATACGTCCTCATCTATTTTCTTATGTATTTTTGCTGCTTTGTTGGAGGTCAGGCCTCTGCCCCTCCCCCCATGTATATACTATGGTTGGGGATCCTAACCCACATCCTACTCCTTTGGAGGAGTCTAAAAACACTATGAGGATGAGTTGATGATTAATAAATAAATAAATAAACAATTTCTTCCATCAACTCTTTGAAGTGGTGGGAATCTTTTCATGGTAACATATTAAGTATTCCCCTTTCAAATTCAAAAAAAGCAATATAAGTTGATATGGAATAGCATAACAACCCAATAAATGAAAAACATTGCCTTAACCCTTCAAAAAGAGGATCCGTAACGTGTTCTCTACTCATGACTTGTCTCCTTAGCATACAAATTATTTGACATCCAGTGACCAAATAAAAAATGAACATGAAAACTTGGAGACAAAAATGACCAAAAATTGGCAAGTTTAAATTTAAAATTACTTCATAATTCCATAGAGGAGGACTGCATTATTCAATATTACCAAGATAATTATACTTCCGAAATCTACACTCCACAAAACCACAATCCCTAATTGTTTAATTTCCTAAATCGAATTCTAAGATTTCTTCTCAGCCCAGGGAGTTCACCAAGTAAAGGTTCCGGAAGCAAGCAACAACTGCTTGCTGCGGATCCTGGTAGTACATGTTCCTTTCCAATTCGTATACCTTGTTGATTTGATGTGTATGCAGATTATACAACTTCCTAAGATCCTCAGTACAAATTCAACGATATATCTCATCCAAGATGTAGTAGAGCAGTGAAGTTAAGGTGGTACGAATGAAATTGTCTACATGGAGTTCTATTCGATCATTCAAATTACACAAATGATTATTCTCAAAACCGTGTTAGTGTTTTGATTGTATATTACCTATGTATGTCAGTGAATAAAACAATTTCTGTCAAACCAAGATTCATTAATATAAACAAATTCATCTTCATTTTTTTTCAATAACAGCAAAGCCATATCCAAGTAAAATCACAATGAGAATGCTAAAATGCTACAAGCAAGCTGAACTGAATAAACACTATCTTGACCATTATTTGAACAAAGTGGCCATCATTAGATTTCATCTCACGTACTTACAGCTGAAATGAGGACATTGTTTGATCACACAACGTATGCTCCCGAGTTTTGTTATTTTATTCATTCGTCGTATGAAGATCTACTTGGAATTTTCAATATACTAATGTTAGCAGAAAGTTTGTACATAAACACACTTATCTCCAGAAGAAGCACTCTCCTAACAACTACAGAAGCATCAACTTAAACAAAATAATAATACAGAAAGGAAGTGACAGTATCAACAATTAATAATGACAATAATATAGGAAGCACGAAACTAAAAGAGAATAAAGAACTTCACATGCGAGGAAGGAGCTCACGAACTAAACCAATTTTGCAGAAAATAGAGAGAGAGGGGCAGGAGGCTCACGAGTCACGGACTCACGGAGTCTGTTGTCACAAACGCGGTGCAGTAGGCCAGTGGCAGAGACCGGAGAGGCTGTGGGTGACCGTCAACAGCAAGAAATAACTGAACCATAGATTCCCAAAATCTTCAAAGCCGGTGACTCGAGGCAGCAACGACGACCGATCTCCCCAACGATCGATGACGGCGATTTGGCCAGAAAATAAGAGAGCCGGCGAGTGAAATAGAGGCGACGGGCGTCCGAATGTGAAAGGCAGAGACGAGAGAGAAATGGAGAAGTAAAAATTAGAGAAATTAGGTTTGCAATTGCAGTTTCTCTTGTCCGTCGTCAATTCAGATTCTGACACAATACACATAACACAAGTTTGGTATTCTAATATTTTAGAGGGGCAAAAATGTCATAAATTGATATTTTTGTTAGCAAATTTAAAAGGCGACAATTTTGATAAAGCAAACCCTATTTTTGATACCCAATGAAATTTCCTCATTTTTTTATTTAGCGTGAACTTTCATTGACGTGTTTAATTAATCGCGGTTGTCAAACCCACTGTACACATAGCACATCTGGGGGGTGAAATTTATGTGGAACTGGCTACCGACAGTCTTCAAATTGTAAAACCCCCACAATTTCTCGGCGAGCAAAATTTCTGCAGAACTGGTGACCGAGGGTCTCGATTGCGTGCACAGAGGAAAAAATTTTACCCTTGAAATTAAGGAAGTAGAATTGAGAGTATAGTTTTAAAGCAACCTCAAATCCTTCCCGCCTAAGGAAGACACGGGTTATTTATTGCTACCAGTTCGTACTCGCAGCCAAAAGAAATTCTATACAGTATTAGCTGGTTATTGCATTTGGGGTGTTCTTGAAATGGCAATTCATCCTCAAGAAGAGTCGGCTACTGACAATAATGGTGTCACCATTGAAGTGGATGAAGAAATCGAAGGAGACGTAACGGGTTCCAAGAATTATCGCTTTTCAAGAATTGGAGAACCGGTTCCGATAAAGTCCGAACCTAATTCCGGGTTTGACACGGAATGCCTTCCGTCACAACCTTTGGCTGTCTCCGAACGTTTTCGCCTCCTCTTTGTTGCCCATCCAGATGGTCACTATTTTTTTCCCCATTAACATTAATTATTTCGCTGCTCTGTTGGTAGTGTTTTAATTGCTACTTCTTGTTATGTTTGTTTAGGGTTTTGTGTTGCAAGGACTAAGGAGGTTATTGCAGCCGCTGAGGAGTTTAAAGACAAAAATACTGGCCGATCTGTACAGGAGTTGAGCTTCGTGGACCTTCCTATTGGAAAGGTTTCAATATTGGCCTTGTCAGCTGAAGATTCCGTGCTTGCAGCTACTGTGGGAAGGGATATCCATTTTTTCGCTGTTAGCGCATTGCTCCACAAGGTATGGACTAAGGCTGATAGAGCTTCTCCAAGACTATGTATCATTTTTTCTCTGTTGATGCATGCTTATTAGTTAACTATTTAATATCTATAAAATCTTCAAGCTATCTCCTATTAGTACGCATCGATTGCAAGTAGCTATAAGATGTTTTTTGGAACGTCCTTGGCCCTCCTAAGGAGTATTATGAAGAACTTTGGACCCCTAAAGCAATATGAAGTTTATCTGGCAAAATTGAACTGAGTTTGAGTTAAATGGTAAAGATCAACTCAAAATAAGGCTGGGAACTTTAGGAGTTTCAGAGGGTCCTGTACTGCAAGAAGAAAACAAGAAATTACACCAGAAGTAGTGGAATAATGTTTCAGGTTGTTGGTATTGTTAGATATACTGGGGGATTTAATGGAATCAGATGCTTATGAGTACCCGTAAAATTTGTTTTCTGTTATAGAACATATAAAATCGACCCTTTTTTCTTCCATATATACATGGTGAATCTGCCAAAGTGATATCTTTATCTTTCTTTGTATGGCGATTTAACAGGAGCAAAAACCATCCTTCTCAGTCTCACTTGATGGTTCCAGTTGCATTAAGGACATGCGGTGGTCTAGAAAATTTGAAAAGGTTTATGTTACCCTTTCAACTGATGGAAAATTGTATCATGGATCTGGTCAAGCCCCACCTGATTACATGATGGACAATGTTGATTGTGGTATGCCTTTCATATTCTGAATATATTGGTTCTCTGAACACCAGTCCAGTGCTAGATGAGCCTCGCAGAATGCCAGAACTTTAGTTTTAGCATTTTATTGTCTTAGATATATTTGTATGCACCTTTTGCCTTTCAGACACTTATTCACCAGCTTATTGAATGTAGTTGGAACGAAAGACTATTCAAGGACATCACTAATGGTGAAAACCCTTTTTTGCGTGATAACAAATAAAATAAAATATTCTCTTCATTGCCAAAGGAACTAAGCTCTTTGCATTGATATCGATCATTTTTCTTCCAATGAAATACTTGTTTACGTTTCATAGAATGTATATAACTTGTTAAAACGTGCAAAACGTGGTGCCCTTTTCTTTTTTATATATATCTTTTTTACTCTCGCTTGTTTTTTGGGCAAGTCGATTGGAGTGTGAAGGGAAATTTTGTTGCTGTGGCGAGGAAAAATGTCCTCAGCATTTTGTCATCTCAATTTAAGGAAAGGTTGAGGTTGTCACTTCCATTCAAGTCAGTTGTCGGTGACTCAGATGTTAATCAAGTTATAAAAGGTATTGGACCAGATTATCAAAATTTTCTTGATGCCACCCTGTCTAAAATTCTCTGTTTAATTTTTTTGTTTTAATTACTACTACTGCATATGGCACTGTTTGTTGAATTTCTGGTGTTTGGATCTATATTCATTGTTCGCTGAGATGTACAGGCTATTCAGCCTACCGGAACTATTGTGGTAAAATTTTATTTCTAACTACAGCACAATATTTTGAGCCATTGCTAGGCAAGCAAGCCGTGGCTCGCGTAAGTTATTGCTGCCAGTCGTTACTTGATATGGGGATAATTTACCTTTTTCCCTTGTCCACTCCTGATATATTTGGGGACTGCATTGTTAGACAATATGATTTTTAACTCTTTCCTCAAGTGCCTAATATTAACAGCTGCACCATTTCTTCTAACATGCCAAAATGCTGCGACAAATTACGCGAATATCATTGTTTCTAATTTCAAATTTACCCCCGTTAGCTACCACATGGTTGAAATGAGCCCACACCATAGACTCCATAGATCACACCAAAAAAAAAAAAAAAACTGATCGTCCCAAAAAATCCAGACCCAGGCCGAGTTCAACGACACCACAACCACCACAGATCGTACCAGAAATCCACAGAGACTGCACTGGAAAACCCAACAACACCGCAGAGAATCCAACCGAGCATGGCAGACATTAGGGTCAGCTTCGATCGGTTGTGGTAAACACACTTTTGACAGTAAACATATTCGGGTTTTACTGTTTTAATCAACAATTAATCCAACTCCCAACCATGAATAACGAGACCAGCAGCTGGAAGAAGAAAAGAAGAAAGAGAAAAAAAATGGGGAAGGAAAGGAACAGACGTCTTGTGGAAGATGATACCAAGCCTAGAGGGAATGCTCTGACACCATGTTTATTCGGGAGTTTGGTATAATTGTTAGAGAAGAAGGTGATCTTCTTCCGCTCTTTCACTTCCATTATATAAAGGAATCAAGAGTACACAGTATGGAAATGGATACAAACGTGGAAACAAAATAAACCCAATTATACTCTCCTCTAATCTATGTTATAATAATATATTTATTTCCTTAACATTATTTAAGCAAAGACAATGGAATTGTTAGGTCCATAGGACTTTTAGGGTATTAGGAATGCGAGTGAACTTAGATGCTTTCCCCTAAACGTCTGATGTGGACTATTTGAGTGAATTCAACAGAGAAGCTGCTGAGAGTTTGAAATTCAACTCAGAGGCTGATATCACTCCCTTATAACTTTAATTAATTAAAATTCTCGTTGAAGCCATTCTTGGATTATAGAAACTTCTTTTTTCGCAAGGAATATAGCTGAAGAAAGCTTCTATATATTTGTTGATAATATGTCTTCCTCTATTGTAACATTTATTGAGATTGGATTTATGAAATAACAGCTTTTGGCCGAAATTTGTTTTCCTTTTTTTGTTTCTGTTGCAAACTCTGTTGGTTTATTATGTTGCACGTTCTGATCAAGTATGAATTGCTGGATTTTCATAATACCTTAAAACCTAATCGTTCCTCATCTTTGTTATTGTTAATTATCTACTTATCCATTGATTTATTATCACTTCTAATGTTTTGGGGTACCAGTGGATGCTATCAGATGGATCCGTCCAGATTGTATAGTTGTGGGATGCTTTCTATTGAATGTTGGTGGTGAAGAGGAAAATTACTTGGTTCAAGTTATCACAAGCAAGGGCAGCAAAATTACTGATGCCAGCGTATGCTTCCGTTCTACTGACTTTTATGTATTGGATGAAAATTATGCTATATTTGTATGTTATTGTTCATATTGTTTGTGCTTTTAGCGAAGTGCTGAAGTGAGCTTCAGGAAGTGCGACATGATGATGTCGATAAGTTCAATATAACTCGGGCTCATTTCCTGCCAACTTTTTGTTACGTGGATAGTTACGTGTGTTAATGCTGTAACGTGGATACTAAACTACTGTTTTGCTTGTTAGAATATATTATTTGTAGGTACATGTGGTCTTAGGATGTTCTGCACTGGTAAGTGTGCAGAATACATTTCTGCAATAAATTATGCTAATCCTATAAAAAGAAAATTTAAGCAGATAGAGAAATCTTCGAGTTCTCATGTTATTGGTTTATCATTGAGAAAAGTATATATTGAAGCAAACGCATAGTAAGATAATTCTATTTTTTTGTTCGACTTTGATTTCACATCTTTCTTGTGGAGGGTTTTAAAATTTAAACAGAGAGAAATCTTCTAGTTCTCATATTATTGGTTTATCATCAAGAAAAGTATATATTGAAGCAAATGTATAATAAGATAATTATATTTTATTTTACATGTTTCAGATTTTAAATATATCTTTAATTGTCCTTTTCAGGCCTCTTCCAAACCGATTATGTTATCCTTCGAAAATGTTTTTCTTGATTTCCGTCCTGATGATGTGCCTGTTGCACGCGGACCACATCTGTTCCTCAGTTATTTAGATCTTCAGTAAGCATACGTTTAACTTCTTCTTATTATTTTTCCTAGCTGTATGGCTAAATTGAAGTTATGTTGTATGCTATTCACTCTTATTGTGTTTTAACAATGATTGCTTTGTTGGCATAACTGTAACTGCCTAAAAAGCACTCCGTATCTTGTCACTATTGACACTTATCTCTTAGCCTATATTTGGCATCCAAACATTTTGAGGGACCTTCAAGTACCACTCATTTATCCACCACTTATTTCTATCTATTTATGATTTAAACCATTTAAAAACACTTCTAAAACATACTTTTAATATTTATTGGTATGAAGTTAACTATTGTTTCTGCAAGAGAGCAAAATATGCAAAATAAATTTTAGAAACAGAAAGTAATGCACTATTTTCTTGCTTGAGACGATTTTTCTGCATTGTATGTTGGCTTCTGGTGAAGGATTGGCACTACACTTGCCTCTGCTTTAATGGGGCTTCAACTCATTGTTTTCTGGGAGAATATATCCACCGATCTGCATCCTTACAAAGGGAGCTTTAAATTCCTTTTTTTCCCCACCTATGACCAGGATAATTTTTTACTCAAATAGGAATTTGCTATCATTCCTCAATTTTCATAGAAAATAATATGTCCTGTCTGTTAATTTGGTCTCTTGATCTTCTTCCCTTTAGCTTTCCATGCTGATTCAACTGCTACAATTGAGAGACAGAACAGTTTACTTCAGTTCCCATCTCCCGAGAGTTATTCTCTAGCTGTCCCTTTCCCTTCTTTGATAACTTGGTTTGATATCAGTGTTTCCACTATTCAATTACACAAATGAGGCATTTTAAATGTGGCCAAGAGAATGTTTGTGAGCTTGCTTATGAAAATTCTGGTGGGATCAGATTGTGCTTCATGCTTGCATAACAAAAAATGTTTTATACCAGACTTCTTGCAATTTTGGATATGTACTTGTGGGTAAAAGGTATTTCATAAGTAGAGAAAAGGAGGTTCTAGGCTTATCTAGATAACCCATATGGCTACCTTCTCCAATTTGAATCACTTCAGAATTCCAAGTATTTTGGTCGAGGTGAATTGTTACACGTAGGGGCAAAAACAGAAAATTTATAGAATCTTTGGCTTAGTAAACTCAAAACAACTTGATGAACCAAAAGAAAGTATCGTATCTTTATTGAACAAATTTCATAAAAACACTCAATGGGCTTGTAAACATGCTATATCAAATCATATCATAATGTAAGCATACGTACGCTCAATTTTAATTTTTATAGAATAAGTATATCGATGATCAAATTACTATTAATATTTGGTGCACTACTACACCACCAATTTCACATATCTGGTGCACTTCCACCCCAATAGTTCGCAATTTAACCTCATAAAGAGTCACATATAACATAAGGAAAAGCTATTAATCCCAATTGTACATGCTCAATCATAACATAAATTGAAATAAAACGGGGGTTTGAGTTAACCTCTTTTGAAATAAGTCTTAGGGTTTGAGCATCGCGTGTGTGAATTTCAAAAGCATTAACTTTAGAAATTCCATGCAGCACTTTTATTTTTTTCTTCCACTTATAGCCGAACCCGTGCTTTTGTTTGGTTCCAATTGAGATTTCAATAGTTGAAATTTGGATGAATTTCAATTAACTAGGAGTCCTAGAATTTGGAATTTAATCAATCATTAACCTCGTTAAATTTATGGTAATTAGGACTCTATCATAAGATGTCTCTTGGTAGTGCTTATAAAATTTGAGATAAGCTTAAAATTTCTAATTGATTAATCTTAATCCCCATATATCTAAGTAGACTTTTGAGGCCTTTATCCATGAAATAATTTGAACTGTGATTAGAGCCCAATATTGGCTACTAATTCTCACAATTACAACAATTAAATATTTAATCTTGTGGTATCGAATATTTGATGGAAACTAAAAACCTTAATTAAATCACCTACCTACGTTACTTCTAAGTGTAATACAATTTGGCGACAAAACATGACTTAAACTTTTACTATAATTTGTTGTAAATAAATTTTCGAAGGCAAACCATGTAATTAACATAGATTATGGGGAAGATTTTACTTGGTCGTCTGATCGGGACCAACCTGTTCTATCTCGTATATACCAATAATGGAGAGTGGGAGGCTAAGTACTCAGATGTCACTTGGAGGAGATTAGGGAGGGTGTACTCTGGTCATTTTCCTATTTTGTTATCTAGGAATACAAGGGGTAGCGGAAGAAGGCCTTTTAGGTTTGAGAAGATGTGGTTAAAAGTAGATGGCTTTGGGGAGCGAGTACGGACTTGGTGGGCCTCTTATGACCTTAGGTGGTTTCCCTTTATATGTTGGATTAGAAGTTGAAGACTTTGAAAGGGGATTCAAAGAGATGGAACGAGGAGGTGGTGGACAATGTAAACTGTTGTAAAATTCAGTATCTTTTAGACAGAAGAGTTGGATTGGCGGGAGGAGCGTCGAGGATTGGGTACCAGAAATCTAGGGTCACGTGGTTGAAAAGGGAGACAAATGCTCCAAATTCTTCCATAGGGTTGCTAATTCTAACAGGCGTTACAATTATCTCACATTGTTGGAGGTAGATGGGATTACTTATGAGGACCACAGGATATTTGGACCCAAATGGTGAGATTCTATTAGAATCCCTATCGAGTAGTTCGAGTGGAGGTCGGAGTTGGAGGAATTAGATTTTTATGCTATCACGGAGGAGGATGTAGGTTGGTTAGAGACACTATATGGGGAGGATGAAATTAAGGAGGAGCTGTTTAGTATGAATGATGATAAGGCCCCAAGACTCGACGGTTTCTCTTTGTCTTCTTATAAAGCATGCTGGGAAGTGGTGCGACCTGACATTATGGATGTTCTTACTTATTTTTTTGGGTGTTCTAGATTATTTAGGAGTTCTAATGCTACATTTAATATGTTGATTCCTAAGAAACTAGAAGTGACTGACATTAAGGATTTTTACCCTATTAGCTTAGTCAGTATGTTGTATAAGATTATTACGAAAGTTCTGACAAATAGATTAAAGGAAGTGTTGGGGAAAGTGGTGTCTAAGTTTCAGAATGCTTTTGTGAAAGGGCGCTAGATTTTGGATTCTGTACCAATAGTGAATGCATTGACTCAAGATTGTGCCTGGGGCCTCCATAGATGCTATCGATATTCAGAAAGCTTATGACCACGTGAATTGGGGATTCCTTTTGTATATGCTTAGGCGATGTGGTTTTGGGGATAAGTGGTGCAAGTGGATTCCCATTTGTATTTCTACTATTTCATTTTCAGTTTTGGTTATCGGTGACCCCGAGGGTTATTTTCGGAGCAACAGAGGTTTGAGATTCGAGTTGTCATTAATCATTTGATATATTATTCAATATATACGTTTATCCTTCATCCTTTCTGAAGTTTCGATGGAAAGATTCCTCTACCAACGCAGTCCACTCCATTTGTTAGAACAATTTCCATTGAGTCTCTGCACCTATCATTTTTTCTTTCTGAACCTTTGTTTTGGGAAAACAGGATTTGGCTCAGGATTGCCCATTTTTATTAATTCTGGGGTTTCTCTGAATTTGAAAGTTACCACTTAGTAGGTTTCTATACCAAGGCTCAATCCAATTAAGTCCGTAGCGTCTACCAATTTCGCCATATCCAAAAGAAGGCGTTAAGAGACCCTCCTGGCCCAACCCTAGACACTCTAAGATCATTTTTCAAACCTATTCCCATTTCGAGTCAAGAGATAGATAAATAGACGGATCCCATAAGCAAGGGGATCCTTTGTCTCCATTGCTATTTGTTATAGTAATGCAGGTTTTTAGTAGCATGCTTGAGAAAGCTGTGGAGAAGAGTTTGATAAAGGGCTTTATGGTTGGTCACTTACAGGTGTCCCATTTGTTGTAGATGATACGTTGATTTTATGTGATGTAGATGAGCAATTCAGGAACTTGCATCGGTTGCTTCTATATGTTGAAGTGGTGTCTGTATTAAAAATAAGTTTTGGCGAAATCTAAGGTTATTCTAGTGGAAGAGGTTACCAACGTAGAGGAGTTGATAGACTGGGTTGTAAGGTTGCGTAGTTGCTTATGTCATATCTAGGGCTCCTTTAGGGGCACAGTTTAAAAGTATACATACTTGGAATGGTATTGTGGAAAGGGTGGACAAGAGGTTAGTGGGGTGGAAACGTATGTACCTTTCAAAGGGAGGGCGTCTTACTCTCATACGTCCACTCTCTCTAATCTCCTTAGTTATATTTTGTCATTGTTTCCCATTCCTGTTGCTGTGACTAATAGATTAGAGAGGATTCAAATGGAATTTCTTTGGGTAGAGTTAGGGGGAGGAGAGGAAATTTCATTTGGTTAATTAAGAGTTTGGAGTGGAAAGGGAAAGTTATAGAAATCATAAGGGGCGAAGTACGGCATGATGGAGGGGGGGTTGGTGCTCGGTCGAGGTTCGTAGTTCTTATGGAGTGAGTTCGTGGAGGTATATCCGACGAAGGAGTGACTTTCGGGACAGATTGACTTTTGTGGTGGGGAATGGCAATATTATTAGATTTTGGGATGATTGTCGGTGCAGAGATCAACCGCTAAAGGTGGTGTTTCCTTTTTTGCATCACATTGCTTTGGTGTCTTTTGCTATGGTGGATGATGTATTAGCCATTCACAATGGAAGTTATAGCTAGAATATTATTTTTGGGAAGGGTTCATAGGATTAGGATTGAGAATTGGATGATTATACATTGTTTTTGACCTTCTTGCATGAGGTGCAAATCCGGGTAGGAGAGGGTGATCATGGTAGGTGGAGGTTGGTACGGGATGATATTTTTTAAGTTCACACTTATTTTATATCTCTTTTGGGACCTATGGAGAGTTCATTTCCTTGGAAGATGGCGTGGCAATGTAAATTGCCTTCACGGGTGGCATTTTTACCGTAGACGGTTGTGAGGGGTAGGTGTTAACAGTGGATAATCTTTGAAGAAAAGGTTTTTATGTAACCAAGTGGTCTTATTTTATGTGTTTAAGAGGGTTAGGGGATGATTGACCACTTGTTCATTCATTGTGATGGTGTTTGTTAGTTGTGGAACAGTAATTTGGCTTCTCAACCTATGGATTGGGTGTTGCTTAGGCATATAGAGGACGTGTTGTGAGCATGGAGGAGAAAATTTCGTGATAACGATAGGCTTGAATGAGATCTTATTTTGGAATGCATTATATGATGTGTGTGGAAAGAAAGTAACAGCCGCTGTTTTGAATACCAAACACGGATGACATAGCAGATCAAAGAACTATTTTATTTGATTTTTTATATCTGGTTTAATATTGTAGCTACTAATCCCATAGAAGGGTTGCTTAATTTCATGTTATTTTTTTTTTGTTAAAATTGATAATACATTTCTTGTGTATTCTCTTTTGATTAATAAAATTATCTGATTATCTATATAAAAAAAATAAAATTTAACATAGACTACACCAAGTGCGTACTTAATTACACGACCAACTTAATAGTGCATAAATTGGGGAAAATTTGCAACGACATGAATTTTATCTTCCTTGAAAGAATTTGCAGAAAAACTATCGCTTTAAAATTTAAAATTTGAAATTTATCGGTAGCCGCAACTTACAGTATAATGCCAAATTATAGTGGTTACATACTTGTCTGGCAAAGCATAGAAAGAGCTCACTAACTATAATTGTGTATTTCTATTTGTTACAGTGGGCTTGCATTTATTGCTAATAGGAAGAATCTGTCTCAGCATGTTGTATTATTTTGCTGGTCACTGGATCATGGGAAGAGCGAAGTTGCATTGATTGATATTCTCAATGACGCTTGGATTCCACATATTGAATGTCAAGGTGCTCTGATTTGTACTCAGGATTTGTCTATATCAGCAAGTTTCTTTTTGAGTTTATTGTGCAACCTTTTATTTTACCATATTGTTTTTTGTCTGCTTCTCCTTTCTTTTACATATTCTATTAACCAGATTGTTTTGTCTGGTTTTCCCCTTCTTTTACGTAGATATGATCTAGTAAGTATCGGTGCTTAACTTATGCTATGCCATGACATTGGTGCTTATTAGATCATTTATTTTTCGGTTTATGTATATATATATTATTCCCCGAGTTTCCTTTTTTTCCCCCTGTGGCGACATGATGGTTGAGTTGGAGAATAAAATTTGTTGTTTATGTTTGCAAGGTGAATGCGCTTATTTGGGACCCCAATGAATTTATACAAATTGTCAATTTGTTGTAAGTCAATGGAAGTTCGTTGTTCATGCTAAATGATTTTGTTTAATGTCAACACATCAATTCATTTGAGAAAATGCTATCTCTAAAAATATTTTGTGTGTGTTGTGTCTTGAAATGGTGCACTAGTTCAGAAAATATGTAATATGCTAGAAATTACAAATATAGTAGGTGCATAAATCTCTCTTTCCAAAATTGCGTAAAGTAGGACGATAAATTATCCATTTTGTTTTAATGTATATTTTTATCTTTTTATCTTTTTATTTTTTTGTGCTTCAGGTGATGGTGAAGACAATTTGATCTTAGGACTCAATGTTGACAAGGTTTCCCAGAATGAAAATGTCAAATTCACACTTGGAGAAGAGGAAACAGAGGTTGCACCTAGTTGCATTCTTGTTTGCCTAACTCTTGATGGAAAGATCTCTCTCTTTCACTTCGCTAGGTATTTTTGCATGTTATAATTTTAGTACTCTCTTTATGCCATGACTGAATTGTTTAAGTAGCTCTTCTAGGTGACTTAAGCTTCCTTTCTAAAAAAAACTATATACCCTAGATTTGAAATGATTTCTTTTGTAGTGCTATAGGTGCTTCAGTATCATCTAAGAACTTGGCTGATTCTGGTGAGGATGAGGATGCTTCTCACGTGTCATCGTTAAAACATGAGCCGGCCCAGATTTCTTCGGAAGTGAAGGAAGAAAGTGGAGAACAAACTTTCTCAAGGTCGGAATCTCATGAACTGAGTGGATCTGACAAAAGAGATAATGAGAGGGTTACTACTATTGCAAATGCCCAACCATCTTCGTTACTTGTGAACATCAAATCTGAAGACAAGAGTATTAGCGAAAATCAGGAATGGAAACCTCATCCAAAGTTACAAACGTCAGAAGCTGATGAGTCGAAAATAATCCCTCCTATAAAGTTGAACAAAGATAGCAATATTCAAACACCACTTGTAGCAGGGAAGCAAGACGTAAAGTTGGAACAGTTATCATTTAAGACTTCTAGTCTTGGGGGCTCTCAACCTTTGGCTAAAGGTTTTAGTATGACAGAGGACAAATCTATTTCTGAAGTCAAATCTAACCCAAGTTCCTTCTCAGGAAAAGTTTTATCCCTAAGCAACAATCAACAAACAGGTAGCAGTATGGAATCATCGGGAAAGATGGCATCAACTAATTTACTGAATATGCGGCCTTCAACACAGTCAACTTTAAAGGTCGATTCTTTAAAAACTTTTGGTGAAAGGCCCTCGTTGCTTCCTTCCCATGGCGTTGAGCGGGGGACCTCTAACAAGTTTGATATAAGTGCTTCTCCACTTGCTGGAGATTCACGTCGAGATACTTCACATATGAAGGAGAGGGCTGGACCTTCAGTTGCATTTAATTATTCTGGCCAGAGATCTGCTACAGGAACTGGAAATATCAACTCAATCCCTGCACATCGGGGTTCACAAGTGTCGATGCAGGGGAGTTTTTCTTTAGGAAAATCTTCTGAGACTCTCCCCAACAAAGAAAATTATGCAACTCGCTCCACAATGGGCTCATTATATTCTGAGCCAAACGTATCAAAACAGTTCAGCAATGTAATTTACTTATCTTGGGTTATCATTTGTTGTCGAGACATCTATGATGTTATTCTTTCATAGTTGGCTTACTTCTAAATTTGATATTCTTTTATCCATTTGCATAATAAAAAGAGGTTTACAAAATAGAGCAACAACTTCAGATAAAATATTAGCTAAACCTCTCATTGTGCTGGAGTTTATGAATTCCTGGTTATTGTTTACGATTTTTTACGTCTCCATTTCAATACATGCTAGTTTAGGTGGCAGTAGTTTTGTTCTTCTCCACATTCTTGTTTCTGTGCTAAAGAGATTGTTGAACCGCCTCTTCCAAAAGTTTAAACTGTTATATATGTACTCATTTTCTCATCAAACGTCTGACAAATTGTGATTTCCAAAATTAGTGGCTGTGATATTTGCACACGACATTTGCCAAATTCTACACCACGTTGAACGTCATTAAAGATTAACATAATAGAGAGTATGAATATATTTATTTATATTTGTTGAAAGTGTCTTCAAGACAGATAACGTTTTCAGTTGTATGATACTGTAATTTGCCTTCTTTTGTACCCATAATGTAACGAAATATTCGATGTGCGTTTCTTATGTTGTTATCTTTCAGGTTGAAGAGATGGCCAACAAATTGAACAACCTTCTTGAAGGTATTGAAGGAAAAGGTGGTTTTAAGGATGCATCTGTCGCTTCCCAAGAAAATGCAGTTAAGGAGTTGGAGGATGGCATATGGGCTCTTTCAAGCAGATGCAGAACGTGGAAGGTTAGACCTTTGTTTTACACGCTAGGTCTTATTTCACATGTACTAGTCAATCTAAGAGCTTGTGTATTTTTGAGTTTTGCTAGCTACTTCCCCTCTACTCTTTTCAGTTTCCATTAGTAGCCTACCACCTAATGTTTTATACTAACTCTATTGCAAATTGGGATGGTTTATTGTGACTTGGGTCAATGTTTCAAGAGAGGCCCCTTTCTCTCTGTATTTTTAATTTTTGCCCTGTCCAAGCATGCTCTTGTTCATTTCGCTGTCAATCTCTCTCTTCCTTTCCCATTTTCCAATATACTCCTGTCTCGTGTGAATCTTTAATCTAGCTTTTCAGTTTTCATCACAACTGAACTAATGAGACTGCTAAACCGGTAGAACTTCAAATCATGCAAAAACTGCTATGATTAAAAATTCTTACTTGGCTGCAATCTAGCACAAATTAAGCATAGGAAGCTTTCATTTTGTTGTTTTCTGAATCCTATATGGTGACACTATCCTGAGGGTCATGAATTAGATTATTAAGGAGAGCCATAAGGGTGTTTATAGGTTATAGCAAAACTTGAAGTATTTGCTTTACTATACTATTAGTCCTGGTGGGTTGAGAAGCTATGCACTCCATCAATCTGCGATTCACTGACTTGATTTGACTTGGTCAAACTGGCAATATTTATTACATAATTTTTCGTTAAATAGTTAATTATCATGGGAAAACTTTACATGGTAATAAATTCCATGCTGAATTTTAATATGTAATACTTTTTTAACTGAAAAGGTATAAGAATTGATAAAACCAGTCGAACAATTTTTGTTTTCTAAAGACCAAAAGGATTCCTCTCTCTCTCTCTCTCTTTGGAGTTCTGTTTTTCCATTTTTTTGAGAACTGTATGGTACATGCCAGGCAAAATGGATTAAGGTTACAAAAGTAATCGAGGGAAGGGTGGTGGGGTTTAATTATGTCCAGCAATTGAAATTTTAAACTATTGTGCAATTCATCTGTTATTTAGCCCTTGTTTAGGTTCCATTACGCCAACATTTTTTTCAAAACTCATTTTCAACCACACATTATTCAATAAAATAATATTACATGTTAACCCAAAATATTTCCTTTTTAACCACACATTCTTCAAAAGAAAAAAATTACCATTCCAAAATGCATTTTCCCCAAAACCTCATTAAAATGGAGCCCAAACCAGGGCTTAATTCTCCGTCAAATTATACATATGGCACAGTAAAGTTTTCTTAATTATTTTATTGTCCGTCTCTTGACTATGTAGGGAATAATGGATAAGCAACAAATGGAGGTCCAACTTCTTTTTGATAAGACAGTACAAGGTAGGTTCCTAGTTCTTGTACATGCAAAGTTGTGTTTCATACTTGTGGAGTTATGGATGTAAATAAAATTACTTTCTTTGTGATGCTTTGTGAACCTTTTCTAGATGAACATGTGATCTGTTCATTTACTTTTCAATCTGAACACTAGCGGAAGGGGGTTTGAGTGCCGTGTGCTCATTGTTGACAGACACAAAAGTCAAAATCTAGCACCTGTTTGGGTCAGATTTTTTTACCTCCTTTTTAGAAGAAAAGTGACCATTGAAAAGCCTTTTCCCCATTTATTCTGACAATTTGGGATGAAAAGACCTGTACTAATTTAGGGCATTTGAAAATAAATTCTACAATTGTGTTGGATTTTATGCACAATAATAAAGAGATGAAATGGAGAAATTAATACAAGAATTTACGTGGTTCGGTAGTGTGTATACGTCTACAAAAGCGAAGTGGAGATAATTTTATTCAGTAGTGAATAAAGCGTTATAACATATTGTTTATACTAATCCTAACCTACACCCATATAAAACTTTAAGGCCCGTACGAGAAAATACCTCTGTACCGTACCGTGGGGCATTGCCCCCGCTCCCCAACCCATTCAGCATCTCTAGTAGCCAGACAGTAAATTAAACCTGGGCAAGGCCAATGTCGTCGCTTCGCTTCGTTTAGTGTGCTAAGCTTCCCTCACTCCCCTCTGCTTTGGCATCGCGCTATTTGATCCAGGGAACTTATGTTCCACTTCATATGAGTCACACATACAACAAATTACCCTTGTGTCTAACCGGTTTCTCTTTCCACGAAAGAACTCTGAACAACAAGAGGGTAAAATTGGAAAATTGGCACTAAAATTACACACAAATATGACACTTGTCAGAATTGGCGGCCCACTTCCAAAATGCATTTTGGGATGAAAATGCCGCCCAAACACATGCCTAGTTTTGAAATTGTCTCAAGTACCAAGCAGCAACAAACGAAATTCTATGTATTGATAGCTAACCTTTGGGGTGGGCAGCTTCTTAATATTTGGGTACAGCGGAAATTAGGCTCTGTGCAAACTGTCTCTTTGACGTACTAAGTTCCATGCTAGTGCATGTCTTAACAATCAATAACACACTATCACCTTTTCCTTTAATTTTTCAATTCCTTTAGTAAGAAATTCACATATTTCTAATATTAGGATCATATTTGATTTCCCAAGGTTAGGATGAAATTGTTTGATTTCCTAAGATTAGAGCCAGATATGATAGATTTCCCAAGATCAGGATCATATTTAATTAAGATCTGATTTGCTGATCCTCTTGTATAAATACATGCAACTGTTTCAGATGAATATGCTGAATTGACTTCAACCAATATGGTATTGGGGCTATTTTATTTTATGGGCTCTGGTTTTTCTGGATCCTTTTCTCTTGCATCTTCCTTTTCTATTTTCAGTTTTTACCCTTCGCATTGTAGGCTTAACCAAATATTTATTGTACACTTAATTGTAGGAGATAATTATGTTTAAGATATATTATATATATTGGCTCATTGTAATGTTTGATATAGAAATAAAATTTAAATTTTCTACAGTTCGCATTCATGTTATTAAGTTTAATTGATCAAAAGTGTCTGATTGAACATGGTACTGGTTCGATCATGCATTGACTTGTTTATGCTGCTGCTCCTTTTGGAACCCTCCTTGTAGTTCATCCTTCTGCTGCACATTGATGACCTAGATTATGGCCTGAGATGTATGCATGCATAGGGCACATTAATGTACGTCTCAGCCATTGATAGTGTTGGTAAACTGTTATGTCAAACTACACATCGACTTATATAAGTGCTTTTGATGATCGTCATAGGAGCTAGCCAGTTTGTAGTTCCATATTTTCCTTGCTGAGTTGAAATTCGCAATTACTTGTTTTTCAAATAATCTACAAATTGATACATATCCCGTTTAAAGTTGCTGGATAACTGTTAATGTTTTTTCCCAGTTTTGGCTAGGAAAATATATGCGGAAGGAATTCTCAAGCAAGCTACAGATAGCCGATATTGGGACCTTTGGAATCGTCAAAAATTGAGTCCTGAACTGGAGTTGAAGAGCAGACATATCTTAGATTTAGATCAGGTGCACAGAAGTTGAACGTTAATATTTTCTCCATTCCACATGTTTCCTGCATTTCTGTAGCTTCTTTTCCCCTTGTATTCCAGGAGTTGACCAATCAGATGATTGAATTAGAAAGGCACTTCAATGCTCTTGAGCTTAATAAGTTTGGTGAAAATAGAGAGATGCAAACAAACCAGAAAGCTTTGCAAAGTTGGCATGGACAATCCAGGTACTGGATTATCATTGTCCCTCTGCCCTTTTTGTAGCCACAGTAAATTCATTCATTTAAGTTGTGCATGAGAACATGAAATCCTTCATGCTCAATTCTTTTTTCCATTTTAATTTCTTGTATCTGGGGGCTTAATGAGCCCTGAGGCCAATCAAGTTAGTTCAGGTTCATCAGTGCAGGCAATCAGATTGTAACGTACTTGAGTGGGGCTTCCTTGCAGGCACATTCAGGAGTTGCATAGTTTACATAACACGATATGTGCACAATTATCGGCAGCTGAGCAACTTTCTGAGTCTCTCTCAAAACAAATGGCTGCTCTAAATATAGATTCTTCTGCAAAAGAACAGGATGTGAAAAAGAAACTGTTTGAATCCATTGGTCTCTCCTATATTGGTGCCTCCCACGGCTCCCCGAAGGAAAGGGCTCTAGATGCGTTATCAAACAAAGAACTATTGATCATTTCTCATTCTGTTTCTGCTAAAGAGCAGTCTAGTAGACATCAGGCTAATCTTTCCAAGGGTTATGATCCAGAAACTGTAAGGCGGCGTCGAGACTCACTGGATCGGGTATATACCTTGGCCTGCTCTTTTTCTTTTTTTTTTTTTGGTTACTTAATCCAGATGAGTTGGAATCTTCTGCGTGCTTCTCATGCTGTCCCTAGTTTATGCTGCCTATATACCTGCATTTAACTTCCAGACGCTGTTATATATGCTTCTGGCTTCATGTCTTTTCAGTTTTTCATTTTCTTAACCCCTTTTCTTATTATTTTATGGTCATATACATAGAAAGAGCTAACTGTATTGTGATGCTGAGTAGCTGTGTTTAATCATTTGAGTAATACTGTACATTTATGCAATATGTGCAGAATAAGGCTCACATAAAGTTTCCAGATTAGACACATGGGGTCCACCCCCATGTAATTAAAATATTGTCAAAAAAATCACACCCACCCCACCCATTGTATCTGATCTGGTGGGGTTCTGTGAAACCCCACCCTTTATGTGTATCATCTGTCAATACTGTAAGCGCTGATATTCTATCCAATATTGCTTATGCATCCTTGCACGCGTTATGGTAACTGGGTATGTGACCAATCCGTTTTCAGACACAGCCTTAGTCAAAGCTTCTAGGAAAATCATTCTTTTATGTCCACATCAAATTTATACCTCAACATTTGGTTTGATCTTTCTTCTGATTCTGATAACTGAAAGGGGACCCTCAACCCTTTGCTAGGTAAGAATTCCATAAAATGACTATCACTCAGCTGTAGGTTTGGCACCATAAATTCCAAACCCCCCTTATCTAATCCAACAAACGATAGTCCCTTCGAACTGTCGGTTAACCTCGTTGGCTCGTTCTGACTGTAAAATTTGTGGATTCAGTTTCTTTCTATAGGGATCAGTAGTTTGTCGTGGTGTTATAGAAATACATGAACATCACGACTTTTAAAGCTTTTGATTTTTGGATTACATTTATTTCCACCACCTTTTGCTGCTTAATTTCTCACCACTATATGCAGAGCTGGGCTAGATTTGAGCCTCCAAAAACAACTGTCAAAAGGATGCTTTTGCATGAAGATGGCGAGTTGACTGCAAATCGATCATTGTTTACGGATGATAAACAAGATCTAACTCCTCAATTCCAGAAGGGACCCGAAGTTGCTCGTTCACCACTTTCTAATGTCTCGGCAGCCTCAAACAGAGGTAAGTCCCACTTTTGGATAACATACAATTTCTTTTGGAGCTTATGTTTTACCAACAATAAAAAACTTAATGATTATTTTCTGTTGCTTGGGCCCTCCTGAAATTCCAGAAGATCTATCCATTGAGAGATCATCACCATCTTTGGCCCGACAGACAGCTAGACTTCTGGATGGTGGAATGCAAGTATTATCAACAAAACCTTCTGCCTTAACATCACAATCAGCATTGGAATCAATCATTACTCGAGATATTGCGGAAGGAACTCGCAAACTGACTGATGAGAATTTAAAGTGTAGTCGACCTTATGCAAGAAAGAATGATGTCTTTGCATCAAGTGAACCTAAATTTTCTCCGCAGTCTAAAATGCATGTCAGTCAAACTCCATCGACCACCACTAGGTTGGCTGCACAAACACTGACAACATCCAAAAATTCCAGTGAAATTTCAGTTCATAATGATAAGAAACTTGGTTCAACTAACTCTACAACTGGGGATGAGAATCATATGCCAGCAATGACTGGAAGCCCATTATTTGAGCCTAAATATTCATTTGCCCATGCATCTACTTTTGGTTCAGGTTCCAACCTGACAAAGAAAAATTTACACACCGAAAATTTATCAAACCAAAGCCAGCCCCGTTTAGTCGTATCATCTTCTACATCACTTCAATCAACTCTGAGTTCATCATTACCTTCTACATCTACCTTGCCCTTTTCAACTCCTGAAATGAGTGGAATCTCATCTATTTCCCAGCCTAGGCTCGAGTCTCCAAAATCAGCAAGTCAGCCTCCTGTGGTCATGTTCGGCACAAAGACAGATGGAATTTCTCCAACTCATACTTCAATTGCCAATTTGTCTTCAACAGTAGAAGAGAGTATTACAACACAGGCTTCAGCTTCTAAGGTTGAGTTTCCCACACCTACATCTGATTCGGAATTTGGACCTTCAGCGCCATCTTCAACAACTGAATTTTCAACCAAGTCAAAATCTGGTAATCAAGTAGATTTAGGTGGCATGTTAAGTTCATTGTCAGATATTGCATCAAATATTAAGCCAGAAGAGCCTTATGCGGCGGAAGATCCACTAACAACAGCTGTGTCAAGTGCTGGGATCGTTCCTGAAGTGAAACATGTAACTTCTGATGCTTCTTATGAGGATGAAATGGAGGAAGAAGCCCCTGAGACAGATCAAACAACTGAACTTGCATTAGGAAACCTTGGTGGGTTTGGTCTGGGATCAACACCAAACTCAATGGCTGCAAGTTCAAATCCATTCGGTGTAGTGCTCAACAGTGATGCTACTCCAGCTAGCTCAACATTTACAATGTCCGGTCCTAGTGGTGAGCTGTTTCGACCTGCATCCTTTAACTTCCAATCTCTACAACTTTCTCAAGCACTGCAGCCAACAATGAATGTCGGTGCCTTTTCTGGTGGATTTAATACCGGGATCACTAGTCAAGCTCCTACTGTAAGTGGGTTTGGACAACCAGCACATATTGGATCTGGGCAACAAGTGCTGGGATCAGTGCTTGGTGGTTTTGGACAGTCGAGACAGCTTGGTGCTGGTCTTACTGGAACTAGTGCTGCTTCTGCAAGTGGCTTTGGTAGTGGTTTCATGGGTGTTTCGTCCACTAGTTCTGGAGGTGGCTTTGCTGCTGCTTCCACTGGTGGTGGATTCGCCAGTTTGGCATCAGTTGGTGGTGGATTTTCTAGTTTGGCATCAGGTGGGGGTGGATTTGCTGCTGCTGCTGCCGCTGTCGCTGTCGGACCTGGGAGTGGTGGATTCACTGCTGCAGCAATAGGTGGTGGTGGGTTTGCAGGAGCTGCTGCCACAGCTGGTACTGGGTTTCCAGGTAAATGTTGTGTTGGATTTATTTATTGCAGATTATAACTAAGTATTGATCTATAAGATACATGAATTTAATTGTGAAAGCAATAAATATTTGAAGCGCTGAAGTCATCTTTATGAGACGTGAACTTGATCATGAAATTTTAATTGCAAGCAGGGAACCATGTCTCGTTCAGAACTTGCAATAAAGCGAGTTAGTAAAGGATGCACCTAGTTTTAGGAGTATGCTTATGAAGGCCCCTTGTTTCACAAAATTATTAATGATATATTTTTATTTTTGGTGTAATGTAAAGGTAGTGGATTTGGAGGTTTCGGCAATCAGCAAGGTGGTGGATTTGGAGGTTTTGGCAATCAGCAAGGTGGCGGCGGCGGTTTCTCAGCATTTGGTAACAATTCGGGAGCTGGAAGACCTCCAACTGAACTCCTCACACAGATGAGGAAATAGGCTCATAGAGAAGTTCATGGGGACGAATATTTCTATCTATTATCTTTGAGTATTTTCTGTAGGCCTTACTGTTTTGTATTTATCTGATACTTTGTTGCGAAAGATTTGTTTCTGATACTTTCTTATCAAATTTGATTTTCGCAGAGTGATTCTTGGTGAGGGTGTGATCATTCATTAAATGTAGAAAATGAAGTTTTGAACTCTCTTTTGCAATTTTACCTTTTTAAAATTGGATTCTATATTGGTGGTCATGTTGACAAAATCAAAAGATAAAGGGCCAAGCTGCAAATTGACAGATGGTAATTTGGACGTGGCGTCTAATAGTTGCCCGTTGCTACAAAATTATATAAAGGAGTTACAAATTGTAATTTTATTTATTTTGTGACTCTAATTTTCTCAATATTTAAAACTAGTAAAAGGTTGTGAATAACTTTCAGCTAAGGCGAGGGGGGAAAAATACCAGTATGTCAAGCTGGAAGTCAATTTTTTTGATCTTTCATTATAAGCTCCCGTTTTAAAAATTTAAATTTTAATATAAGTCAAAGTCAACAATTGATTTTAATTTGGAATTTTATGGGATATATAAATTTTCAATTGCATTTTGTCGAAATATACTAAAAAGAAGGGCTAAATAAATTTCTTATATAGATTTTCGCCCCAACTTTTCACATGATATAGTTAAGGTCTTTGACCTTCAAGTGTAGGTTCAATCGATTCAAGAGGTTTGACCATACTTTTGATTAAAAATTTTAATTTATGATGGTTTCGACAAGTTAAATTCAACAATTAGTTTTAATTACAGATTTTAGAGAATTCATAATTTTTCAATTACACATTCAATTTTTATTTGGTAAATTCTGATAAAAATTGATGAAAATGATGGACGAGAAATTAAAATAAAAGCCTGATAAATTGAAAAATTAATAAATTTTAACAAAGTTTTTATAAAATCCTAGATAATGCAACCCTATTTATTTATTTATTTTTAGCTTCCAATTAGAGAAATTAGATAAATTGGAGGGATAAAAGAAGAAGAGCAGGAGTGGAGAGGAGGCATTTGTGCTACTTCAATGCAAACACGGAAATGTACATTTCTAATCTCAATTACTGATATTAATAATGCGACAAAATTGTCAATTGAAATCAGCGCTGGGCTAGGTCAGGTAAGGTTTTTCACTTTCTTAACGGGAATCTGTTATCAAATTTAAGTACTCTCTGAAAGGAAACCCTTTTGATTCTCCGATCGATTAGAATTTTTATCATTCGAGAAGAAATACAGGAAAGGAATTAATAGTGGAGTGATAAAGTAGGAATTGTTCGAATTCGGCATATGATGCGTTGTGGATTGAGGTGGAGAGAAATACAGGCATGGATTCGGGATTATGATAGGATTCAGTCGCTTGCAGTTAAACTGATCTACGTTCAGATTGGTTGTTCATTAATTGGATCGCTTGGGGCGTTTTACAACGGGGTCTTGCTTGTTAATTTGGCAGTTTCCTTATTCGCCCTTGTCGCCATTGAGAGCAGTAGCCAGAGTCTCGGCAGGACCTATGCCGTTCTTCTATGTTGCTCCATTTTGCTGGATGTTGCCTGGTTCATTCTCTTCTCTCACGAAATCTGGTGCGCCCTTTTTCTTATGCGTCATACTTGTATATTTCTAGTTCAATTTCTTCTTCATTTCCGTATCTTGTACGTCATCTTGTCATGTTGGAATGCAAGAAAACAGTAAGAAATCTTCTTGAATTCGTAAATGTTTATTTCAGTCATCTTTTTAGCGACACTGATATTTCCAAGAGTATAGTTGAAAGTAGCATAGGAATGTAATTTCTATTTTTTATTCTAGTTGAAGAATTTATCAGTACATAAATTGTTTTGTAGTTTCTTGATTCAAACTGGTTGATTGACAATACTTTTATGACTTATTTTTTATTTTTATTTTTATTATTATTATTATTATTATTTTTTTTTCACTCCCATTGTCAATTGTGAGAATGTGCCTGGCTTGTCCAGAGGATAATTCAATTCCACTTCACAAGTCCAACATTGCAGGGTTAGTAACATCCAAATGCATAATGCACAGTGTTACCCTTGCATTCAGGCAAACCATTTTCCTTAGTTGACAGTACCTGGAATTATTAGGAAGCACAGCTGGTCTTTAAATGATTCTTTCTCCAGTTCAAACACGTTTAGTCATTAGTGACTAATTAAATCTGACTTTTTATGAGCTGATTTCCAGTTGGGTTTTGCCCAGATTGGATGAATACAAGGAAAGTCCTAATCATCTAAGTCTGCAGCTGAATCAATTCAGACTAGCTGATTTCCAGTTGGGCTTTGCCCAGATTGGATGAATACAAGGAAAGTCCTAATCATCTAAGTCTGCAGCTGAATCAATTCAGACTACCCAAGAATTTGGCTCAATTAGGTTCATTTGTCCGTTACGAATGTGCACTAGCCTATCAAGTGCATTTATACTCCTCAACCTTGCTTTCAGGCGATAATTGATCTATATCTCTTGAAGCTAAATGTATTTATTCCTATCATCACATTTAATTGATTCTTTTTTACCTTTTTCTTCAGACTGATTTTATTCTTTTTGGGAGCACTGAAAATTTAATTAGTCACTAATGACTAAACTACACAATAAGAAAACAAAGGAAAAATTATTGACATTAAAGATTTAAGTTTAAAGAACAAAACAAATTGTTGTGATTTCGACATGATGCTCCGAGATTGTAAATGGTCTTTAAAATGTGACATGGTGATTACCTACCCCAAAATCTTGAGTCAGAAGGACGAAAATAGATCTAGGCATCTAGCATATACTTTTACGAAATGATATGCTTTTTCATTATGCTACGAATCTTGTTTATTCGTTTTATTGAGCTTTCTGCAAGATAGTGCCATGCACTTTTCCATGCATGTAGGAGAAAGAGAAAACTTCCCACCTTCACGGGAGAGTATATATCCCCATCATTAAATGGACAAAATACCCTCTATAATTATGTTTACACGAGTTTAAGCTTGGCCAGAATTTCATTTCTCTGAAGATTCTATGAACTTTATTTCCCACAGACCTAGTTCTTGGCTTCATGTCCTGTTAGTTTTATCTGAATACAATCGTCAGAGAAGCACTGTACAGATAGAAGATACACTTGCCAGTGCATCTTCACTCTTATCTGAAATCTCAATTCTCTTATATTTTTCTATAGTATAGTTTCAAGATTGGTTGTTGAGGCTTCTATTATTCTCTCTACTATGTGCTGATGCTATTGTTGAACTAAGGAAATTCATATGTGCAGAATTATCGACTTTTTCAGATTATGAAAATAAAAGATCTAGAGAATCAACTAAAAGGACAATTTGTGGTTTGATCACATATTTAGTCTCATGGCTAACAACCAAACACTAGCTAATTAGACAACTACATTGTGGAAGTGTTTCAGATTGTCACAGAATGCTGTTTGTTGACTCCGGATTAATTGATGCAAATTGCATGTAGTCTTCACTACATTACTTGTTTGGGTATATTTGTCTATCTATATTCCGGAAATGCTTATTTTTCTTGTGATGCGGGGATGTGAGCTCCCATCCCACCTCATCTCCACACATTCTACACACCTTTGTTTGTTAATTTAACTCAATACATCTGTCTTCTCATAGTTACCATCTTTGGACTCTTCTAAAGTTTCATCTATGCATATGCAGGCACATTTCATCTGAGATTTATGGAACTTTTGTTATCCTTTCGGTGAAGCTCACCCTAACAATGCAGATTATTGGATTTTCAGTGAGGTTATCATCTTCATTACTATGGATACAGATGTACAGAATGGGTGCTTCTTACATAGACAATTCAGCTCCTCGAGAAACAGATGTTGATTTGAGAAATAGTTTCCTAAATCCTGCAACTCCTATAGTTAGACACCCCTCTGGTTCTGATGATGTTATTGGTGGTGCTACATATGATCCAGCATATTTTTCGTCTCTTTTTGAAGATGGTAGAGATGATGCAAGTTTGTTAGGGGTATGATCCTCTCACTATGTTTGAGCTGTTCAACATTACCTCACCTCACCCTCCTGCCATTAAAAGTACTAGAAAAGGTAAAAAGAAAACGTAGAAGCGCGCAGAAGATATTAAAAGTCACTGCATCAACTCAAAAATTGAAAAGCTAAGCATCACTCTAAAGCTTTAAATCACTCTCTCAGGAGGCTAGTGAAATTTTAGGCAAATGTGAGCTTACACAAATGGTAAAATGGTAAAGCTAAGATCATGTTGGTTTAGAGGGAAAAAAAGATTTTTCACATGAATGATATAGTTCAGTGGTACTAAGAAAGGTGTATATTCAGCTATAACAGAATTACTAAGTAGACACGGACATACATGCGCGCGCGCGCACATACATACACGAGAATATTAGAAGTCACTGCATCAACTCTAAAATTGAAAAACTAAGCAACAGCTTGGATGTTGTTTAAACTTAGGGGTTGAAATCAACCTGAAGTAGGAAAATACAAGTTATCTGAAGCTATATTATTCCTCTCCTAGATCAGTTATGAGGCTCACAAGTAGCTCCCTCAGGCATCTATTATGTGATGTGAATAAATGCACCTGACATTGGGTGGGGTGTGCCTTTTGGGGAGTTTTGGGAGGGGGAGGGGAAGAGGAAGTAATGGTGCTGGGCGAGGATGAATTGCAATTACGAGGAAGAAAAATGGGCATACTTCACAGCAGGAAGCCGTATTAGATGTTAAAATTAAGGGGATAGTCTTGAGGTTCCATGATTTGTGAAACATGAGACTTCAGCAGATTGAATATGGATATTGTACTGTAGCAGTAGCATTTTGATTTAGAAGCAAGCAGTACCGACCTGGAGAAAGTTTTTGCAGTAGCCAACACTATGGAAGTGGTATAAAGCCCTCTGGGTCGGTCTCTTGATGGCCATAGATATACTACTGCTGGTGGGGAAGTATAGGTGGATGACACTGAAGACAATAATCAGAAAGTAATATGAAGAGGAAATAGAAGAAAGGAAAAACTGAAGGCTATGAATATAGGGATCCTGAGGATTTGCTGTCTGGCATATTTCATAATTTAATAATTCAAGAGATTGCAATCAGGCTTAGTAATGATAATGATGTTTGAGAGCTACATATGCTCTTACAAGCTGTTAAATCATTTTTTTCCCTGAATGCTTTTTGATTTTTATACGTATTTTTTTCCCACCTGAATCACTTTCAATTAACAATCATTTTGGAGTGCACATATGGCATCTTTACAGACATTGTGGTCTTCTTTTTAATTTGCAGGGTGGTCAAAATCATGGCATTGCTACATTGGAATCGCCCTCTTCTGCTGAAACTTCTCGACTTAATCCATCAATGAGCAGATCCTATCGTATTGAAGATGTGAGTTAGTGATAGTTATCTTAGTGAGCTTTATATACAGATTCAATTGCCATTCACTAAAGGAAATAACATTTTGCGATCTCCTTGTGTAGTCCAACAAAGTCTAGTCATGTTATTTGAAAATGTTTGATTAGATCATTTTGAGATTTTACCGCTGGGATTTTCATCAGCAAACTTCCCAAATGTAGAAATTTAATGCTACCAATGCTGGCAAATGAAGGGATATAGTTTTTAGATTCTTAATTTATCCTGCAAATTTTAGATTGGTGATAGCTACTATCAACTTCCATAATAATAATAACAACTCACAAATTAAACTTTTTCTGCAGGGCGATAATGCTGCACGAAAGCTCCAGATAGTTTGAGTCGAACTAGTTCTTTCATTTGGTGGTGTTGATACCCCGTATTCTTTGGAGGATTATTTTTTCAGTAAATTCTGCAGGCTCGTGTTAGATGGTAAGGCTTGTAAAGTTGTCCAGTTACTGTATTATTTTCTTGGCGAAGATGCACTCGAAGATGTCTTGATGTATCTTAATGACTGAATGGTTGTGTAAAGATCGTTTCTTTGTCAAAAATTTTGAAGCAATAGAAAGGTAGCCTTTAAGAATTAAGCCTATGAACTGCATTGTCAACTCATCTTCTCAAGAAGAAAAATAGAAAGGGCACAGATCAAGCTTGACCTTATGATAACAATATCAATTTTTTCTACAAAAAAAATCTTAATGAAATATTTAAAATAATTTATCGGAAGTGCAATGAACAATAGAGTGCACATTTTTTCAGTAATTTTAGTGACATGGAAATCGGTTTTGTTTGCTTTGAAATGCAGCATCTTGTGAATCCATCGTGTTTTTGAATGAAAGTTGTGCTTGAAATTATGAGTACGTTTGTCTTCGCGTCCTGCGTTGTTTTAAAAAAATAATAATATCTTTTTAAAAAGATACATTTTTTCACAACGGTCTATTCTCATTTTGGACAATGACATGTCATTGAAGAGAGAAATTTCAAAGTCCATCCAAATAAAAATGAAATGAAATTTATCTAAACTTTCCAAGTCGAAGAAAACTCCACTTTTGGTCAGAAAAATTCGTCATAATAAATAGGTAAGTAAAGTAGATCCATCATCTCTCTCCTAAAGTTTTGAATAATGTATATCTCTCTTGAAATCATCATAAACCTTGAAGGTAAACGTTACTCAAAACATGAAATAAACAAGGTTTGTGCTGTATTTGAAAAATGAGGTGTTTTCAAAATTATCAGAAACTCGAGGGGAGGTCTTTGTAACTTTTTCTAAATAATTTTTTTTATTAAACGTGTTATTTATGGATTAGAGATGATCACTAGTTTATGTGGTGGGTGATGAGTTATGAAATGTTGAAGTCAATTAAATGTATGAACGTGAGACTCATTTTATAGGTCTTATTAATGTTGCCTCTTATGTAATCATCTTTGATGAAGATAAATTATATTCATTTTTATTGTTAGAGGGTTACGGTAATAGTATATCACGATGAAATAAATATACAACTTGTATAAGTTTGCACTACTCTTCTTGACAAGTTTCACTTTGAAAAATAAAATTTCAAGTCTTGATATTTTATCAGAGGTCTTTATATTCAATAAGCAATTTGATTCAATTAAAATTTAAAAGAGCGCACAAATTTTAAGTTTGATATTTTCAAATGAGGCATAATTTTATTGGACTTGTTAAAGATGAAATAAATAGGCAAGATGTGAAGTCCCCCAATTCTTAATCCAAAGTTAGTTACACTAAAATGAGTGTTCTTTTCACAAATATATAAAATTTTTACTCAAAATAAAGTAAGTTATATTAACACGATTGAAAATAAAGTTACTTATTCTAAAAACTCTAATGATTTCGAAATTAATGGGTTTATTTTGACTGATGACTACTGAACTCCACAAATATTTTTGAGAAAATTGCAGCAACAATCCATGACCTTCAATTTGTGCCAATAAAAATTCCTAAACTTTCAAAAATATGCAACTAGGGTCCATTTGACCGGTAGTTGACCAATAATCAAAAGATTGACCTGACCAATTTGAAAAGGATAAAATAATAATTTTATATTTTATATAATAAAACATATAAAATAAAACAATTATTTTTTTTTTAAAAAAAACCTATTAAAAGGTACCCCTCTCCACCCTTTCCCGCCCCCCAATCCCAAAATCAACACGACCAGGGCTATGCCACAGGCACAACATTTCGGCCGCCAACACCATCGCTCAAATCGGGGATACTTTTAAAATGGACCTAGTCAAAGGTCCTTATTTCCACTTTGACTTTTAAAAACTTGAAAACTATTATATTAACCTCTTGAATGGTAAAAGACAGAGATGCTCTTAAATATATTATATAATTACAAAATATTGGATAGTTTAAAAGACATTATTACTCTTTTAGTTAATAGTTAAAAATTAAACACTTCCACACTTATAAAACTGCAGAACGAGTTTCGAACAGAGAAAAACTCTCGTTTTTCATCTGCTTGAACCTCAAAATATCAAAAAACTTCAAACGCCGAAACCAGAATTTTTTTTAGATCAATTACTTCATATCGGTAAGTATATTTTTACACATGCTTAATTTCGATTTCAGTAAATTAGTGTACTTTAGTAGTTAAATAACACAGTAGTTAGTAGAATTTTTTTTAACAGATCTATAATTTTTTTCTTTACAATCATAGAAAAATAAAAAGTCATACGCAAAATAAACAGTCCGACGATTAACTGTGGGATGTTAACAAAGACTGTTAGACAGCAGACATCCAACTGTCAAAAGACTGTCTAACAGCCGACAGCCGACTTGATAGTCAGCTGTTTCTCTAACAATCGACTGACAGTCCGCTGTTTAAGCCGATTGTTGACTTTAAGCAACCGACTGTCGGCTGTAAAACAGTCCACATGTTTTTCCTGACTGTTTTATGAATTTTTTTTATTATTAATTTCTGTTTTGGCAGTTGTCTTATAATTTTAATTACAAGTTGATTAAATATCTGAATTTTTGTTGTTGTAATTGATTTAAAAATTCTATATCGTCATGCAGATATGATAATCCTGGTCTGTTATTTCGGTGATTTTGAACTGAATGAAAATAATAGATGGGAATGGAGATGGACGAGTGATGTATGTGGTTGTATTGCAATTCCTGTAACAGAGAGTACATCATATGTGGAAGTGTACCACGATTTGCAAAATAAGTTGAATGTCGATTCTTCTTAGTACGATATGCAACTGAGATATTTATTCAATGGTTATGGGGATTCGTCCATTCCGATGCCACCTATATTTGTTACTAATGATGCTAAATTGAATTATCTATTAGAATTGAATAAAATGTATAGAACTCCGACTGTTCTTGGCGTGACTTTAATTAAGAAGGATGTTGTCGAAGGTGAACGCGAAGATTCAGATAGAGCGGATAATAATGATCAAGATTTTTGGGAGATAGTGGAGATAGTTCCTGCAGATGATATGGTTATTCCCGAGTTAGTTGCTACTGATCGTGAAGTCAATGTTACGCACAGAATTTCGTCGACAGTTGAGGACAACGAAAATATAAATAATTTTACAAATGAACATTTAATTGCTTTATCACGACAGAGACCTGAGCGGAGTGGGAGCTCAGGGGGTGGAACAAGTGGACCGTCCTCCAATTCTTTGCGTGTGGCTCCCGATGATGAGGATTTGTATGTTGAGCAATTATTTGAAATCAAGAAAGATTTGCAGGAAGCTGTGCATGGGTAGTCTTTAGAATGGCTGAAAAATTAGTTCTATTTTCCACAATGGCCTTTATAATAGGGAATACTATTTTACCCTTACTTTTATTATTTGGAAGATGTATCCTATATCTTTTAATTATTAGGTCTTTCAGGATTATATCTTACAATTCTTCCTAATTTCTCTAAATATTATCTGTATTTTGATAATTCTTCAAAGATTCTAGGCTGATCTTTTTTAGTTATATATCCTAGAACTATTCCTTCTGAAACTTCTTCCTCTATATTTTTATGTTTAGTTATAATATCTTCTACCTTTTTTATTTCTCTGCTAGTTCTTACAGAATAAAGTCTTATATTATGTTTATAATAATAATCTATATCTCGATATATTCTTCAAGTTTTTCTTTGCCAACAGAAAATATGTCTTCAGATTTTTCAGCTAATTTAAGTAAAAACGAAATATCTTTCTTATCTAAATATAATATATTATCATCATTAGTATTGGATGTGGATACTTGTGAAGTGTTCATCAAAATTAATCAAAGCATAAACATGTAAAAACGAGTAAATAACTTACAGTAATCGAATAGAAGTAAACAGACTTTCCCTCCAGTATGCTCTTATAGATGCTTTGCATGTACTTAATCAATATTCTGAATCAAGTAAAAGTTTAAAATATTTTTTGGAATCACTTGGGTCCAAAACTGCTTCCGCAAAAGGCTTTTCAATTAAGGTTGCATTTCTTACTCTAGAGAACTAGCCGTGTTTCCACAGACGCTATTTTACAGTATCCAGAGTCTCTGTTTTCACCTCTATTCAGACTCTTTTCAGAATCAAGTCCTTACTTGGAACGAAATTTTAAAAGATAACTCACACACAAGGTGTTACGATTTGTTAGAAAATTGCCTTTTTCCTCTTAACCATTCATCAAAGAAGGGTAGTTTGGCATGACTAACATCCATTCAAAATCAATGTTTTGAAAATATTTTAAAATCTCTATCTGTACTGCCGAGGAATCATGAGAAACTTAACGAAATCCTTTTATGAAAGTTTTGTTAAACATAACAAACTTCACTTTAATATTCATAAACTGAAATAGCACATGCTTACAATCTATATTTACATACCTTTGGTACTCACCTTATAAAGTTTAGAACTCCATAAGTGATTATTTTATTACAAGCTTTGCTATCTTCTGACTATCTAATATTTTTGAATACAAGTGGTGTATACAGATTACAAAAATATTTGAGATGTGTTTCTTCAGAGTGTTTTAGGGATAAGTTGTTTCGAGATGTCTTCCCTTCTCCTCTTGCCCCCTTTTATAGAAGGTTTTGAGAATCTTATCTTGACAGCTGTATCCTCATTTTTTTTGGTGGGTAGCTCAGTAGTCTTATCTCCACCGATTTTTCCATTATCTTCTTGCTAGGTGGACCTCTCCTTTTGAAATTATTTGCCTTATCTTTGAATTTGTCTTCCACTTTGACAACCAGTGGGTGAGTGGTCACAATTATGGAGACTTTCGTGCACTATCTTCTATCTTTTAGTAGCCACAGTTTTTCTTTAATAAATTTCTTTATCAAAGTAGTGATAAAGGGCTACTTTTGTCACTATCACTTTTCCATCTTCGAATCAAAGAAGTCTGCAGGGAATTCTTCACTGTTGAGAGATGCTTGACTCATATCTTCTACTACGCAGTATTCGCAATGGTGGTCACTGTAGTTCCAAAGTAGTTTGCATAGTTCTTTCGCCATATCTTCTGAACCATTTACTTGGTTTGAGATAATTGAGGATAATAAATGGTTAAGATAACATATATCTTCTTCCTTTGTTGCCATCCTTGCATTAGAGTAGATTATATGGTCTTCAGATGGATAAATCCATATTTTTTCTTTCTCAGTAATTATCTGAGTTACATGCTTAAATATCTCTTTGTACCCTTTTGCTCTTCTGTAAGGCATCATATTTATAATATCTTGATATCCATTTTTAACAACCTTTTGACTGGTTGGTAAAAAATGTTAGTTTGTAAGTCTCATTTTGATAACATGGAACGATGGATGCATATATTCAAGAATGAGATCCCATTCTACAGTTGCCGAATGGAATCTGATGTATATGTTTGTTGTCTTGACAACTTCAGTATATCTTTTAACAGCCTTCCTTATGTTGGCTAGAAGTTGAGCTATTTCTTTGAGATCTTTGCTGGGATATATACAGAGTATATTTCCTATCTCAAAACAATTTCGTACCCAGGTGGCTAGTGCTCCTGGATAGAAGTTTATCTTGTTATATTTTGAATAGTAGAGAGTCTTCATCCACTTTCCAATCTCCAGACACCAATCTGATGGAATATTAAAAATAACAATAAAGAATATGACTTCTTCATGGTTATCTTTTCTGGGAAATTTTGCCTCATGACATATTTTGACAATATCTTTTGGGTCTATTCTTTCAATAGAAAGTTTAGATTTAGTTTAGCTCTGTGAAGAGCTACTTTCGCTTTTGATATTTTGAATATCTTCTTTACCAGTAATAGGCTGAAGTATTCCCTGTGAAGGGGTTTCTATTATCTTCTTCTCTTTTCTTTTATCCTCGGGGAGAGCACTAGTATTAACTGGTCCTTGTGAAGGGATACTAGACTTGGTACAAGTTACATCTGCCTCAAGGGCTATATTTTGCCTTGAAGGCTATCTTGGATATTTTGAATTTATGTTTCCAAATAGGAAACTTTTATCTCAAATATTTGAACTTTCATCCTTAGTTGCTCTAGCTCCATCCCTGCTGAGATAATTAGTTTTACCTTTAATATATTCAATATCAAATTTGAAGTATGAAAACCAAATTTGTATCCTGATAATATATCTATTGGTAATAGATGTATCAACATTATTTTTCAAAAAAGCTTTAATTTGAGTATTATCAGTTCTAATCAATAACTTTTTTGGTAATAAATAATCTTCATATTTTTGAACTCATTTTTTTACAGCAATGAGTTCTTTCCTGTTCGTCTCACATTTAGTTTCAACTTCTTTGAATGTTTCTGATGTATAACCTGCGAGTATCTCGGGACAAGAACAATTCTTTCACATTTATATTTTTTATGATTCTTTTTAACCTTTAATACTGCTCCCCAGAAGTCATCTGAAGCATAAGTTTCAAGAATAAAAAAAATCTTCTTCCTGTGGAATTATAAGTTTGGGTAATGCCTTTAATTCTTCTTTTATCTTTCTTATATTTTCACAATCTTGTTTTTCCCAAGACCACATTATATTTTTTTTTAACTTTGGAAGAAAATAATTTTTTATTTTGGCAAAATTTTCATTGAATCCTTCAGCATAATTCAATATACCAAGAAAGCTTTGTAATTGTTTTTTTTTTATCTTTGATTTCTTCAAGAAACTCTTGAAGTTTTTCTCTAATATGAGATTGCAATTGCAATTCTCCTTCTTTTATAAATAATCCTAAAAATTATATTTTTGTTTTAGCTATTTCAGCTTTTTTTTGAGAAAGTGTAATACCATGTTTTTTCATAATATAACGAAAATTTTCAAGATGTTCAATATGTTCATTAATATTATTTGAATGAATAAGTAAATCATCTATATATGCAATACAAAAATGAGTAATTGGTTTAATTACCTCATCCATTCTTCTTTGGAATATCCGTGTTGCATTTTTCAACCCAAATGACATTACATTCCATTCGTATTGTCCTAAAGGATTGGGCGTACTAAATGCAGTTAATGGTTTACTTTCTTCTGTAAGCATGATTTGCCAAAAACCTGACTTACAATCAAATTTTGAGAATATCTTTTTATTTTGTACTTGCTTAATAAGGGTGTCCTTATTTGGCAAGTAATATCCATCAAATTTGGTAACTTCATTTAACTTTTTATAATTTATCACCATCCTGACTTTTCCTCTTTTTATCTCGCTATGTTTTCTAACTATAAAGGCTGGGCTGCTATGTGGACTTTTACTAGGCCTAATTAATTTGGTTTCTAGCAATTCTTTTATCTGGTCTTTAAATTCCTTTTGGTCATCTACTCTATATTTCATGGGTTTGACTCTAACAATAGTGTTTGGATTGGTCAATTCTATTTTTACTTTTACTTTGTCTGTATTCCATTTTTCTAAGGGGTTTTCAGAATATGTTTCAGAATTTCTTTTTTCAATTTTTCTAACCTATTTTATGTTGTCATTTTTAGGACTGTAACTGGTTTAAATTTTTTTGTACTCCAATATCCACCACGCTGCGTTGAGAAACTCTGATGGTTTATGTCTCTATATGTTATTGTAACAGCCTTGTTTATTTTTGGTGTAAATATTTTGTGTGCACAAGGTGTTGTGAACATATATTTATCAATATATTGTGTAAATGATGCATATTTTAATAGGAAATTTTGTCCTAATAAAATATCACATCCAATTGTGTTTGACATATATATTGTATCAACAAATACATCTCTAAAGGAAATTAGAAAAGGTACTTGCGTAGCATATTTGTTGTATACTACCTTATTTCCACTTGTCGTTGTAGCGGTGACTATCTTCTTTGAATTATATTTCCAGTATTCAGATGGTAGTACATTTGGTAAGCATAAGCTTATTGTACTTCCTGTATCTAAGTAAGCATGAAATTTAATTCTGCAATAACTTTTTATATTGAGTATAATTTCAATATATGGACTCATGGAATTAGTACTAATTACTCTTTCCATGATAACAATGATTTCATATTTTCATCTATTCTTGATATGATGATTGGATTATCATCAACTGTTATTTTTAAATATCGTTAGCAAATTTTATAGGGACTATGTTTCTCAATAAAGTTCATTCCTAGTAGTATAGGTGAACGATCAACTCCATATAATTCATCTTTATATAGAATTATATCTTTAGTATATTCTTTGTGATCCTCTCTCATAAGTATAAGAGGGAACTTTACATATTTTCCTATTTCAAGATTATTTTCCGAATAATCCTTAAATATATATGGTTCTGGTAATTTAAAATCTATTAAATGACTAACTAATTTAGCATTTACATGACTTTTATCTGCTCCAGTATCAATGAAGACAAGAAGATTCTTCTTATATTCTTCTTGATTTACATATCTTGTTTTGATATAATATTGCGAACTTAACGATTCAGCAATATTTAATTTCTTGAGTTTGTTTATCTTAAAGTCTTGTCTAGAGGGGAATCTTGCAATAAGATTATCTCTTTCTAGTCTGACACTATTTCTTCTTATCAGTTTTCCTTCAGAATTAATTTCTCTAGCTTGTTTGTGAAAATCAAGCATTATTTATTCTAGTATAGTGACTTCATGTTCCTAGTATTTCCTAGGAGGTATATATTGTGCTAATTCCTCAAAATCTTTATGTATGATAATAATATCAGTTATTTTTCTTAAATTGTTATGATGCCTAGTACTAAAAGCAAAAATTGATTTTATGCTTATACTAATAGCCTTACTTTTTTGTAACATTTTTAAATTTTCAATTCTATAATATAGATTGAAACTTTGGTCAATATTTTCATCAATTAGCGATATTACATAATTTGGTTTTATTGTAAATATTATCTTTTGATAGACTAAGTTTCTTACAACTGTTCCTAATAGAGTACCTATAGGATCTTGTAAGATTCTGTTGTCCATACAGTATATTTCTATTGGTATGTTCATACTTTCCCTAAAGAATCCTTTTACCATTATCTGGACTCCTCCTATTTCAACACATTTCAATTTGTTTTTTATGTTTTCTGAAATTTTGGATAACTTTTATTTTACCCATTCTTTTGTAATTATAGGAATTCTTACTTTTCCTATAGTATCTTCTATATTGATAGATATTTCTTTATAATTTATACTTACAATTGTTTTATTTACTCGTGATAATATTCCTAAGAATCCTTGTTGGAATACATCTTTTTCTTGTAAATCTAATATTTTCTTGGTTATTCCTTTGTATTTTTTAATATCAAAGGTAATTTCTTAATTTATACCTTCTATCGAGTCTTCAATTTCTTCAGTTGTTTCTACTTCTATTACTAGATTTGCTTGTTGTATCTCTTGATTCATATATACTATCTCCTCAGAATCTTCCTCTGATGAGGATGTATCTAATTCATAAATGCTACTACATTCACTACTTAAATTTTCAAAGTATTCAATTGGTTCTATTTCACTATCGTCTTAGAATTTTTTATAAATTCTAAAAGTTTTTATATTCTGTCTATCCTTCTTTTTAGGACATTGTGAGGGCAATATGTCATTCTTCATTACAGATGAAACATCTACATTTTTTAATATTTATTGGTTTGGATTTTTTATTCCAATTTCTTTTCTTGAAGTATTTCTTGTGTGGTTTAAAATTTCTATTCTTAAATTTTTTGTAGTTTTTGAATTTTCTTTTATATTTCTTCTTATGGCATCTAAATTGTTCAATTTGACCTATATCTTTGTAACAACACAAAGAATTCTTTCTTATTTTGTATGCTTTTTTACTCTCAAGAGCTTTTCTGCACTACATGCCTATCATTCTTTTTGTAAATTCAATCCTATTTCTAAGACTATCTATTTTTACTCTTTCCTCTTCTCCTAAAGGTAATAATTTCTCATATTCTTTTAATAACTTAGTTCCCCATAGGAATGGTAACTTAGTAAAATAAGACCTTAGTATATGTTTATTTTCTTGATAATCTCCTTGGTTTAATATATAGTATAATTCTTCAAATTTACATGTATATCTTTCTAATTCACACATATCACATATCCTTAAATTTTTCATTGCTATCATTCCTTCATTATATTCATCTTGTTTTCTTTCTTCTTCATTAGAAGCATATCTATCTCCCAAGAACTCTGTTCTGAAGGCTTTTTCAAACCTTTTTAATATTTCTTATATATTTTTGATCATTTAAACTATTCCTATTATTTAATACTTCAGTTCTACCTTCTCCATACTTTATTCTTCCTTTAATAGTTTCTGGTAACTTTCTCCACCATTCAAAAACAATTCCTCTGAATGTATGTTCTATAAATCCAAAAGTTGTATATGTTTCCCATTTATTAAATTGTATTGTTAAGTCTGTACTTTTTATCAGTGTTTCAATAGCTTTATCTTTATTTACACAGTCTAGATCTAACCATATTCCCGTTGTGTGGATTGGTTCGTTATAAGATTTCATTGGATTTGTTTATTTTATGGATTGTTTTCTTATATTTTCAGTGTATCTTTTCTGTGTCTTTCTATATTAATTAATACCTTCCTTAAGAGGTATTGTAATATAATAAGGATAATCATATTCTTCACCAATACTAAATTCTATTTTTATATCTTGACTTGTCGATGGATTAGTATTCATCTTAGTATTTTCCATTTTTTCAGTTAATTCTTCTAACTGTTTTTTATATTCATCATACTCTTCACCAGTAGATTCTAAAAATTTTTGTACTAGTTCTTCTACATCTATAATCATATATTGATTTTCTTCATATTTTTTCCCTTTATTATTTTCTTTTTGTGTTATCCTAAAATCTTGGGGTGGATTAATTATAATCCTATCTTTTCCTTTAAGGCTTTTATCTAAAAGAGCATTCCCTACTTGTAGATTATGTTCTAAATTTTCTAGTCTATTATGTATATCCTCAAAACTTTCATTTGTTGTATTTTTAGGTAACTAGGGATAACTTGATTTTTTATATTTTTCAACTTTTTTCAAAAATTCTTCAATTATATTTTCTTCATCTACTATATTCATCATAATTTTAGGTTCGTAACATGGCTCTGATACCATATTGTCGGAGCGTGCAGCGGAGGGGTTAAGATTTTGAATCCAATTAAATCCTTCATAAGTATTTATAATATCACAATATAATTTATAAAATTCACTATCTTTTATTAAAAAATTTTCTTTAATAATTATATTTAATTTATTAATTATTCTTTCCAGTTTAAGAATTTGTTTATATATATTATTTTCTATTTTAATTGCTCTATTATCTATATAAACATTTTTATATTTTAATTTTGGATCTAAATATTTTGTAAAGAAACTTTTCAGATCTTCTTTTAAATAATTTAATTCATTATCTGTTGCATTTCTTAGATCAATAAAATTTTGTATAATTTTTGGGTTTAAATTTATTAAAGATTCATGATCTATATTTCTTTGGGGACGTAATCAAAGGTTTTTATACATTGTAATGGCTTTGGTTGCAAATTCTCTATGAAGGGTATTTTTTGGAAAGATTATTGTTCAAAGGCTATTCTTCAAATGATTATATTTTTTGGTCTAATCTCACAATTTGCTATTTTATTTAGGCTGTTAGCAGGTATTTCCTCAAGCTGTGCACCGGATGACATTAAAATATAACTTTGGGTTCAAGGTAAAGAAATCAATCAAGTAATCGTTGACTGTTGCCTGTGTTGATGACAATTGCAATTGGAGCTTGAGAACGACTAAGATGGACACGAATGAGTACTTTGTAGTTCACAAATATGCATGGGAACATATTTGCGAAGTGGAAATTTGTCGAAATGATCACAGGCAAGTTCGAGCATGGTTTATTGGTCGACAGATAATGCACAAGTATCATAACCCACAGACGATCTACAGACCTTCGGACATCATTAAGGACGTCCGTCGAAAGTATGGAGTGGTCATGAGCTACCAGAAAGCCTAGAAGGCCAAAGAATGTGCGTTGGAGGATTTAATGGGATCGGCTGAGGAGAGCTATGCTAAATTGGCCAGGTATTGCCATAACATGGGGACAACTAATTCTGGCATGGCATTTTTTATTGAGACGGGGACGATAATTGTTTTAAGTATTTTTTCATGGCTCTCGGACAATGTATTCGGGGTTTTCGAAATGCAATGCGACCTGTAATTCTAGTTGATGGTACAACTTTGAAAGCTAAATATCAAGGCAAATTAATTATTGCTACATGTCAAGACGACAACATCCAAATTTACCCTATTACATTCGCATAGTCGACAACGAGAATGATCTGTCCATGCGTTGGTTCTTTTCTAAATTGAGGGAAGTGATCGAGAAAGTCGAAGACCTTGCCTTTGTAACCGATTGGGGATAGTCTATAATAAACGTTATCGTTGAAGTTTTTCCCGAGGCACATCACGGCTATTGCATGTACCATATATAAGGTAATTTAAAGACTAGGTACCGGGACAAAGGCATCATTTCATTGTTCAGGAGAGTAGCCGAAGCTTACAGTGCTGAAGAGTATAATAAGTTCATGTTTGAGATAGAAAGTAAATCCTTACTAGCGTTGGAGTATCTGACGAACATGGGGATCGAACATTGAGCGCGGTTATACTTTCCAGGACGTCGATACAACATGATGACGTCGGAGTCTCTCAATGCATTGTGTAAGAAGGATCGAGAGTTACCAATTTTCGCAATGATTGAGAACATTCGTAACAAGCTGCAACAATGGTTTCATGACCGACGTTGCGACATCACAGAGTTGCACTAGCGTGTTGGCCCTAGCTCAAGAGGAGAAACTCTTTAAGGCGGCAGAGGTTGCGAGAAAGTTAAATGTGGAAGCACTAGATGAGTTTCGCTTCTCCGTGCAATGTGCACGTAATACGGCATATATGATGGACTTGACTGATAACACATGCACTTGTACGAGATTTCAGTTAGAGAGTTTTTCATGTGAGCATACAGTTGCAGTGGCCATGTATCGAGGCTTTGCAGCGAGAACGTTATGCTCTTTGTATTACACAACTGAGTCTTGGAGAACAGCATATGCTGAGACTATATTTCCTCTGCTGAATGAAGTCGAGTGGGAAATTTCCAAGCACATTCTCCCGTTTCATAATTTGTTGCCACTATCAGTTGAACCACGTGGTCCTGGATGTCTAAGTACATCTAGAATACCATCTACCGGAGAGTTTCCTCGATCGCGTAGGTGTGGCAGGTGCAGAGCCATAGGGCATACTCGGCAATTTTGTACCAGTCAAATTTTCCTAAATAACAATTAGACAGGTACGTTAAATGAATAATATTTCCGTTTACTTTACACTGTTTAATATTTGTTCTTCATAAATATTCAATGTTCAATATTTATTCTTGATAAATGATATTTATAATGATTCATATGAAAAAAATAGTTCCATACTCGGCATATGTGTAAAATAACAAAAAATCAACTCACAAAAAAATAATTAAATTTTCAATGTGAAAATTATATTTATTGAATACAAATTTACAATTATTTCATAATCACAAAAAATAATTAAATTTACAATTTGAATGTTACATATATTTAATACAAATTATGGGTCACTATTAAATTCGAACAAATCACAAGCAAGCTTCTTTCTCCAGTTCTGGATCCACGATTGGTTGATTCCATCAACCTTATATCATATACTTAAAAATTTAACGTACTTAATGGCAAATATGCCGCAGTCGCCGCTACAATTGAACAAGAATGAATCAGTTCAATAATGTGTAGCTAAAAACTAAATCTGAAAGATGAAAACAACAAAGTTCAAACACTTATCTTATGGACTATCGTGCTGCCGTCATGTTCCGAACAATTCGCAATCTATCCTGTACAGTCATCCTCGCTCGTCTGGCCATCATAGGAACAATTACAGCTACGGACTCCAGGTTTTGCTCCAACTGGAATGTACATATGTGTACAACCCTCCCATGATTTTCCCTCGGACGCTCGGTGACATTCCTATGACCCACTCGAGCATATATTCTTGCACCGTGTACTTGTTACCCGTAAGTTGGAGCGACTGATACCCATAAGTCCATGGCCAGGTCGATGTGCTGCATCAGGAAACACAAAAAAAGTATGAATTATTCATTTAATAAACACAAAGTGACGTATACATAAAAAACACAAAATGAATAGTTCACTTACATCGTTGGCGAGCCAAGCTTCCGAAGTGGTGATATCGTGGAACCACTTGTGAGCGTCCAAGACCGTCATTTGACCTATCATGTGGCTAACTCTGAAAAAATAGGGAAATGTTAAAATAAACATAGACGAGTTAGTGTACAGTGCTTTATTAAAATCATACAATACTTACCTGGAGATAATTTTCCTCCACTCCGTCTCGAACGCTTTTCACTTGGCGTTGTCCATCTCTAAATAAGTTCGGGTGCGTCCCATCGATGAACATCCTCCTCTTGGCCTCAATCGTGAAGGGGGAAATAACATACTGTGACGACACTCTCAACCTCTTACCAACCACCTGCTCCGTCTCATCAACAGCATGTCTCTTACCCTCAATCACGACGGGCGTCCTCTCGACCTCTGGGGCCACCTCCTCCGTCGCCACCTTTCCGTCCCTCCCATCTGGGCCACCCTCTCCGTCGTCCCCTCTCCCATCCCCATCGGGGCCACCTCCTCCCCTCCATAGACAACCGCAATGATTCTAATGTCTCATCATGCCAAAAATGTGGGCGACCCCCCTCTCCATCACCATTTCTGCCACCCTCTCGATCATCATCTTCGCCATCCCCTCTGTCCTCCCATCGCCTACCGTCTATCGTATCTTGAAGGTCGACAACACAAGACCGTAGCATTCCAACATCATGGGATAGATCGTCAACCTTCCATGTCAACTCTCGTCCCATATCGTCGACCCTCCCCGTCAGATGGTCGACCTTTCCTGTCAAATCTACGACCCTCCCTGTTAACTCTCATCCTAGATCATCGACCCTCTCCATCAACTATCGTTGTAGCGCGCCGACCTCCTCCACTATAAATTCAGTCAGACGGGCATACAAATTATCACTGTGTGCTGGAGATACACAAGGGAGGTGTCTGGAAGAGGGAGAATGAGATACCCTCGACGGTGGCGATGCCCTCGACGGAGGTGATGCCAATGGCGGCGACGATACTCTCGACGGAGATGACGCTAATGGTGGTGACGATACCTTCGATGGAGGTGATCGTCGATCAGCTGGACCGACCTCCTGCATAAATAACATTAAAAATTATTCAATAAATTTACATGTCGATGATATTCAATAAATTATATTTAATTCACATACCTAATCTCGTTCCAGGCTCGGATCAGACATCTCCTCATCTTGGGTGTGCGGAACGCCTAAATCCCGCACAAGACCCCGAGCCTCCTCTTTTATCGACGGCGTCAACTCAGGTATGACTTCAAGCTGATATATTAACATTTCAACTAGTTAACAATCATGTAAACAGATTTTAAACTACATACAATATAAATCACAAAAGCATAATATTTACCTGAGGATCGTCGAGGAGGGCCGATGACTATTTCCCAGTGGGACATCCGTCTGCTTGCGATGATCTCCAATGATGTATCCGAGGGCATCGTATCTCCCTTCGCTTCGCAAAGCGGCCCCCCAATACATGGACTATCTCATACACCCAAATTTGCAACACATGCACTTATTATGCATAAATGTAATATACTAAAACTTTAACTTTATTTATATTAAACATTTATCTGCATCGCTAAGGGCAATCCATATGTATCGTATTTACGCATTGATCCTCTGGGCCTCGAGTGTGATCTGGTGAAGATATGTACGGTGTCTTCGTAGTATCTCCGACCCCAATGGATAGTTTTTGAATGCATCGATGTCGTCAACAACTTGCAAATGAAAAATGTCGATGACAATCTTCTTGTGATGACACCTCATCACACTCTTGAGGATGTAGACCAGCCCAAGTTTCAATCTATCTAGTATCTGGTCACACCCCCTGATCGCGACCATCAACTCGGGTAGATGCACCGACCCATGTCCCTGGAAGTACGTCTCATACAGCCTATTGCTTCTCTCAATGGCTGCATCGTCGCCCGTAATCCTCAGTCCAGTGATTAAGCTAAACTCATATATCGAGAAACTGATGAGCTTGCCTCCGAGGTCAAAATGGAGGGAATCGCCGTCAACTGGCCTCAGAAGTCGACATAGAAGTGCATCGATGATCTGTCCTGAAAACTGCACCTCTCGCATCTGGTACAGTGGCCACAAGAAGGACTGTCGTAGCATATCTTCGTGATGATCATCGAGCCGCTTTAACACAGCAGGAAAACTCTCAAAGCTACTGTTCCAAGTAGCTTTTCCCGCCATCCGTCTTAACTCCCCATCTAAATGATACTCCATCCTGCAAAAATTTAAATGTTAGAACATTGAACAAGAGATAATAAAATAACGCATAATCTAAAAAAATCAATGGGAACCAAATTCTTGACGCTAATAACAAAATAAATTCAATACAAATGTAAAAAAATAATTAATTAAATTAAAATACAAATTAATGAGATTTTCAGCAAAAGAAAATTATTAATATTTAAATAATACAAAAAGTTAAAAATTAAATATATTTTCAAAAAAAATTAAAGAATATAAATATTATTTAAATTTTTTTAAAGGGATGTTCTGGCCTCTAGAACCCCACCAAGAAATGAACAGTAGGAAGGTCACTTGCTAAGGACATTTAAAGAATATAAAAATTAAATAAATAAATAACATATTTATTATTTAATCAAATGAAAATTATAAATAAAATTAATCTTATATATTACATTTGAAAAATATATTTACAAAAAAAATAAATTTAAAATTAAATAAATAACTTAGAAAATAAATTGTTACTTTCAGATAGTATTCAATTATTAAATTCTATAAATGAATAAATAAAGTAATTATTAATAAATTAATTATAAAATATATTTAAAAAAATTTAAAAATTAAATATATATATTTTTAAAAAAATTAAACTGTTAACAGTCTGACTGTTAACAGTCGGCCCAATTCATAAAAAGAAATATGAAATTTAAAAATTAAATAATTATTCAAAATTACAATGATAAGAATTAATGAAATTCGATTAACGAAAAGAATATTATTATAAAAAAAACTATTAATAAAAATAAAAATGAAATTTAAAATTAAATAATTATTCAAAATTACAATGACAAGAATTAATGAAATTCGATTAACGAAAAGAATATTATTTATAAAAATCTATTAATAAAACTAAATATGAAATTTTAAATTAAAATAATTATTAAATATTACAATTATAAAAATTAATTAAATTCGAGAATGAAAAATTATTATTTATCAAAAATGAGGAAATAAAAATAAATATTCAAATTAAAATTTAAATTAAATATCACATTTAAATTTTACAAGTAAATAAATTATTATTTATTAAAAACTAATAATTAAAATTATTTAAAATGAAATTCTTAAATATATGTAAGAAAAAAATAAAGGCAACAGGCCATCTGTTACTTAACAGTCAATGGGCCGATTAAACAGTCAGCCCATAATGGGCCGACCGTTAATCAGCCCAAATTAGAAAAAATTGTTGTTGGGCTGATTGTTCCGCTTAATAGTCAATGGGCTAACTAAACAGTCGGCCCACTTAACAGTCATGGGCTAACTGTGACAGTCGGACACCAGCTGCACCCAACTATTAACAGCCCAAAATGCCGACTGCGTTTTTTTCCTACTTTTCTCACCGAAAAATCTCCATTTTCGGCAGAGAAAAGCTTGCAAATCTCAAAATCCACCTATTATTCTCCAATTTAAAACCATATTCATACTTCTACACCTACATAACGAATATTACATTCCAAAAACCTCCACAAATTCAATATTCACACACAATATGAAAATCTAAACATTAATTTAATTAATTAACAACTTGAAACTTACCTTAACAAGAAGAAGATTGTCGGAGATGAACTGAAAACATCTATCGACTGGAAATCGACCGTAGCTTTTCCTTGGTTTTGGCAGACTGTAAGCAAATGGGAAAGTGACCGTCTGAGGGCATTTTGGGATTTTGACCTTTAAAATCAAATTTCATTTTTTTTCTCTAAAAACTGGTCAAAAATTACTTTGGAAATACATATGAGTTATTGGGTCATTTTCAATGATTTCCTCGCTCAAATCGTCGAATCCACATATCGTCGAAAAACACTCATTTACCTGTACACATCCCACCCAACCACGATCCCTAACTCCACAAGATTTCGTCGAAATAAGCACCCAAAACCCAACTCATGAACTCAAAAATTGTTGGTAACTCCTCCTCCGATCACACCCACCATCGCGGACAATCATCGGTCGACTTCCACAATCCAGCGCATCTAATCTGATTATGGTATTTCAAAAAAAAAAAAAAAAAAAAAAGGACAAGCAATCAATGCACTTTTTTACATCTCTCATTTTCTTCTTCATCTTAGACCATCATTTTTTTTTTTGAAATTGGCGTCTGTTTCAGATTTGAGCTTCTGTGGTGTTGATGCTTGGTGGCGAGATAGGGAAAAGTAATTATGGGGGTGTAAATAGGAGCTGAGATGGGGAATAGATGATGGTGATTTTTTGTGGTTTTGGTGTGTCGATTCTATGGTGGTGGTGCTAAGGTTTAGGTGGGGTCTTTGTTGGTGGTTGTGGTGATGGTAGGGAGGTTGTGCTAATGGTGGTGTCGACGACGGGGAGGCTATGCAAGAGGAGGTGGCATGCTAACGGTTTATTTTTTTAGTTTATTTTGTTTTATTCCATCTCTTTTTTAAAATTATTTTATTTTATGTATAAATAACAAAATTATCATCATACCCATTTCAATTTGGTCAAAATTAGTTAATGTCCATTCTTGTTAGTCAGAACAAAGCTATTTGTACCTGTTTCTTTACATGTTGGGTGACACGTTGAGGTGGAAAGTAGCTGAATCAATTCGAAATCTCTACACTTTTGGGCCGGGTATGAAAAATAAATCGGGTCACTCAAATTCAAGCCAAAATAACCCAAAAGCATTCTCGTTGCAGACCTGAAGCCGCGGGAAAAACTCTCTCACTTGTGCCCACTTCCTACTGTACACGTCGGCGGCTCTCCAACGTCATCTTCATTCCAACGACGGGTTCATTTTGGAAGCAAAGAAGAAGCCAAAATCTTTTTTGGTTTGAAGAGATGTCAGACAAAGTTATTTCCCTTCCTCATTTTCCCCAAATCTTGTCTGATTCTCTTCTAATACAGAGTGCTCAGTATGTAACCTGAAATGTGATTCTTGCATACTAGTTTAAAATATTTCATTTTGTGTGGGCTTTTAAATGGAAAGATAAAGACAAAATCTAAGTAATGTGGCTTGTTTATTAACAAACAATTGGGAAAAATGAGAATATATGTTCATTTTAATTTAACTGCTCACAGAATATTCACATTTTAGATTTACAGAATATTTTTGTCCAAAACTTGTTGACCAATTTTAGAATTCACGTTTAAATCACCTATTTTTTTTCCTACTATTAGATTTGAGATGAATTAACATTGAGGTTCATATATGTAAAAGGGAAAAATTATATGCTGATAATTTTGTTACCTCATATTATTATTAATATTATTATTAAATTTGTACCCTTGATTTGTTATCGCAGGGAAAGGAATTTCGAAAGAGGTGGATGACAATAAGTTGTTAGAAACGGATAATGACAAGATTTTGGAAAGTGCGGACTTAGCTGATGATGGAATTGTAGGAGTAGATGGTGTGATTGTGCCTAAGGTCGGTGATGCTACCAAAAATCGTACCTGTAGATTTCCCGAGCTTGATGACTGATTATGAGCACGAGCGTGATCTTTCGATACCTGAGACAAAGGCAACGAGGTGTGTTCTCGTCGCCCCTCCGATGCTTAAGTCAGAAAGGGAAATATATGCGTGAGGCTATGTGCTGAAGAACAATGTAAAACGTACCTGAATAATGGCCCAAGGTTCTGCTTTTATAGGAGTAGGTAGTGTACTCCTAGTAGGATTGTGTTGGTTGGATGTTTTAATCCAAGGGAATTTCTATTATAAAGAGTGTCCTACTTGTGATAGAATTGTTTGACAAGTGGTGTCAGGTTTGGTGTAGAATCCTTGGGTGCTTAGGTTTGTTAGTTAGGCACCTAGGTCTAGGAGGCATGTTGGTGGTGTATGTCTCGAGGACTATTCTCGAGGTTATTGAGAGAATGTAAATGTGTCCTCGAGGTATCTCGAGGACTATGATATCTCGAGGACTTAGGATGACCCCGAGGACCATAGAAGAGAAATGAGGTAGGAGTATATATTGAGTCCTCGGGGATATACTCCTTGGGGTATATCAATATTGGCATAGTCACTGGCCCCCGTGCACTCGTCCTAGAGAACGAGCTCTTAGGATGGGGTGCACATGGGTTATGTCATTTCTCGAACCTTCGTCGAGAAGTGATGGCTGATGATACAGGTTGAGATATGACCGTTGCAGAGAGTGGCTTGGATCTGTGACACGTGTCTTCGTGGACGGTCGTAGATAGCGACCTTTGGCCTCCCATCGTTTTCACCTATAAATACTATTGTTCTCACCTTCATTTTTCACTTTTACCCACTGTAAATCAGAGTTCTGCGAGGTCGTGCTCGAGAAAAACACTTTGGGAACTTCTCAAGTCGTCGGGAACTCCAGGTAAGGCTCGAGACTTTAAGTTATTCATAAGCTAGGTCTTAAGTTTGTTAAGTGATGTCGAGTAGTGAGGGTCGAGAATCTTCTAGCAGTTCTAGTAGTAGTGAGGACGTAGGGACCTCGATAATACCGACGGCTATTCCCCTAGAGGCTACTCCCGAGGCCCAAGTTAATATGGTTTTTGAGTATCCCGACGAGCCCTGCAGGCTTAAAGAGCACACAGTCATAGCTGCAGCTAGGGAACACGGTTTAATGCCTAACTGCGATGTTAGATTCCCAGACCCCGAGGATAGGATTATTCGAGCATGACGAGGGGAGTTCGTTATTTTTAGGGAGACCCTTAAGGCTGGCTTTAGGTGGCCCCTTCACCCCTTCTTTATTGCTTTATTAGTCGAGCACTCCATGTGCCCGGGGCAATTAGTGCCCAACGCCTGGAGGATGCTCGTTTACTTTTTTATAGCATGTAGATACTTAGGTATCGAGCCCAACGTTAGCCTCAGCAAGTTAGTGTTCGAGCTTAAGAAGCATCCTCGATACACTTGTTTTGGCTATCTCTCGACGATTGGGGGCTTTAAAGTCCCGAGGATGGCGAGCTCTTTAAAGGGGTGGAGGGCGGGGTGGTTTTATGTTGTAGCCCAAGAACCCAATCTTCCTTTCTGGCCTGATTGGGGAATCCCCGACGCCGAGAAGTTCTGTGAGGGCCAGGTGTATCCGGATGTTTTGGAAGAGCATAGGAGGATGCTGGTCGGGCTCAGCCCCCTTTTCTCGACGATGAAGGAGATTGGGGAAGAGGTTTTAGACCTGGCAGATATTAGAGGCGTCGAGGGTAGGGATGTTCCTTTATTGTTATTTTTTGAAAGATACCCTGACCTTGTGCTCGTTCTAAAATGTTTGTAAATATTTGCAGGTATGTCTTTTGATCCTCGGGCTCTCCGGAACTTTGTCAGCACAAGGGGAGGCGCTCCTCCACAGGGGCAGCCCTCGAGGAAGAAAAGCAAGAAGAGGCCTCGAGGGGCTCCTGAGGGTGTGAGGGGGCCTGGCGAAACTTCTCGAGCACATCCAGAAGTCTCTACCCCTCTGCAACCGAATCTCAGATCTCCGACTCCTCGGGTCGTCACTCCTCGGCCTCCTTCTGAAGTGGTTGACCTTGAGGATGAGCCGTCTCTCACCGGGGACTTTGGGACTTGCCACCTCGCTCCTGAGCTCGTAAACAAATACAAAGAGGAGGTCAAGCTCGAGGATGGGATGAAGGTCCTCGAGGGTCTTACAGTGAAGGTAATCTTCGAACCTTTGATTTTAACCTCCAGTTTATTGGTCGAGCTTAACACTTGACATTTTCTTCATTTTTTCCAGATGTTGAGTATAGCTCGAGGACTCTCTCTGCAAGGGCTCGAGGAGGCCAAGAGGGCAGCTGGGGTCGAGACGTCCATGGCCTCTAAGGACAGCAGGATTCAAGACCTCGAGGCCCAGGTCGAGGTTTTATTGAAGGAGCGTGATGACGCGAGGAGGGAGGCTGCAAAGGCCGGGGATGACTTGGTTGCAGCAAAGGATGAGGTCGAGGGGGCGAGGCTCGAGCTCATCCAGAAGTCAGAGGATTTCGGGCGCGAGCTCGAGGCTGTCAGGGAGAGGACTTGGGAGGAGTTTAAAACCTCCGAGGACTGCGACAAGATAAAAGGGGAGTATGCGTCGGGGGCGTACTTCCATGCTCTGAAAGAAGCCCGGGCCTTCCTCAGGCAGAAGTTGCCCGACGTCACTCCAGACGACCTGAAGACGGTGCCTTCCATTGCTGATACATTGGAGCTCTCGGGTTCGGAAGATGGAGGAGGATCGGGTGGAGATGATGAGGAAGGTCTTGAGGACGACGTTGAGATCGACATTAGCAACCTCGACCCTCCTCTTGGCCACATTGGATGACATCCCCACCCCGATCCTTTGTAATTTTTTAATTTTGACAATGTAAATTGATCGAGGATTATGTATAAACTTTAGTTAATTTATTCGAACTATTTATCTCGACCCCTTGGACTTCATACAATCGAGCAATCAAATTCGAAACTTACTGCTCACGCGATATTGAAGTGTTTACTCGAGGATTCCACAACTCGAGCGTATTTAAGAGATTAAAAGGTGAGACGTACATTCTTGAGCACAAAAATATGATGATGGGACATTCTCGAGGACAGTAAACCTCGAGAACAATTAGTCTTAAAAAATGAGGCCATTCTCGAGGACCGTAGTCCCGAGCACAATCAAATTTTAAAAATTGAGTGACATTCTTGAGGACTGTAACCCCGAGCAAAACCAAACTTTAAAAATTGAGTGATATTCTCGAGGACTGTAACCCCGACCATTACCAAACTTTAAAAATTGAGTGACATTCTCGAGGACTGTAATCCTCGAGCACAACTAAACTTTAAATTGTGACATTCTCGAGGACTGAAATCCTCGAGCACACCAAACTTTAAATTGTGACGTTCTCGAGGACTGAAATCCTCGAGCACACCAAACTTTAAATTGTGACGTTCTCGAGGACTGAAATCCTCGAGCACACCAAACTTTAAATTGTGACGTTCTCGAGGACTGAAATCCTCGAGCACACCAAACTTTAAATTGTGACGTTCTCGAGGACTGAAATCCTCGAGCACACTAAACTTTAAATTGTGACATTCTCGAGGACTGAAATCCTCGAGCACACTAAACTTTAAATTGTGACATTCTCGAGGACTGTAATCCTCGAGCACAACTAAACCTTAAAAGTTGGGTTGTGATTTCCTCGAGGACCGTGATCGTCGAGCACACTAACTTTAAAGGGTTGTAATGTGAGATTCTCAAGGGTGTCCAAAATAATGTGGGATTTTTGTATGTCCCTGGGCGATACCTTAATGGTTTACACTTGAGTACATGATCAAGGCCTTTTGTGCTTGCGTGGGGCAAGGCTTTGGTGCTTGCTTGAGGCAAGGCTTTTTAATGTGCTTGCGTGGGGCAAGGCTTTTTAATGTGCTTGCCAGGGGCAAGGCTTTTTGATGTGCTTGCCAGGGGCAAGGCTTTTTGAGTGCTTGCCTGGGGCAAGGCTTTTTAATGTGCTTGCCTGGGGCAAGGCTTTTTGAGTGCTTGCCAGGGGCAAGGCTTTTTGAGTGCTTGCCTGGGGCTTGCCTGGGGCAAGGCTTTTTGAGTGCTTGCCTGAGGCAAGGCCTTTTATTGGCTTGTCAAAGACAAGGCTTGAAGGGGCTTGCTTGAGGGCAAGGCTTAAATTGGCTTGTCAAAGACAAGGCTTGAAGTGGCTTGCTTGAGGGCAAGGCTTAAATTGGCTTGTCAAAGACAATGCTTGGAGGGGCTGTTATACCCGATGTTTTGGATTTATTAATTGTTTGGACTGGACTTGGATTTATATTGCATCCAAGCTGCTTACGTACCCAAACGGGATCAAGTCGAACGTAGTTCATTACAAAAGAGAACGAAAAACATGCATGGGCACGCAGGCCCGCTAAACTAGAAAAAGAAAATCTCCTCAAAGGCGTCGGGAATTTTACTTGTAATATATTTTCAGATTGTCAGCATTCCAGGGCCTCGGAAGAGGCCTACCCGAAGTGTCTCTTAGGCTGTATGCTCCTTTGCGAACCTGCCGTATGACCTCAAAGGGCCCTTCCCAGACGGGCCCGAGCTTCCCTGGGGGGTGGCCTGCTGCTTCGGCCCTCCTCAAGACCAAATCGCCAGCTCTGAACCTCCGAGCCTTGACTTTGCGATTAAAATGTTTTGCTGTCTTTACTTGGTAAGAGGCCACTTTTATAGCGGCTTGCTCCCGTACTTCTTCCAAGAGATCAAGATGTTCAATTGTATGCTCCGAGGTTTCTGGCACGAGCCTCCTATGGCATGGCAGTCTAATTTTCACTGGGACCATTGCTTCAACGCCATAGGCTAACATAAAAGAGGTTTCTCCTATGGTTGTCCTATGAGTTGTTCTGTAAGTCCAAAGTATAGAAGGCAGCTCGTCGGACCAACAACCCCTAGCATCCCTTATTCTTGTTCGGAGGTCTTGCAATATGATTCGATTTGTTACCTCGGCCAG
>NC_036237.1:31575146-31642969 GCF_002742605.1 Olea europaea var. sylvestris
TCAAGAGCAATAACGACGGCCTCATACTCGGCCTCGTTGTTGGTTGCTTCAAACTCGAATCTGAGAGCGCATTGGATCTCTGTTTGTTTGTCAGGGCTGATGATGATGACCCCTGCGCCCGAGCCCGAGGAGTTCGATGCTCCATCCACAAATATTTGCCAAGTGTCCAAATTAGTGCTCATGCTCGAGCTCTCGCCTGGCCCCCGAGGCCTAGGGGTTAGTTCTGCAATGAAGTCGGCCAGAGCTTGGGCTTTGATAGATGGGCGTGGTTTGAATTCTATGTCAAATTCCCCAAGCTCGATTGCCCATTTCATCAGTCTTCCTGATACGTCCGGCTTCTGAAGTATATGCCTAAGTGGTTGATTAGTGAGCACCACAATAGGGTGAGACTGAAAATATTGCCGGAGTTTCCTTGCTGCTATAACCAAGGCAAGGGCAAGTTGTTCTGCTAAAGTATACCTGGTTTCCGCGTCCAGTAGGACCTTGCTTACATAGTAGATAGGCTGTTGGACTTTGTTAACCTCTTTCACCAAGACCCCGCTGACAGCATTTTGAGATACAGCCAAGTACAGAAATAAGGTGTCACCAGGCTCAGGCCTAGTGAGAATTGGGGGAGATGCCAATGTTTGTTTGAGCTCCTGGAAAGCTTTCTCACAGTCTTCACTCCAATCAAAGCCTTGGTTTCCTCTGAGGACTTTGAAGAAGGGATAGCACCTGTCCGATGCTCGGGACATGAACCTGTTCAAGGCTGCTACCCTACCAGTCAACCTCTGTACCTCTTTCTTGTTCCTTGGTGATTCCATAGATGCCAAGGCTTGTATTTTGTCAGGGTTGGCCTCTATCCCCCGATGAGTGATCATAAAGCCCAAGAACTTGCCCGAGGCAACGCCGAATGCACATTTCGCGGGGTTCAACTTCAGTCCGTATTTTCGCAAGGTGTTGAACACTTCTTCAAGATCTGAAATATGTTGGTCCACCTGTTTGCTCTTAACCACCATGTCATCAACGTACGCCTCCACATTCCTTCCAATCAAGTTAGCAAAGACTTTGTTGATGAGTCTTTGGTATGTTGCCCCTGCATTCTTCAAACCGAAAGGCATGACCTTATAACAGTATATGGCAGAATCGGCCATGAATGATGTCTTTTCTTGATCTTCTTCGGCCATGAGGATTTGATGATAATCAGAAAATGTATCCAAGAAGCTGTACAACTTATGTCCGGACGTGCTATCCACCAAGTTGTCAATCCGTGGTAGGGGATAACTATCCTTTGGACATGCTTTGTTAAGATCTGTAAAGTCAATGCAGACCCTCCACTTACCATTGGCCTTCTTTACTAAAACAACATTGGCAAGCCAATCGGGATATTGGACCTCCCGAATGAATTGAGCGCTGACGAGTTTGTTAATCTCTTCGCGAATGACCTCTCGTCGTTCTGGGGCAAACTGCCTTTTCCTCTGCTTTACCGATCTGGCTCCTGGGCTAATGTTAAGCCTATGGACTGCAATTTTAGGGTCTATCCCTGACATATCCTCAACCTTCCAGGCGAAAACGTCAATGTTGCGAGATAAGCAACTAACAAGTTCTGTCTTCAGGGTGACGTCAAGATCCCGACCAATCGTCATCTTCTTATCATGCTCGAGCTCAATTTCCATCAATTCTTCGACAGGAGCAAGTCTGACTTGTTGCCCGTCCTCGGGATCCATCCTCGAGATTTGCATGACGTCGTTATTTATTTCCCGAACACTGGCAACATAGCATTGTCTGGCAGCTGTCTGGTCTCCACGGACAACCCCAACCCCATTATTTGTTGGAAACTTCATGGCTAGGTGGAAAGTGGACACAATGGCTTTAATCTTGTTCAGGAGTGGTCTTCCCAGAATTGCGTTATAGGCCATTGAGACACGTACCACTTGAAAAGATGTCATCTCCGTAACCTGTTTCTGGCCAGAACCCAAAGTTAGTGGAAGTTCAACTACACCCTCTGGAGTGATGACTCCTCCACCAAACCCCTGGAGAAGAGTTTTAACCGCTTTGAGCTGGTGAGATGAGATTCCCATTTTGGCAAAAGCTTCTTGTGAAAGTATATTGGCCGCACTCCCGTTGTCAACCAAGATCCTCTTTACTTCGAAATTGGCCACAATCGCTGAGATTACCAAGGCGTCATCATGTGGAAGTGATACGCCTTCTAAGTCTCCGGTTCCAAAAGTAATATCCTCCAGCTTTTCCTGAGGCATACCAGAGGCCAAGGCATATCGTCGGGCATATTGTTTTCTTCCACTGTTGGAGTCTCCTCCCGAGGCAATACCTCCAATGATGATATTGATGGTTCCAGCAGTAGGTTGACCATCCCTTTTTGCCTCAGGGTCTTTTTCCCTGCCACGATCATTCCTCGGGCGTTTGTTGTTACCGACGTAGGAGCTCAGGAGTCCTCTTTTAATAAGGGCTTCAATCTCCGGTTGCAGGGCCTTACAGTTCTCCGTGGTATGCCCGTGATCCCGATGGAACTCACAGTACTTGTTCATGTCCCTGGATTCGGGTGGTGACCTCATTCTGACAGGCCATTTCAGTTCCTTCATATCCTTGATTTCCATCAATATATTGGTCTTTGACGTATTTAAACGCGTGAACGGCGTCGGGGGAACCTCCTGTCTCTGTTTTTTTCGATGCTGTTCTTCACGAGGGTTCGGGTCATGCTGTCTTTTATGCTCGACCCTGTCATGGGATGGTCCAACCTTTCTCGGGTTCAGTGTTTCCTCCATATTTATGTAGTTCTCGGCTCGGGTAAGAAGCTCGGTCACTGTCTTTGGCGGAGTTTTGGATAAAGACATCCTGAAAGCCTCACACTTTATGGCATATGTGAGGGCAGAAATCGCTGCTGTTATGTGTAGGTCGGGAATCTGGAGTCTTTCCTTGTTGAACCTGGTCATGAAGTCACGTAGGGTCTCATTTTGCCCCTGTCTAAGTTGCATGAGGGAAGCCGCTGTCTTTCTGATGCGTTTGCTGCTTGCGAAGAAAGCGGAGAACTTGTCCGCCAAATCCGAGAATGAGGCTATGGAGTTGGACTCTAAGGTTGAGAACCAATCCCTAGCGGCATTCGTCAAGGTTTGCGGGAAGGCCTTGCACATCACCTGATCTGGTGCGACCTGTAAATTCATGACGTCCGTGTATATGTTCAGATGATTGATTGGATCGGTGGTCCCATCATACTCTTTGATCCTAGGATACTTAAATCTGTCCGGCAAGGGGAATGTTAATATCTCGGGAGTAAATGGAGTGTTGGGACTGAATCTTGTCGTCCCTTTATTGCCCTGAAGTAGGCCCGCCGCAATTCCTTCTTGAATAATCCTAGCGAGTGCCCCGGACTCCATGGTCACTGATCTCGAGGCCGAGGTCACATGTGGTATACCCGAGGCCCCTGCTCCGCCATTGTCAGGCACATGAGCTCGAGCTCGAGCATCAGCCATAAAACCCCCCTGGGGTGCCCGTGTGGGTGATGGATGCGAATTTCTTTGACTTAGCAGCTGAGTCAGTGTGGCGACCTGTTGCCTGAGCTCTTCAAAGGCTCCAGTAGTGACGACTGCCGGCTGGGGCACTGGCACTTCTGATGATTCCTCTTGAGGAACAGGGATATCCTCAGGAGGGGGTTGGTTTGGAGCGGATGAGCTTGCGGGTGGAAGACCTGATTGTTTGTTTACCATGGCTTTTGGTAGCGATTCCCACAGACGGCGCCAATGATGCTACCAAAAATCGTACCTGTAGATTTCCCGAGCTTGATGACTGATTATGAGCACGAGCGTGATCTTCCGATACCTGAGACAAAGGCAACGAGGTGTGTTCTCGTCGCCCCTCCGATGCTTAAGTCAGAAAGGGAAATATATGCGTGAGGCTATGTGCTGAAGAACAATGTAAAACGTACCTGAATAATGGCCCAAGGTTCTGCTTTTATAGGAGTAGGTAGTGTACTCCTAGTAGGATTGTGTTGGTTGGATGTTTTAATCCAAGAGAATTTCTATTATAAAGAGTGTCCTACTTGTGATAGAATTGTTTGACAAGTGGTGTCAGGTTTGGTGTAGAATCCTTGGGTGCTTAGGTTTGTTAGTTAGGCACCTAGGTCTAGGAGGCATGTTGGTGGTGTATGTCTCGAGGACTATTCTCGAGGTTATTGAGAGAATGTAAATGTGTCCTCGAGGTATCTCGAGGACTATGATATCTCGAGGACTTAGGATGACCCCGAGGACCATAGAAGAGAAATGAGGTAGGGGTATATATTGAGTCCTCGGGGATATACTCCTCGGGGTATATCAATATTGGCATAGTCAGTCGGAATGTTTAATGATGAAAAAGAAATTTTTGATTTTTACAAAAGATATGCATACAATGTAGGCTTTTCGATTAGGAAAAGAAATTCACAAAAAGATGATGATTGAAATCTGAGATATGTTGTGTTTACATGTAGCCGTGAAGGCCAAAGGAATAGTAACACAAGTGGTTCTTTGAAGCCGCAAGCTACCATTCAAACAGGTTGTAAAGCCAGACTAATTGCTTCCGTAGATGCATCTAGAGTATGGAAAATTAAAACGGTTAGTCTTGTTCACAATCATAAAACCAGTCCTTCGAATTCGAGGTTGTATCGTTGCAACCGAGAATTGAGTGTCCATGTGAAATGATGGCTTGAAGTAAACGATATGATAGAAATTCCGTTGCATAAAAGCTACAACTCCGCAATAGTAGAAGTCGGGGGATATGATAAAATAACTTGCATCGAAAAGGATTGTCGAACTTATGTCTAACAAGTGAGGCGGTTAAGACTTGGAGAAAGTGATGCTGCAGCAATATAGGCCTACTTTTCGAACATGCAAGCAAGATGTTCAGGTTTTTTCTTTAGTATGGATTTAGATGAGGAGTCACGACTGAAAAATATTTTCTGGGTAGATAATAGGAGTAGGTAAGCATATAAGGAGTTTGGAGATGTTACAACATTCGATACGACGTACCTAACTAATAAATATGACTTGCCTTTTGCACCTTTCGTTGGAGTTAATCATCATGGACAATCAACACTCCTTGGTTGTGATTTGGTGTCAAATGAAAATACAGAAACATTTGTGTGGTTTTTCAAGACTTGGCTTCAATGCATGCACAGACAAGCCCTCAGCGGTATTATTACCGATCAAGACAAGGTCATGCAGAATGCTATTGAGATCGTGTTCCCAAACACGAAACCTAGATGGTGTTTGTGGCACATATTGAAGAAGTTGTTAGAGAAGTTCGGATACCACGAGGATAAGGGTGAGATATTCTCTGCTATACACGTACTGGTGTATGATACTAACATTGTTGCAAAATTTGAATAAGGTTGGAGTGCGATGATAGATAAATATAACTTGCACGACAATGACTGATTGTCGGGATTGTACGTGAATAGAGGCCATTGGGTACCTTGCTATTTAAAAAGCAGCTTTCGGGCGGGAATGTCAACAACGCAGCGCAGTGAGAGTATGAATGCGTTATTCGATGGGTATGTGCACTCAAAGACATCATTGAAGCAATTTGTCGAATAATACGAGTGAGCGTTGGGAAATAAGGTAGAAAAGGAGTTCTAGACAGATTTCAAGCCTTTCTCGCAAATGGTACCATGTGCAAAAACTAATGTATACCATTTCAAAATTTAAGGAAGTTCAGAATGAGTTTATTGGGAAGATGTATTGCAATCTCATATCTTCGTCAGAGGGTTTTTCAAGGACGACGTATGAGGTCATAGAGGATATTATACTTGACAATCGAGTTAAGAAAAGTAAGTTTTTTGTCACATTCGAGACAAAAAACTGTGAATCGTATGTACTTGTCACCTCTTTGAGTTTCGAGGAATAATTTGCAGAATGCGATCGCTGTACTTCTCCGTAATAACGTCACTTCCCTGCCCGACACATACATATTACGAAGATGGAGAAGAGATGTGAGTAGAGCGCACACTAGGGTCGCAGTGAATTACGATGGTTTAAGTAGCAGTCCTGCCCAGTCGAGATATGACAAAATGTGTCAATTATTTGCATCACTTGTGAACAAGATTGCAGATGATGACGAGGAAAGCCGTGAGGTAATGGAGTGGATGGAACACAAAATCAAATAGTAAAGACGACGAGGTCGATTTCTGGAAGTAATAACATGTCCTTGCAAGCTTTCCATACAGCGTTGGATGATGGAGCATCACAGCATACAATTAGCCTCGAAAGTATACAGGATCCAAAATGCTCGAAGAGAAAAGGTGCACCGAGGAAATTTCGAAAGAAAAGCCCGTTGGAATCGAACTCCAGTAAAGCAAAGGTATGTTTCCAATTTATTTTGGTTGGTCAGATAGTGTATGGAGTAGTAATAATTTGTGTTATGCAGTCGCGTCCGAATTCAGTCAAGGGAAGGAGGTCGGAAGTAGGCCCAAGTAAACTAGGAAAAGTTCAACTGCTTGTACAAACATGTGATCAAGGATCGTACTACATGCAGGCACCGGTCACATTTTCAGAACTTATGTTGGTTCGTCTATTTCAATTTCTTACTTTGCACGATTTGCATGTTGTAGTTACATTATAATCTTTTGTAGGATGGTGCTGACGATAACGTATTTGCACAACAAGAAATGTCCCCCAGTTTCTTCCCAGTAGCTCCACCAAGTGATCTGTTGTATAGTCAAGGTAATTATATGATTGAACATATGTACTTTATTTGAAGTTGTGGTCGCGTGCATAATAACTTTTTTCAATCGACAGCCGGACATGCAATGCCTTACCCCTATCCGAATGTACCTCACCATCGTGGAGAAAACTTGTGATGGTGAGTGGGGTTGGTTTTTGAGCTATTGATCATGGCCTGCAAAGGTCGCACTCGACGTTTCAGAGGTGCACTTTCATAGTTTCAGAAGTATATCATGACAATGGTCAAGCGTCGGTAACATGCTATTTTCAATTTTCCTTTCTGAGACTAAATCAGTTTACAAGACATCCAACGTTATAGTCAAGTTAATAATGTTGAATTTATGTTATTCCTTCTAGGTAATAGAAATTTATGTCACATCTTCTGCTGCTACATTTTCCTCTGTTCAGCTATCCTAATGGCAATAGCTTCTGCAATTTGAAGAAATGTACCTTCTATTTCTGCTAAAAATCTAAGAAAGATCCAATCAATATCTCTAGCATGTCGCTCCTGATGGCGAATCAAGAACACTGAATGAGTACAGTAATTCTCACAAAAATTCACGACCCAATAATGTCCATAGACTCCATTCCAGGTTCTTGTTTGCAGATCCTCAGAAAAGTCACTCCAATCGGACTGTTATTGTTAAATCTACGGAATCAACTAGTGGTTCAACCTCTACTGGCATTCTAAGTATGGTATAAATTTTTCTGTGCATGTAGTTTTTTCTCTGCCCATGTGAAGTTTTTGAATTAATGTGTGCGCGATTAGTTTTAATGGAATATTAACATGTTTTTAGGTGTTTACAGTGATGCATTTCATAGTTTCACTTGGAATCATATTAGCCATGGATAAGTATTTGAAGAAGGCATTCATTGCAGCTGCCATTAAGTTCCCAAGCACTCTATTTGGAATCTTTTATGTATTCGCCACTTTAAATGTTCTTGATTTCGTTGTCCTTGCGGCGGCATCTGGCTTGATGAACTTCTTTGAGCCTGCGTTTCTATTTATTCAGAGGTAGCTTCCATTGTTCTATGGACCTTTTCTGGTGGTCTTACCTCTGGCTTCTATATGGAACACCTTTGCAGAAGCCACTGCTCCGTTTGTTAGATTGGGCAAAGGGCAACCGAGGCCCGATGGTGGCTTTCATGACTGTCGGAGGGATTTTGTTTGTGATTTTGGCGTCCATTCTGTATGGTATAATAAACACTCAGAAGCAATTATTTGGAAGAGATCTGTAGATATTATTTTGGAACACCTTTGCCGGACAATGTTTTGTATTTATGTTCTTATGACTTGATGCTGCTATATACAATTCTACCATATTTATTGAATATGTTGATCACCAAAGGTAATTACATGTCTGCAGGCTTCGAATATAGAACTTTTTGTTGACCTAATGGTTGATTTATTGTTTTGATTATCACAAACAAATTGCGTTTGATTCTAACAAATTGAATTTAAGTGATTATTGCAAATTTATGACACGAAAGAGCTAGATCGAGAATCATGCAACATTGGCGCAAAATGACAAACACACAAGCAAGATTGAAGATTTACGAACGAGGAAATGGAAATTGAGCTTTCACGCACAAAATCGCATTGGATGAAGAAATCGAAGACATTAGCTATTGATGCATTTCTATATTCAAATGTAAAGGTAAAACACTTTAATATTTTGCATCGATTATAGCTCAAACAATTTTTATGCACGAGAATTATCATGACAAACTTTATTTGTATAAAAATTATTTTTAAAAGATAAGTAATTTGATTTTCACAATTAAATCTTTATGAAATTACTTATCTATATGAAGTATATAAGAAAACCCTTCAAGTACCTTAAAGAACATTTTTCACGAAGAATGAAAAATTCGATGGGCAAAACAATTGCCCATCCGGACGTCTGAATGGGGGTGCTCAACAGTTGGATTTTTTACTGTTTGGCAAATGGCTAGTTAGCCGTTCGGATACCAAGTGGACGTCCGAATCACTTGTCCGGATCTCCTATTCGATGGCTATAAATACCTCGCTTTTTACCTCTTTTAAACAAGAATTCTAGAGCATTAAAGAGAGTTATTTATTGATCTTATCTACCTTGTTTTTTAATATTTAAGAGATCAAAATACTTATTTGTTGAAAATTTTTTTGAGTGAGTAACTTTTTGAAAAATCATATATTTCAATAAAAGTTTTTCACACAACATTTGAGCTATATTTTTTGTGATTTATTGAAGTGTTGTGCCTGATTCTCTCTTAATATTTCGTTGTGTTCATATCATTTGTTAAGAGAGAAGCTTTTCAATTGTAACTTTGATTTCTTGTTCATTGAATTGTGGGTCGTGTTGAGGTCCCGGAAAGCTTAACGTGTAAAAGGATCAGTGCTCCTTAGTTGTAAGTCACCGGAAGCGTTGTAAGGGTTGGATTGCACCGTAAGTCAATCAAAGATAGTGAAAAAGGCCTTGCTCGTGACGGAGAGCTTGGTTATGGGAGACGTAGATCGTGATTGGATCAAACCTCGTTATTACATCGTTTGCACTCTCTTTTCCCTTCCTCTTATTACTTTTATGTTATCTTGTTTATTCATAGTTATTTGCTTAAATTTGCGTTTATTTTCGAAAAAGTTTCAAATAACCAATTCACCCCCTTCTTGATTAGTTGTTCTTGGGCTTTCACTTCTGATAAAAGAAAAACTGCTGGTACATAATTGAAATTTGGATTCACTCCCAATTGACTGAAGAAAAATTGCTGGTACATAATGAAGAGAACAAACTGCAGTCCACTAAAATTAACATCAACATCATTCACATAACGACGGAAACATGAAATGCGACTACATTACAATGATTTGTTCACACAACACAACACATATTATACATCAACTCTACATAACACAACATATATTGCACATCCTAAATGTTACCGATGCCTCCTAAGAAAAGATCGTGTTCCCAATCATGCCGGCCCCTTCCATTTCTTATCCACTCCCGCACTTCCATTGGCCTTCCTTATTGTCACGTTCAAAGAAATTTCAATATTTTGTTCTTCGTTTACCCGACAAAGGGACTGGAACATACGAGAGAACTGCTGGACTTCTTAAAGTGCCGCTTGATTATTTGAGTTCATTGCAATAGTAGTCGATCCGTTGCTCAATTCTCATTCGTTAACCCATTCCCAGTATTTACAGTTAGCACTACAGCAATTGAACAATTTTCCTTTGTTCTTCGTTTCCCTCTAAACCTCAAAGCACTTCACATATCCAATTTTACACCACAGGCATTGTCGTTTCTTGGGTAATCTGTGAAGAAGTGTCTTTTCTCTCTACAGCTATGACAACGTCCGAAATTCTTTCCTGCCATCCTACATACAAATGAAAGACAAGTTTCACTACATTAGACAACAACCACACACCAATGTAAAATCCACAAATTTACAAAACTCATAATCCATTCATTTTTTCCTTCTGTTATATTTGACAAAAATTTCTTAGTTGACAAGCCCATCCCATACGATGTAACATAGGTAGAAACACAATCACCTATCCCATAAGATAATAAGCACAATACAGCTTCTCATTTGTAAAGGCTAGGAATTGACATATAAATTAAAGCGACCTTACCAAGTATAGCAAAGAAATAAACCAATAGTGGTTTATCTGAATTCTCTAACACATCAACAAAAGAAGATAAAGTTTGTTGTTTCGCTTTGACCTGATCATAAAAACATTAATTAGACTTAAAATACAAAATTTACCAACGTATGATACAGAGGAAGCTCAAATAAGTATGGAAAAATTAGTAAGTCTGAAAGTCTAGTCGTAGTCCACTGCTGCTTTAAATCCAAGCTCAAAAAACGTACATCAATGAATATAGAGAAATCGGAGTCTACTGTGTAAGACATGAAATTCTAATATAAACAAGGAATTACAACATTCAGAATTCTAATATTTTATACTTGATTTCCAATTTACAGAATTGCTCCGTTTTCTCAAATACAGTGAAAAAGAGTCTCGTTCCGTAAATCATAATCAACATTCAATTAAATCGCATAACACTGAAAAGATTAGACAGATGTCGTTAAAAAGGGAAGGAGACCTAATTGAAACAATGCAGAAACTTCCAAAAGGGGGAAAATCGCCTTCCTTACTAATTAAATCAAAATGATAAATCCTCAAGTTCAACACCTATGGATTCCCATAAATAACTCATAAATCCAAGCAACTCATCAAATTAAATGTTGCAATATATATGTATGGAAGAAATAAAGAATTCAAAATAAAAAATAAAATTAATTATAAATCAATCTTCCATTTCAAACATGGAACTGAGAAAAAATATAAAATTTACCCACCGTTCGACTAATCGACAGACGATCACTACAGTAACCACGAGCTTCTTAATAAGGTCATAACGGAGGAGTGCAGCTTCATTTTACCCACCGTTTCGCCTATGTGGGTTTTCTCAGAGTTTGGGGACGGGGGAATGAAAGGGAAAAAGAGATGAGGTTAGGATGTAAACGAGTCTAGTCGGCTCGCGAGTCGAAATTTTGGGCTCAGGCTCGCCTCGAGTAAATCGTAACGGGCTTTTTTTGGGTCGGGCTTTTTACCAGCCGGGTCGGCTCGATTTTTTAATTTTTTTTTTTTGTAATTTTTAATGACATTTTTTTCACATGCTAATTGTTGTGGTACAAATTGTTGAATGACATTTTTTGAAAGAATTTAAAAATTGCATCATTTATTATTTATACAAATTACAAATTAAATAAAAGTACAACTTTCAAAATTATGTAATTTATACGAATAACAAAATAAATAAAAGTTACAAATTACAACCCTCCTCCTTTTTCCGGGCTTGAGACCGGCTACAATCAACGTAGGCGGAGTTAAAATTGTACACGAATAAAATATTTCGTGTATAATTTTTTTGAATCAAATAAATTTAAAAAATACATTTCTTAAAGAAAAATAATTAATTTAAAAACTTACAACATCTTATGTTTGGATATGCTGCAACTCTTCGGCCATTATACTATCAACATGTTCTTGAACACGTAATTCTGCACATTCCCAATCCTTCAAACATATCAAAGCCTCCAATATATCTTCTTTTAGTCTTGATCGTTCATCTGATAAAATTCAACCACCTAAACTGAATGCATCCTCCGATGCTACCGTAGACACCGGAGGTGTTAGTAGATCACGTGCAATTTTTGATACAATTGGATATTACCTTTCGTTACATCTCCACCAATTTAAAAGACTAAATTCTTGTAATTCGTGCGGTTGCAACATACTACGAACATCCACGCACATATACCTAGCTAACTCAGAAGGAATTTCAAGATTTGTACCACCAATATTGATCGCTCTAGATGTTGATGAGTTAGAACTAGAACTAAATGAAGGAGCACTTGTATTGCTATCTAAATAATTCCATAAATTTTCGGGATTTGTTGAAATATTTCTTGAAAAAGAACTTTGGGAAGTAGAACTACGCTGACCTTCATTTTCAGCATAATAATTATACATTTCACATAAAAAAGATTTTATATGCACGTGTGATAAATCTATATTCAAAAAATCTGATATCCCCTTTACAGTAGTTTTTGTGACAGTTAAATTAAGTCGATGGTCCATTACTGAAACTAAAAGAAATAAAGAAGGCAACTCTTCCCAGTATTTACAAAATTTTAACTCCATAGAGCGGACTACATCTGCAAAAAGTGGCAAATTCCTATATTTATGAAATGCTTGTGAAATGTAGAAAAAATGTTGTAAAACATGAGAAGATGTAGGGTAATAAATACCGCTACATTCCTTTGTAGTATCAAAAAAAGGTTGTAAGAATTTTTTCACGTAAAATGCAATAGTCCATTCCCAATCTTCCAAATTATGTTCGGGTCCGAGTGTATGCCTACCATTATAATATAGTGAAATCACTTTATCGTAATTTTCACACGAATGTAACATAAGATATGTAGAGTTCCACCTGTGTGTTACATCAGTGGCAAATGATTTCTCCTGTAATCCATACTCTGCACACAAACTATTAAATGCTTGTTTTCTTGCTGGTGACACAGTAATAAAATTTATTGCTTGTCTAATTTTATCTAAATGTGAACTTATATGTTCTAATCCAGCTTTTACAATCAAATTAATAATATGACATACGCAACGTTGATGAAAAAATAAATTTCCAAATACGGGATTAAGATCAGCAATAAATCTTTCAAAAACAACTTTGTTCACTGTAGCATTATCAAAAGTAAAACTTCGAACCATATCTTGTATACCATATTCCTGTATGATATCTTTTAAAACCATGTATATATTAGTGGCATTATGGGGAAATTCTACACATCTGAATGCAATAATTCTTTTATGTAGAAGCCACAGGTGATCAATATAATGAGCCGTAGCAGCAATATAACCTTTTCTATTACAACCAGTCCATAAATCAGAAGTAAACGATATAACACTATTAAAACTTTTTAGACTTTTAATAGTAATTTGTTTTCTTCTGTTATATAATTTTATTCTATCCGAACGAAGAGTATTTCCAGAATAAGAAGAATACCTCGGTTGGAGATATTTCTGCACGAGTCGGGTAAAGTGTATTGAATCTATCATCGTAAGCGGCATCTCTGCTGCAGCCACGTATGCAGCCATTCCTTCATGAAATCTTTCCTGTGAATATACAAAGGTGGAAAGAGTAGAATTAGAACCGCCAAACACTAGTTCGGTTTGTTTCGAGTCGAGATCAGCTGGTTTTGCTTTGCAACTCCTCAATACGTATCTATTCAAATGCGTTGTGCTCGAGCCAGGCTTCCAATTAAGTTCTTTGCCACAATAATTGCAACATGCTTTCCAAATATCTACTCCATTTTGAACACCAATTTTTTTTCGTGTCATATGTTGCCAACAGTCCGATGATTCTTTTTTTAACCTTTTTGTCTCGAGTACTTGAACTTCTTTCTCTTCAATATCCTCCAAATTAATTGAAACATTTTCACATGCATCGTAGTTAGATGGAGTACTCGAACTACCGCCAAACTGATTAACTTCATCACTTGTAAAATCCATAATAACTAGTATAATAAAAAATACTGAATATTAGACTGTAAAGTGAAAGAAATTGAATATATTAATTGTTATATGAGAAGTGAGAAAGAAGAAATTGAAACTTGAATCTGAATCTATGATATAGAAATAATGCGAATTAAAATCGATAACAAAGTGATTTAAAACTTCAAAAATCATATAACATTCCTTACGAGCCACGAGCCGGGCGGGCTCGGGCTTTTCCCGAGCCGAGCCACGAGCCGCCCGAGCCACCGAGCCTTTTTGACACCCTTAGATGAGGGTTTGCTTTTGTTTTGGGCCTATTCAAACAATTGACCCGTTTCTTTCTTTTTATTTCTTTTTCGTTTGCCAGCTCACCGTGTCAACCAACAGGTACGTGTAGCGGGATTGTGTTAGGCAACTAATGTTCAAATTCCATCCATGTGGATCACAGTTGCATATTTTTGAAAGATTAGGAACATTCATTAGCACAAATTGAAAGTTGAGGTAAAGTCTACAAAATTGAGAATGTTAAGTATCGCCGTTGCAATTTTTCCAATATTTTATCAGAAATTGAGTTAAAAAATGTTTGTGTACCAAGTCATTAAATCATCAAAATTTTAATTAAATTTTAATGTGATTGAAAAATTGTGGATCTTGTGAGATTAAAATTAATATTTCAATTTACTTTGATATTAAATATCAAATTTAATTTATGCCAAACCCAGGCTAAATAATTTACTTAATTCTAGTTCGAACTTTTTTGAAAATGGATTGTTAGTCAAATTAAGCTTACTAATAATCAATTTTCATAAAGATCACATACATAAGTTCAATAATGATAAATTAAGAAAAGATCTTATGTATGTGATCTTTTCATTATTTTTTTTAGAATTTTAAGCTATTCTTACAATTTGTAAAATTCAAATTTATTGTTTGTTTCGTTATTAAAATTAAATTCAAATTCATTTGTCAACTTTATTATTTGTATGCGATACAAGGGTTAGCGGTACACCTTTTTTAAATTAAAGAAGGACAAGACAATGCCATTTTTTAAGTTTAGTAACCAAAATTTGATCATCTCGAAATTTAGTGAGCAATCAAAGATATTTTCAAAGTACAGTGACATTTTTCAAAATTTAGTGAGTAATTTGAGCAATCAAAGACACTTTTTACGTAGCAATTTGGTGAAGTCCTGGTGGGATGTCGCCTGTGCATTCTGTTAACCACGTCACCGATTTCATTAGGGTTTGAAATTGAAGTTATGCTAGTGAGTAACGTTTAAGGTTTGAACAAATTTAGTGATTAAAATTTGATATTTTAAACTTCAGTGAATAATCGAAAACACATGCATAAGTTAGTGATTATTGGGACAATTAACCCTCTAAAATGAGCTTTGATATCTTCTTGATCAAATAATACAATGCAAGCAAAAGTTCCTAGATTCATAGAGCTATAGAACAGCATATAAGTTATCATGCTTGCATATCCATCATTTGAATCTCCAACAATTATTCCAATAATTGTAATTTATAATTCAACATCCATTACATTTCTAACTTAGTATTAGAGCCCTTAACGGCCAACACCGATGACACACCACAAAACACCAATCCCAACTCTTCTCCCATATCAACCTCAAGCAGAACGGTAGCATCAATGCAAAGAAGCAACCATCTCTCATCATTTGGCGTCAATCTAACTCAAGTGGTATCAGTTAAGCTTGACAATGATAACTTTCTATTGTGGACTGCTGTAAAGGAGAGAAATGGAGTTCAAAACAGGTCCAAGATAACCTTCCTTACTGGCAAGCTCCAAAAGTCAAGGAAAAGAACCATGAGCATTGATCAATATTTGAAGAAAGTGAAGCTCTTGGCAGATAACCTTGAGATTGCTAGTAAAGCTATTCCTCACTTAAAACTTAGGTTTTAGCTAGCTTGGATGAAGAATATACACCCATTGATCAAACTTCAGTCAATTTCACCCAAAAATCAAGCTCTAACTATTATCAATCCAGATCCTACAAGCCAGTCAATGGTGGAAGATCCCCAATCTATAGCAATTTTAGAGGTGGAAGAAGAGGTAGAAACATAAGTGGTAACTTCAATGGTGGTGACATACCTGTGTGGCAAGTATGTGACAAAGTTGGACATAAAGCTAATATCTGCAAATTCATATATGATGAGCAGTATAGAAGAACACCGCCAAATCAAAGGAATAGCTATAGTCTTTCACCAACAGCCTATATGGCATCTCCCAATATTGTGAGTTATCCCACTTGGTTTGCAGATACAGGAGCCAGTAACCAAGTCACAAACATTAATGCAGTCAATGAGTACACTGGTAAAGAGAAAATTATGGTTGAAAATGGGAATAAGTTACACATTTCACATATTGGTATTCCTCATATTCCTACCTTGACTGATAAGTCACTTGTGTTAAATAAGTTGCTACATGTACCTGAGATCAATAAAAACCTCATTATTGTTTCACAATTAACATTTGACAATCATGTGGTATGGAATTTCACTCTAATTATTGTTTTGTTAAGGACAAGCAAGCGAGGTAAGTGATGCTACAAGGAAAGCTTAAGGAATTATCAACTGAATTTTCCTCACCAAAACACTAAGTACCACTCTCAGAAGTCAGTCTCTTCAAATAAATTTTGTTGTGTTGTCCATCTTGTCAGTCCCAGTCTAGAGTCTACTCAAGAGTCTTTAAATTCCCAAATTGATGTATGGCACAAGAGACTCGGACACTCCTCTAGTCAAGTGGTATCTAAAGTTCTCAAAGGTTGTAAGCAGAAGGTGAAAGACAATGAAATCAAATCATTGTGTGGTGCTTGTCAGTTTGGAATAGCTCATCGATTGTCATTCTCTTTATCCACTTTATATGCCGAAGCTCCTTTAGAACTCACATACATAGATGTTTGGGGGAAAACACCAATTCAATCAACATCAAGCTTTAGATATTACATAACCTTCCTATATGATTTCAGCAAATTCACTTGAATGTATCCCTGATACAAAAATTAGAAGCACCAAATGTCTTCATTCAGTTAAAAAAATTAGTCGAAAATAAATTTGGAAGAAAGATAAAAAATTTGCAATCTAACTGGGGAGGAGAGTATAGAACTTTCACAAATCTTTTGGCACAAGCTGGAATCGAATTCAGACATTTTTGCCCTTACACTTCAGCCTAAAATGACAGAATAGAGAGAAAACAGAGGCATACAACTGAGACAGGACTGACTCTCTTAGCTTAAGCCAAATTATCTCTGAAATACTGGTGTGAATCATTTCAAACTGTCATTTACCTCATAAATAGGATGTATACACCTACACTCAAAGTGAATCCCTATTCCAAGTTCTGTACAGAAAGAAAGCTTGACTATAAGGCACTAATGATCTTTGTGTGTGCCCGTTATCCTTGTTTATCAAAAACACAAGTTTAGTTTTCTATCAACTAAATTTATCTTCCATGGTTATCGTGAGTCTCATAAAGGTTACAAGTGTCTTGCTCAATAGGAAAAATATACATTTCAAGACATTTGTATTCAATGAATCTAAATTTCCATTTGAGTCCTTGTTTCTTGCTCAAAACCAATCAACTCTGGGTACCTGAGACAGTAGGGCAATGCTTTCAATTTTCCTCTCATCTTGCTGATACAACTCATCTTGAAGTAACTCATACTATGCATCACCTACCTCCCAGCTTAAGTGACAATCAACCTTATAATGTTAATAATGGTGAGGAAGATAATAACACTCAAGGGTTGATGTGATATGAATGAGCAATGTGTGGAAACAGAATTTAAGCTGCCTTATAATATTGAAAGGCCTAAATCAAATGGTGATGTTGATCATACCAATGATCAACAACTAGTCAGCAATGAATTAATATAGAGACATAAGTAAAGAATAGGTGATCAAATACATCCTATGATTACCAGGGAAAAGACTGGAGTGTTTAAACCAAAGATTTATGTAGGAAAATCAATTGAATGCGGTCCTAAACCATCAGAACCCAAAAGTGCAATTGAGACTGATGAATAAAGATAGGAAGAAAGTCATGGAGGAAGAATTCAATGCACTGATGAAAACCAAAACTTAGAAACTTGAACCTTCATCACCAGCCTACAATATAGTGGAAAATAAGTGTATTTTCAGAGTGAAACACAACTCAGATGGATCAATTCAAAGCAAGGCTGGCAGCCAAAGGATTTCACCAAACCCTTGGAGTTGATTTCTATGAAACCTTTAGTCTAATTATTAAAGCATCAACCTTAAGAATTATTCTCACTTTGGCAATCTCAAAGTGATGGAGAATTAGGCAAGTTGACATCAATAATGCCTTTTTAAATGGTAAATGCGAAGAGGTAGTATGTATGAATCATCCAGAGAGATTTATAGACAAATCAGAACCATTCCATGTGTGCAAACTAGAAAAGGCACTCTATGGACTAAAGCAAGCTTCTAGAGCCTGGCATGATAAGTTAAAGACCACATTAATAAGTTAGAAATTCAAACAATCAAGAGCTGACACATTACCGTTTTACTTCAAGAATGACAATCAGATCGTATTTACACTCATTTATGTAGATGATATAGTGGTAACATAGAATAACATAGAACTGTAGCAAAGATTCAATGATGAATTGAACAGGAGGTTTGCATTGAAGGATATGGGGCAACTTCACCAACTTTTTGGGAATTGAAGTATGGTGGCATGACTCAGGGCTTCACCTTACACAAATAAGGTATATTGCTGAATTACTTAAGAAATTTGAGTTTCAAAATCTAAAGCCTTGTCTTACTCCCATCCTTGTTAGTAAAACTATGTCAAAGGCTGATGGAGAAGTGCTGAAAGATCCCTTAATTTACAAAAATGCAGCAGGAGGACTGCAATACCTTACACACACTAGATCTGACATCACATTTGCTATAAATAAGTTAAGCCAGTTTTTGCAATCACCAACATCCTCACATTGTCAAGCATCAAAGACCGTGTTAAGGTAACTAAAAGAGACAATGAATTAGGAGTTGTGGATACAAAAAAGTAATATATTAACATCAAATGGATATTCAGATGCAGATTGGACTTCCTGTCCAAATGATAGGAGATCAATAGCTGGCTATTGCATCTACTTGAGAAATAATCTGATAGCCTGGTCATCCAAAAAATAGCATGTAGTTGCCAGATCTAGCACAGAGTTAGAATACAGAGCCCTCGCATCCGCAGCCTAAAAAATTGCCTGTATTCAGTCATTGTTCAAATAGTTTGAACTCCCTTACGTGTCAACTCCAATTTTATGATTTGATTGTGCCTTAGCAACGAATCCGATGTATCATGCCAGAACAAAGCACGTTGAATTGGATATCCATTTTATTAGAGATAAAGTTTTTGGAAAAGAATTAGAAGTAGGACATGTGTCATCTTCTTATCAAATTGCAGATTTGCTTACTAAAGGTCTCTCTCACTCAAGATTCCTTTTCTCAAACGACAAGCTTGGAGTTATATTAGTACCATCCAGCTTGAATAAGGGGTGTTAAGAGCTAACATACACCTCAGCATTTAGGTCAACTTCCAATTGAGCATATAATCATCATATGCTCATCTTTGCCGTTCACTTTCTGTTACACCAATATGCTGCTGCTGACTTCAATTATTAATGGATTCCAAGCATCTTCCATAATGCAAGGAAACAGCTACAACTGTACATTCTAAAATATTTCTTATAATCTCATTGTAATGTGTGTGTGTGTGTGTGTGTATATTCATCCAGCTGAAACTGAAAAATACACTTGTAAATCATCGTCCAATATCCATTACATTTCTAATTACCATTTCTTTCATTTTCTGTATAGGTTTTTCTTTGGCCTCTGAAGATCATCTGCAAGATTTGGGTCCTACAACTCAATCTGTTCTTTTTTCTTGTAGCTATTTATCTTATTTTGAGTAGCTGAGGAAGAGGTTTTGGTTGCATTGGGGATTATCTGATCCTGCTTAATGAGTTTCTATCTTATTGGGGTTATACGTTGATTTTCTTAATTATTTTCTCCGCAATTTTTATTATTTTGGATAGCAGAGGAAATAGAGTTCAAAACCCAAACAAATTTTAAAAAATTAAAAAAATTAAAAAATGATATAGTTCTGAAAGATATGTTATATTTGTGCTTAACATCTTAAATTTGAAGCCTAATGATATAGCCTAAAATAATTTTACACGGATTGGCCCATACGGTGGAATGTGACCCGGTTTGGTCCTTTGTGCTCAATCTTGCATTTACTTAAAAATCGACTTTGATGGATGGCTGAGATGATGCTACTTGTCGTTGGCTAAACTGTTGGATGTATTGTGACCTTTTATATTCCATCTCTCTCATTTAGTAGATTTCGAGATTCTTCTTGGGTTACATTTTCTCTTTCATCTTTGTGATTTTCTCTCTGAAAATCTTTCTTTGATTTTCATCTGTAATCTTGAGTTTTTTGGTTTTCTTAGTGATGTCCAGTGTAGATTACGTTATGATTAGAGTTTTATTTACTTAGTGTAATCTGTAAACGAGAGAGAAGAGTAGGAGTTAAGGCTAAGGGTTAGGAGTCGAGTGATTCTTGAGTCTCTGATTCTTGTATTTTGACACACTTTGTTGAATTCTAGTAGATTAGAGCTTAACCACTTAGGTGGATGCTCAACGTTGTGAGTAGCCCATTCTTGGGTGAACATCCGGGCCTAAGGGCAAAAATCCTTGTCTTCTCCGTGTTTGATTTGTTCGATTTAATTTTGGGACTATAAGATACCAAAAAAGATAGAAACATTTAAATAGATCTGTAATTTGTCTGTCTCCTGGAAAATCCTTAATCTTTGTTTCCGTGGTTGATTGACTCGAGAATATTGTTTGCTATGTAACAGAATAAAGAAGGAAAAGAATATAAAACATATTTAAGGATAAGAAAATGGATGAGGCAGAAGGAATCCGATCTTGGAGGTCGAGATGATAGAATGCCCCATTTGTCAAAATGGATTTGTTGAAGAAATGACATCTACCACTGCTTTGGAAATTGATCATAGTCTCAATTTTGGACATGAAGGTATTGATTCCGAGCACCTCTTCTCGCTCTATGCCCCAATCTTGCTTGGCATGACGACTAATTCTCGTCATCGTCATCGTGTCAGACGTGTAATTTGAAGACATTGGTGAGGAGGAGGATAATGAGAACAGTAATCCTCACTGCCTCAAAATGGAGCTTGATTGTGAAACGGAGTTGTTCGCTAAAATTCTACACCGCAAGTGCACAGGTCGCGTTCAAATAATAAAGTAGACCTATTGAGTCCAAGTATCATCCCACAGAGATTGTATTAGTTTAAATTTAAATTATCTTCGCTTTAACAGAAATAATAGATACGTGATTTTTCGTTAACTAAATTATGATTTAATAATATACTTATAGATATAAAGCCTAAGTTAACTAAACTAATGCGTGATTATAACTAACTGCAAGTTTTATAAAAATATGATAAAGAAATGCGTACTAGGACCCCAAATCCCCTTATATCAATTCCCTTTAACTCGAATTTTATAAAATTGACAACACGATTCAATTATGAAGACCAATATTCCTAATTTGTTTAACAATCTCTCTCGAGTAGAATTAAATATATTTTTACATGTGACCCGACTATATTTCTATGATGAATGCGAACATATAAAAATGCATTAAAGATTTATGAATACTTAAAAGATCACGTAAAGTATAGAGGTATATTTCTATCCCCCTATCGGACTTTACGACAATTCATATAATGTTTAATTTATTTTTCATCTCTCGAGGATAAAACAAGACACAAATCTTATACAACTATTGCGTATATAATTGTAGAGATAATAAAATCCATACCAATCATTCAATAATTAAAAACATGTTTTAACGTCAAAATAAATAAAATTCAAGATTAAAGGTTCATAATATAAGATTCATCGCAAATCCTAGCACAAAATAATTTAGCCTAGCATAACGACGAAATTAAACAAAGAAAAGATAGAAGATATCACCACAAATGGAGCAAACGTGATTAATATCCAAATTCCTTCAGTCCGCTTTTGCTTCCGCGTGTATTTATATGTATTCCTTGGCTGCCTTTTGTCTTCAATTTCTGGCCTTCGGTTGCGTGTATATATATGTGTCCAGCCACCTTTTGCATGAATGTATATCTCTCAATTCCTATTGCAACTCGTATGTATATGGATATACATTCAACAGCAGCCGCTTATGTATTTGTTCCAGCAACTGTTGGAGGAATTTTGTGAATAGTGACGCCAAAATAAGTATAATGATGGTTTGTAAATTCGTGCCGAAAATTGGACAGAGTAACGGCAAAGAAAACACAAACAAGAAGAAGAAGAAAGTAGGGACAAAGCCGAAACAAGAGTTGGACTCTTTGTCCTTAAGTCGAATTTGCCCCGCAACGGTGCCTACGGATTTCGGCAATCGACTCCCAAGATACAACGGCTACACTTGTGTTTGTAGCACTCCAAAACACAAGTACAACGAACCAAATTTAGGCTTATGTACTCCAAGGATGAAATGAAGGAAAATCAAAATAAATGAAATGATTTTGATTTTGGATAGAAGAGAGGATGAGAGATGTTTTGCATATCAAAATTGTGAGGAATAGGACACCCAAAGGGTCCTATTTATAGACCATGAAAAAGTGTGGACGAAATGATTGAGGCCAAACCATGCACCATTTCCAAACAATGCACCTTTATGAAAAGGTGTCTATTCACTAATGGTTGAGGCCAATCCATGCACCCTTTCCAAACAATGCACCTTTATGAAAAGGTGTCTATTCACTGATTTTCGTCCTTTTTCATAATTTCTCATTCATCCGATATTGGTTTTCGAAATGCCAAATATACCCTTCAATACATGCAGAGAAATCAAAATTCTCTTTCGGGGGCGTAGCCCCTGAGCCCCCACGGGGGGCGCTGCCCCCTCGACCCCCGCGATCTGACCGGGTAGGTCGATCCCCGTTTGTGCGCCCCGAAGCGGCGAAGTGGCAAACAATTTTGCCTAAACGGATTGAATCGAGCTTTTGAGTATTTGGTCGAAGTCGATACGAAGTCACTTTAATCGATTTTCAATTCTCGATTTATTTAACCAATATCCAACAGCAACAACAGCCTTTTACCCTCCAAAATCTATCCGTGTATGTTTGTATATATATCCTCAACAGCCACCAACTTTTGCAGTCCAATTCTCCTCCTTGCCTCGACTTTCTGTGGGTGTATATATAACTATATAATTTGCAGTTTGTAGCCCACTAATTTAACACCAACCAGCCGACATTTCCCGGTTTTATATCTTCAACTAAGCCCCGTTTAATTCAGCAAAGCAGCACACCAATTCAAAAGCTCAATTCCAGCCTTTTTCTCTCTCCTGTGCGTGAGACTTTTCCGGCAGCCAGCTCCTTTTTTGTTCCCTTCAATCCGTCTCTCTTTTCTTCTTTTGTTTTCCCGTTTGCATGTGTATATATAATTGTTAAACCCTCATCCATTCTCCAATAATGAGGCCCAATTTCTATTCCATTACAATTGGTCTTAGGCCCAATTAAATGTAGTCTATTTTCCAAGGCTTCTCTTCCTGGAATTAAGGTAATTTAGTCCTCGAATTGATTTAATAGTGCTACTCATGTCCCTTTTTAGTTCAACTCAAGCCCTTCAATTTGCAAAATGTGGGATTTGTCTACAAACTTTCATCCAACGACCAATTTGTCCTTCTACTCTTTCCAATTGCTTCAAACGAGTCTGTAACTAAAAACAAAAGAAAATTAACACAAGTTAGGTAAAACTTAATAATTTGACGACATAAAAGCCTAGTTATGTAGTCCGAAAAAGTGCACAAAATGCGCTTTTCAAACACCCCTAAACTAAAATATTTGTTCTTCCTCAAACAAAATAAAATAACACTTAGGTATGACAATTCCGGTCTGGGACTTCATCCTCAATGTCTCCAACAGGATTATCAGCAAATCCCCCCCCCCCAAGTACTTTTCCTAATGATGACAACTAATTCTCCAAGTGTAAACCATAATATATCATCTTATTTAAATATTTATGTTACATAGATGGTCAGGGCCACATGGGCCCTGAACGGACAGGGACGCCAAATACAGCTTATTTTTATATTTATGTTACATAGACGTCCAGGGCACCAAACGTATAGCATGTCCCTTTGTATATAGATTATTTGCCTACCCAACTGTAATATTTTATAAAAAGATTGTGTTTCCATTATCAACTTGATATTTTTAACATGATTCTTGTCTTACTTCAGTGGTTTGGTTAAATTATCTTGATCTATTCCATGCCTTTTATGGCCTGTTTGGCAATGCTTTTGAAAAGTCAAAGCCACTCATGAAACTAAAAAACTACTTTTGAACCTGCTTGAATAATTTTCTGGAAGTGTTATGTCTTAAGTGGGAGGCCTATCAAATAAGCCCTTAATGGCGAAGGAAAATTTTTTGTAGAAAGAACTAATTCAATAGTCTCGTGTGCAAGGTTCATCGTTGATAAGCTTCGCACTATACTCTTTCAAACTAGAATATTGATGAGTGCTCCACGCTCATCATATTTATACAACTTAATTCATTATTTTGTTACCCTTGAGAATGTTTTAGAGTGTTTTAATGTGTGTTTTGATATTGTGATATAGGTTGATTAAATTTGAGGAATTAAGCAAAAGTGGGCAAAATTGGAGAGAATGGGCCAAATTGTAAAAGATCCAAAGTTCGGGGACTAAAATGCAAATAATCAAAACTTGTATCGAACCTCGTAATGAAGATTCGAGAGTTTTGGGAGTCAATTGGATGAAGAAAGATGTCAAAGTGATCACATTTAGACAAAATATGATCACAAATCAATTTCCAACCGAAAAGTTACACTCGAGAGTTTCAACCTCACACTGAGACCCATTTTTGACATAGCAAATGATCGAATTGGAGAATGATGTTTGAAGAAAAGTTTTAGACCTTTGAGTTACTTTCCAACGCATCTTGAATCACCTCGATCGGATAGCGGACGAGAAAGTTATGCTAAAAATACTGAAAGATGCGCAGTTTGTTATTTTCGGCCGAACCGAGCGCCTCGAGCCGCAACGCCCAACTCACCGAAAAATACAGCAAGCTCGCCGTCGTAGCGCCCATCTTCTCGACGCCGGATATGCGGGAAAACGTGTTTTATGTTTTTAGACTCTTTTCTTGGCCCAATTCAACCCTAATTCGTCCAAGACCCTAACATACTATAAATACCATTAAAAAAAACCTTATTTTAAAAAGGAATGGAAGGGAGGCAAGATTGAAGAATTCAACCACACAATTTGAAGGAGACAAAAATTGAAGACACCAAAAGGAAGGAGGAACAATATCAAGAAAGAAGATTGAAGATCTACCCAAAAGACTATCATTTACTATATGTTGTTTATTATAATTTGTATGATTTTCATTTATTACATCATGAACTAAACAAATTATCTAGGGGTGAGATTATGGTTTGATGATTTTATAATTATTTCTTTGATTTTTCCACATATATTTAATTGTGTCATGATTTTAATGCTTTCAATTATTTGATCAATAATTGAATGAATAGATACTACTCAATTCTGGCACTCGAGATAGGGGAATTTACTCGTGATCATAAGATTGACACAATATATGTTTTATGGGTTTTGAGAGAAAGTGTAAAATCTGTGAAGTTTACTCCATAAAAGAATCGAGACTTTTATAAATTCTTGATTTTCAATTCGGAATAGAGATATTGGAATTGGAATCTAGGACTATTTTCTAGCAGGCACTTGAGAGAGGGGAGAGGAATATATTAGGATTCTTGCTTTTAAATATAGGGAAATTAAATGGAATAATTGGAAATCGTTAAATCATAATTGAGATTAAGGCGAAATCAATCCCTAGGCCTTCTCATATTGATAATTTGCATTCATCAACTTTGTCACAACGAATCACATTACATTAGTTTAACATAATCATTCAATCATCTGTTCATCTGAATAAAGTAGGAATTACACAATTATAGTACTTAGTAAAAAATTAAATTACAATCCTTGTGGGTTCAACACTCTTACTTCAATACTATATTATAAAATTTGACATCGTACACTTGTGGTATAATTTCACATTGTGGAAAACGCGTCGCAAGTTTCTAGCGCTGTTGCCGGGGATTGTAGAATTTAATTTTTGCTAATATTATTACCAAATAATTTCTATTTTAATTTAGATTTTTTTTCTTTTTAAATTATTTTGCGACGCCTATTTCAGGTTTATGCGAAGATCGAGGAGCGTTGGACTACTACTTGTTGATCCTGAACCAGAACGAACCTTCAGATCTCTAAGGGGTATTCAGAGACATAACCGTGAAGTAATGGCCAAACAAGATCTAACAATAGTGAATCAGGACAATCAGAATGGTCAACAACGGACTATAAAGGACTACATCAGACCAGTTATCAATGAAAATTACTCTGGTATTGCTCGCCCAGCTATTGCTACTAACAACTTTGGACTGAAGCCAGGACTTATACACATGGTACAGCAGAATCAGTTTGGAGGAGCTCCAACAAAGGACCCAAATGCTCATCTGGGGTCCTTTCTGAAGATCTGTGATACAGCGAAAATGAATGGCATTACCGAAGATGCAATCCGACTCCGTCTATTTCCTTTTCCCTAAGAGACAAAGCCAAGACATGGTTCCAATCATTGCCGTATGGATTCATCACAACTTGGGAGGGGTTAGCTCAGAAGTTTCTTACAAAATTCTTTCCACCTTCGAAAGCAGCGTAATTGCGGAGTAAAATTGGGCAGTTCCAACAATCAGACTTTGAACCGTTCTATGAGGCATAGGAGAGATATAAAGATCTATTCAGAAGATGTCCTCGGCATGGTTACCCAGATTGGTTGCAGATACAAACCTTCTATAACGGTTTGAGAGGTCAAACACAGATAGTGGTAGATTCTGTAGCAGGGGGTGCATTATTATCCAAAACTCCAAATGAAGCTTATGCATTATTGGATGAGATGGCTACTAATAGCTATCAATGGCCGAGTGAGCGTTCAAGTGCAAAAAGAGTTGCTGGCCTTTATGAAGTGGATCCTATTACCACGCTTGTAACTCAAATGTCATCTCTCTAATCAAATAGTTGCAATGACTTCACATGGATCGCAAAACAAATCAGAATTTATTATGGTTACATCCACTGCATACCAGAAAGCTGAAAGGGAGAATGAACAACTTCAGTATGTGAATGATCGGAACTTCAATCAAAGGGAAAATTACTAAGGAAACAACTACTGTTAGGAGTTCAATAATCAAGCGTTTGAGCGAAAGCCATCACTAGAAGATATTTTAGGAACCTTCATTTCGGAGACCAGATTGAGGTTCAACAAAGTTGAGGCAAGACTTGACAACATTGAGACTTATATGACCAACTTTGAGGCTGCAGTGAAGAATTTGGAGGTACAAATTGGGTCAGATAGCAACTGCAATACAGTCTCAATAGAAAGGACAATTTCCCAGTGACACAGAGGTTAATCCACGGGAACACTGCAATGCTATCACCTTAAGGAGTGGTAAAGCAGTTGAAGAACGTAAACTTAGAGAGGTTGGTGTGCCTACATCGAATCCCATATTTGCAGGGGAAAAGCAGACTGAAGGGCAGAAAACTGAGGCAGAGACAACAAAGAAGATTTATAAGCTTTACTCAATTTCATTTCCAGACAACCCACCTATCTTGAAGCTCCCACTAACATTCTCGCGGAGGTATTTGAAGAAAGAGTTTGATGAAAAATTTGCAAAGTTTCTGGAGGTCTTCAAGAAAATCCACATCAACATTCCCTTTGCAGAAGCCTTGGCCTATATGCCTAACTATGCCAAGTTCTTAAAGGAAGTGATGTCAAAGAAGAGAAAGTTGGAGGAATTTGAGACTGTTAAGCTGACAGAGAAGTGTAGTGCCATACTTTAGAAGAAGCTCCCTCACAAATTGAAAGATCCGGGCAACTTCAACATCCCGTGCCATATTGGTGGTATCACATTTGATAGGGAACTATGTGACCTTGGAGCTAGCATAAACTTGATGCCCTTATCAGTATTCAAAAAGCTAGGTCTTGGAGAAATGAATCCCACAACCCTTACCTTGTAACTGGCGGATAGATCGATCACATATAGGAGTGGGCATTTTTTCGCGGAACCGGATCGGAACCATTTAGAACCGGCCGGTTCGGTTCCGGTTCTTCTAAAAAATAATTTAGTTTAGGAACAAATTATTAAGAACCTATCAGTTCCGGTCCAATTCTTGGTTCTAGTATGGGAACCGCGGAGAACCGAACGGTTCTCATAGAATTTTTTTTAGTGGGCACTTTTTTCTTTTTTGGTAAAATACAAGACTTACTCTCCAATTTGTCCCGAAACCAAATTGGTAATATATATGACTTACTCTTAAAGTGAAAACAAACTTCCATCAAAGTAAAACAAAATAAAAAAAAATTTGTAGTATAACAACATAAGCAAAAGGCAGCGACATATGGAAATGAAACGAATGTTTATGTATATAGTTCATATGTCACTTTTTAATTAAATAATTGAGAAAAATGAATTGTGATTACCTGAAGGCTCAAGAAAATGTTAAAAAGGGACCCTTCAGTTGACATTTTTTCAGTAAAATATATGACTTACTCTCCAACACTTTTATTTTGTTTTCTTTTTGATGAAAGTTTGTTTAATTATTGAAGTACTAGACGGTTTATATAAGTTAATATTTGTTTGATAATAGTAACTTATATTATTTGCATATTGTTTTAAAATTTGTATACTTAGTTTTCTTTTAATCTTTGTATAATATGTTTGGTTCTTCTATATTTTTTTAAAAGTATCACATTTGTAGTTTCTTTAGATTTTTTATTAGTAAACATTTTATTTTGACATCTTTATGTAAAGAATCGGACCGGACTGAACCGGAACCGATGGGTTCGGTTCCTTTTAAAATCGGACCACGCCCACTCCTAATCACATATCCCAAAGGCATTATTGAAGATGTGTTGGTGAAGGTTGATAACTTCATCTTTCTGGTGAACTTTGTGGTATTGGACATGGAGGAGGATGAAAAAGTATCGTTGATTCTTGTCCGACCTTTCCTGGCTACTGGAAGAGCATTGATTGATGTGTAAGAAGGGAAGTTGACACTACGAGTTAATGAAGAGCAAGTAACTTTCAACATCCATCAAGAAAGAAAGCCCCAGAAAAAGGAAAAATCAACACTTGCAAAATGATTCGATCAGTTGAAGTAATTGTAGGAAATAGAGGAAAAGGGGAATTATTTTATGATCCGTTACTGCAATACATGGCAATTAGTTACCCAGCAAGGGATGCATCTACTGATAGTAATGACCCAGGAACCAAGAAGGCGATGGATTTCATCTTAACCCAAGAAGCTGACCTACTTGACAAAAAAGAGCTATGTGGATAGGCCTTTGAAACCTCCAAACGTTGTCAAACCAAAAGAGGTCTTGAAGACCATACCCAGGACAAAACAGCTTAAGTTTGTTCGCCATCTTATAATGAAGGAGAATACAAAGCCGAAGATAAAGTTCAAAAACAAGAGAAATGTGCCACCTGAGGATCCACCGTAGGCGTTGTGGTTGAGTCAAGTTAGTGACTATAAAGAAGCGCTTCTTGGGAGGCAACCCAAGCGTTCTAACTTTTCACTTATTTTATTTTATTTCTTTTAAATTATAGGAGAGTTTATTTTATTTAGGAATTCATCCGCCCTACCCCGTCCCCTTTAGGTCTTTGAGTAGTCAAGTTGGTTATTAAATGTTCGAGCTAAGTAACACTTGTTTCATGAATTTAATATCTACATTTTGAATATTCAGGAACATGACGTCGCGGAACAATCAACCAACATTGACGAGGAGTAACTGGATAAATATCAAGTTTGGGGGAGAAACTAAAAGAAGTATCAATCGAGTCCAGCGTCAGAGCACCAGATCATTATTGGCAATTCAGACAATTCAGGGAAGTTTTCCTCCTTTTCTTTTAATTTAGCATTAGGGACAATGTTTAGTTTAAGTTTGGGGTGTATCATAAATTGTCTAATTGCCTACATATTTTTATTATTATTTTGTGTGCATTTTTTTTAATTTTCTTATTTGTGTGCACTGTTAAAAAAAATCATTTTGTGTTTTGCACGCTTGTGTGAGTTAGATAGTCTTGCCGGCAATGATGTATACTATTGAGAACATATATTGGCTTATGGATAAGTTATATGTGTGAGTTAGACATTTACTTATCTGTGTGAAATTGAAAATATTTATGCACGTGAGTTGATTGTGGCGTTGTACATGAGTAGGTTGATTCATATTTATAGATAGGATTAGAAAACATAGATGCTAAACCCAAACAACTTTTAAACATTATTATACCCTTAAACCAAACATAAGATGTTTGGATAATTGTACTGTTGTAAAGAAACTTGAAGATAAATGTGGATTCTGTGTGTGCTAATTTTTTGTGTGGACTGTCTGAGACTAATAAGATGAAAATTGGATGAAAACGTTAAGTTAGAGGTCAATTTTCAAGAATATGTGTTTGATAAGAGGTATTGCACTAATCATTGTTTAAAAAAAAAAAAAAAGATCTCAATGAGGACAATCATAATAATCTCATTGTGAATCGTCTTTTTGTAGCCTTTATGACTCGAGTGATTAAGCCCGTAAGATTTTAAAACCTGATGCCTTAAAGTCGTCTGATTTGGGAATTATCGACCTAAAACTTGCTACAGGGGTCATTTAGAAAGCTTAATGTAGAGACGTCCGCACAAAGAGTGATTAAAGAATAAATTTATATCGAAAAAAAGTTGATATCAAATGCCATGATTAAGCCTCGAACACTTATTTTAGAGGATTAGACATTTTGATAAGGGGTTAGTAACTTGATTGATTCCTAGAGGTTGAAGCAGTAAAAAAAAAAAAAAAAAAAAGAAGAAGAAGAATCCTCATTTGTCGATAAGTTGAATTACAGTTAATAAAATCTAACCAAATTTAAGCAGTGTAAGAAATTAGTATTAAAAATCCACCTTAGATTACACCATTGGAAAGAAAAAAGAAAACAAGTTTGGGTGTGTGAATCCCATGAGAGAAGTAAAGAAATATTTGACTTTTAAGATCGGGAATCGAATCAACTTATTATTGTACAGTGTTGAACTTAACTCTCCACACACACACCCGTTTTGTATTAAATATGTGAAAATTTTGCTTGTGCATTATAACTTTGAAGTGATTCAATAAATTGATGCTACGTTTTTAATCATGAGCTATAAAGGCAAGATATCTAGCAAAATCTGTTCTTACATGATTTTGTTGATTTTAATTGAGTTTGTGTGTTTGTTCATTATTTTCTTTAGTTTGCTTTTTCCTCGAGGACAAGCAAAATATTAAATATATAATAAGAATTCAATGTAGTGTTAAATGGGCGTTTCCGATGAAATTCATAATTCCAAACATGAAAAAGAAATTCCTTCAAATAAAAGTAGATCAGTCCAACCATGCTTACGCTGTTTGAGCAGAAAATAGAATCAAACAAACTATCCTCATTAAACAATGGTCTGTATGGTACAAACAGGCGCAGATCACTCAATACGTTAAACATGATTCTGAATATATCAATTCCTTCTCAATTTCAATCACGTGAAATATATATTTTTTTTAATGGACACTAAGGGTGCGTTTGATTACGAATATGAAATTTGCATGGAAAGAAAATAAATTCTAAACAATTGAATTGTCTAGAACTTATTTGTATGAAAATTATTAATTCAATGTTTTGATTGATTTAGTTTTTAATGTAGAAAATATTATACTTGTTATTTTTTCAGTAGTGGGTAGATGAGAGAGGGGAATAGATGAGAGAGAAAGAAAGAGTGGAATACCTGAAAAATAAAAATCACCTCCTTCCAAAGAAAATATTTCCCTTGTTTTTGTGGAAAATATGGTCACGTGACCAAAAATTGAAAAACATTTTCCATGGAAAAAATTGTCAATCAAACACCTCAAAAGTATAAATTTAGGTGAAAAATAAAGTCAACCAAACATACACTAAATTTTAAAAATGTTTCAACTAGTTATTTAACGTGGGGCAAGGGCAGGTCAAATAAATTTTTCTATTTGAACTTTTTTTTTTTTTTTAATGTTGAATTGGAGAGGATACAAATGGACTGACCATTTGAACTTAGGGTCCATTTAATTGCAAGAATGAAATTTGGGTGGAAATAATAGGGATTTCAGATAATTGAATTGCCTAAAACTTGTTTTACTGAGAATTGTCAATTAAATGTGTTTGATTAATATATTTTTTCACCCCAAAAATATTAAAATTTTGGATCTTTTGGTGTTGTTTGACTTTGTTTTTCACAAAAATTGTCGATTAAAGGAATATAATTTGTTACAATTGGGGATAGAATTTATTTCAATTCCCAACCAAAAAAAAAAAAAAAAACCAAACCCATGGGAAAACCAATCTCTCAAAAAGGTGAGAAAATGCATCACGTGTGGTGTTGCCAAGAAAATTTGGCCAATCAAACATGTAAAAAAGTGGAAAATGAATTTTAATTTCCTACTTCTATGAAAAATTTGTGCAATCAAATAGGGCCTTATAGTTATCTGACCAATCAAGCACTAAAATAAATGTTTTTGTTTTATGGATACAATGATTGATAGATAACTCTGTGCTGCTTTAGTACAGCCAATTAGCGTAGGAGAGCTCCTTGCGGTTAATAAGGGTGAGGTGCTTATGAGCTCCAACTATTCATTCACTTAGGACGAGAAAATTCAATTATCACTTCCTCAACTATATAAATGAACGATAAAAATAGAGTGCACCCCCTAAAGAAATGCGTGCAAGCGGGGCTACGTTACCCTAGACCATAGAGAATAAAGGCAATAGTGTTGCAACATGCTCATTCAGCAATTGGGTCTCACTCTGTCCGTTCGGTTCGCTAAGCTATGATCTTATAACGTTAGTTCTCTTAATTGATCTGGTCAGACGCTTGCTTTATCGCGCGTACTTGTTCTCTTAATGTTCTACAGTTATAGCCAATCATGTCTTTTTGTGTGTTGAAGTGTGTCGTGCTGATCCGCAACTACTAGCGATTAGAACTTCATGCTCGCGAGTTGTAGAGAACAATCCTGAGGCATATTCAACATAGCTTTTGGACTCGTGCCTTCTAAAACCATGGGTCGTCAAGCCTGCTGTGTACCATTAGCCAGCCTTGTGGTAGCAAAAGGATTAAATGCCCCCCCATGCTACAATTCCGCCGTTCGCCCCTATTTTATCAATAGTAGACTACATGTGCCTCCCAGCATAGACGTCGTATACACTTGTGCAAATAAACCTTCTACTAACTAATTCAAACTGGTCCGAGAGTGCCTAAGAAGGAGGTTCAATCTTCCAAATGAAGGCTTTCATCTTCGCATTTTCTCGAAAATCATGCTATAAGTACAGCATTTTTCACAGCAAAGTTCACAGCGTACACACATGCAAGGGGTGAGGTCCACGATTAAAATAATCGTGAACCCCACATTTGTGAATTTGTGAAAAAAGATGTGAAGAAAATACTGTACAATCGGCAATTTCCTTTTCTCTGAGGCCTATTGTACTAGATATGCATAAATCTATATTTACCCAACCTGAGAGCGCTTTTCATGGGGTCTAAACGTCATACTATTTGCAATTGTTGTTATTGCTTCTTACTATAAAAATTCTTTATGCTATTGCCATCACCATCACCATCACCATCACCATCACCAACACCAACTCAAAAGGTTACACAACTTCTATTTCTTCTTGCTGGCCACCCACAAATATGTTAGGTACAGTCGTATCGTTTAGTGCACAATATTGAACTATTTAATATAACGTTAAAATGAATAGTAGTACGATCGCAATTAAGGATGGGTTATGTTCTTGCAAGGATTATTCGTGATTAAGAATTCCTATTTCTGTAATCTTCCCTTCGTCATGCTAAGCACAAACAAATTAACTAGAGCTTAATATAAGAAGAAGAAGAAGAAGAAAAAAAAGATATCCGACGTTTCTTCACTGTTCATAATCCTCAAATCAAAATTTTTGGCTACAACGACCAATATTTGAAGTATAAAATTACATCATCAAACTCTTCATATTTAGCTTCTAGTTTTCCTTCAGACATTGAATAGAAACAACAGTTCCAGCATCTGTAATCCAAGGTGAAGAAACATTCTTCTCAAGCCAAACAATGATTTAGTTTTTTCTAAAAAAAAAAAAAAAAAAAAAAAAAAAAAACAACATAAAAGGTAAATAGAAAAATAAACAGCAAAGTGCATAAAATGTAACCTTAAGTTTATCTTCCACACACACGGCTGGAGTAGATAACAATGCTACGTATCTGCAAATATAAATATATTCAGATGCCGTAGATCCAATAAATAAAATTAGAAAACGTGACCAATTTTGCATATGTAAATCCAAATGCAAATATATGCACACGCACGCGCGCTCACAGAGAGAGAGAGAGAGAGAGAGATTCTTACTCGCAACGGCTTGGTTCACCTATGTCAGTAACTTCATTTTTCAAACCACATCTTAACTTTATCTGTATATATAATGAAAATTTCCCATTATATGAAAGGAAACTGGAGCAACATTCCAAACAAAAAATTTAAGGAGCCGAAAAAAGATGCATACTTGTAATGCTTCCTCCACGCTTTAAGCAATATAAATGATAGGTGTAAAAGTAAAGTTGGTTGTGGGGCAAAGGTAAAGAAACAAAAAACCTTAAAAAAAAACCTCAATTTTAATCTATGAAAACCTCAATTTTAATCTATGAACATCTACCTTTAAACTTCTATCTGGGCCATTCCAGCAGTGATCTCCATTTGAAAATAGCATGATTCCATAGGACTCTTCAAATTTCTCCCAGCTCCTATATTATAGGATCAATAATAGATGACAGAGGACTGAATCAAATTAAACTTTATAGGTGTTCTAGCAGACATTACACACAGCAGACCAATTATGAGATGAAAATCAGTATCATTAAAATACATCCAATCCAAGAAATGCTATAAGCATGTATCAATAGAAATGTCAAGCTAAAAAATTGCCTACCCCAAACGAGTGGTACTATGACCCTCCATTTGAGTAGCCTGTTTGAAAGGACAGATTTTGTAAACATACCTGAAACAATAAATTTCAATTCCAATTATAGTAAATGAGAAATGGCATATCAAAAGACTCAAAAAAAGGGCAAAGATTAAGAAACTAGGAAGCTTCTAACTTGTTCTGCTTGGTTTCAAAACATTGACCATAGAATGGATAGAATTCTTTTTCCATTCCTGCAAGTCAAAAGTATAGAATATTCTATCACGCCAAATTTGTGAGCTTTAAGAACATGAATGAAAAGAGAAAAGGTAAAAAAAGTTAATAGTGCATCAGTGTCTAGCACACCAAAATCATATTTTAGCTTCTGTGTGAGACTTGATATCCTTGATTGTATTTTAGATAATTTTGAACTGGATTCATCGTACTCTTTGCGTACACGTGCAACGTCTGCAGATACACAATGGAAAAGCATCAGTGTCCACTGATTCCTGTTCTAATGTGAACGGAGTATAAGCCCTCTACTGGTACCAGATATATCCACGGGAGTTTGGAAAATATTGACAGTCTGAAAGATGGTCCTCGCAGTTTGCCGTAACTTCTCCAGCCACGTTTGGCTATTTATACTAGTTATATCTGACCAAATTAGAACAAATATGGGTAACTAACTAACTAGTAGTTGTAGTTATGGAAGAGAACAAGGAAAATATTGTATTCCACGTCAAGATTTGAAAGTAAATAAAACACCCGACAAGTGTGATTCGTCATCTGACTCAGGTTTGTATGAAGAACTCGAATCATCATGATCCTCCTCCCCACACTCTTCCATCTGGTCTTCCCTGTCATCATCATCATCATACCTTTGCTCAACATCCTCTGAATCATAGCCATTATATTCCTCATCATGGCTATCTTCAAGTTTTTCTTCATGGTTTTGAGGATCATTATCTTTAGAGGTATCGACCTCTTTGCTTTGTTGCTCTGTCATTTCTCCTGTCCATCGAGAAGCGACACGACGCCCTAACTCTTCTCGCGATAAAGACTCGGTATCTTCTAGTACATGTTTCTCCTAGAAACACGAAGTGACATTACTCATATTGCTCGAATCACATCAGACGTGCCAAGTTACAAATAAATCAGAATCTCATATTCTATCATCCTAAATATCAAGCACCTCAAATCTGCTATTACAACGACTCAATAAGCTTTACACATAACGCATTCGTGCTTTTATGTATTAACTTGTATCTATGTAATATATCCATGCAAGCACGCATGTGTTTATGCAGGACAAAACTGGATGCTAAAAGCACATACCTGATTTCCAGTATCAGGACCAGCTTTGCCATCAACGATGAAATCTCCCTCTTTCTGTTCAGTATCCTATATAAGACAGAAGTGCATGATCATCGATACCATATGAGTCCTGATAACTTTTATAGGTGAAATTTTTCTGCAGAAGAAGAGCGTACCTGGAGAGAATCCTCTTTCACCTGTTCTACTCTGTTGGTATGATCACTAATCTCAGGGTCACCAACAGTTTTGTGATTATCTTCCAGGGCATCCTATTAAATACCAGTAATGTAAACACAGGAAGCAAAGAAACCAAAAGTACAAGATAATTGAACCTATTATCATTCAGCAATTACTTGTGAAGCTTTCGAGTAGGAGTAGAGGTTTTACAATCCTAAAAACACAATTTCTTACACAGTTATATCAAGTTACATATTGTTTAATGAGACGAGGAAGTTCCATGAGTTGAAACTAGGTTACTCTCATCTAGGAGAAGTTCTACATCGCAAAGGAGATAGCATAATATCAAAATTAATGTTTCATGCAATCACGATGCATTTATTTTCAGTGCAACTTCCTAATAATGCTGTTACGGACGGTGATATTTGAAACCTTCCTATACAACGGGAATTTTCTTGCAAATTGGATAATGAAGTTTTTTTCTTTCAAATGAATCAAATTAATCCACAATCTATTAGTCAATTCCAACATTGGAAGCCCTTTTGTTAGAGAGAGTAGTGAATAAAAGCCCCTAGCCATCCTGGTTGGGAGGGGAGGACTGAGGAGGAAAGCAGTTACATTTTTTCCTTCAAGCAAATTTTTTCTCATTGTCACGAGAACCGACACATGTGACAGTCACATATTTAACAGTTTTGTAGTTGTCGTATCATCTCTATCCTATTTACACGCATAATGTGTGATACTATTTAATCTTCAGGTGTCAATCCAAGCTTAAATAGGTGTAACCCGTAGAGATGGAGTCATCAAGTAAGCCAACCTTATCATAGATATCATTCTTCTCAGGTTCCCCAATAATTTCAGTGTTATCTTCAGCTTTGCTTTCCTTCAATTTAGATTCTTCATGTTCCTTTCTTTCTAGCTCTTCTTTTTCTTTTTGCAACAGCTCTTTTTCCTCAGCCTTATCTATCTGTTCCTTGTGCTCTAGATGAAAAGAAAATCAAATCACTGTCTTCTCCTCGTATAGGAATCATACGACAAGCACTTGAAGAAAAAAGAAAAAATATACCCTTGAGTTGTTGAACCAATCCCTTGAGTATCTTCTCCTCATCTTTCAGCTTTGATAGTTCAGCCTCCTCTCTTGCTATTGCTAATTTTGCTTGTTCAATTTCCCGCCTTCGCATAATGACACCTTCCTTATATGTTGTTATTTTTTTCTGCAATTTATCTCTTGCGACTTTACCGGCCTCCCAACAAGTATTAGGGCACCTGATTTTACCATCATACTCATCGCTCCCATCACAACAATCTGCTCAACATATGCAGCTTTAAAGTTTTCTCAAAAATATGGCACCCATTATGGCGGTAAGATGTGATTTTCTCAAAAATATGGCGCCCATTACGGCGTAAGATGTGATAGAATAATAAAATAAGACCGTGAGAACAATATGAGGGTCAAGATGCTAAAGATTCTTTTACCTCATCCACGTTTACAAAGCAAAAAATCCAAGCAGGATGTAAAGAACAATTAGAGATGAAATGAGCAAAATTAACTAAACAATTTAGTACATAATAATGCACAACTCATTAAGGACAAAAAAGGAGAAATCAAGCAAAGATGATAAACAAGAAAATCATTATTTAACCAAGTATAACCAGAAGCCGGAATTGGCACTTCTATAAGATAATGAGTGACAAGATCAACTCTACATTTCTTGTAGAAAGACACTTGATAAGAAATTGTCTTATAAAATGGAAAACAGAACCCAAAATGAAGATTCATACAGGACAACTATATTATACTCCATGGTCTTTCAAGTGCCAAGAACATAATCAGTAAAACAAAGACGAGCCGCGAAAGGCTTCTCTTGGACAAACCTATTCATAAGTAAAAACATCGATGGTGTCATGAAAGCCATCAACGCTTACTGAGTACGTATCCTACATATAGTGAATATTCGCTATAACTAAACAGTAACACTTCAAATTTGATTGTGATTATCCATGTAAGGGAGCATATAAAATAAATTTGAAGTTCTATTACACAAGAAAGGGGTTACAAGAAGAAACATTTGTGGAAGTGTGCTTGCTGAGTCTACTTATCTCAAAAGCTCAATCAATCATCTTACTGAAAAACTTCTTAGAGTAAATCTTCTCTTTTCTTTACCAAATTTAAGCTCAAATTTAAGTTCATACATACAAAATCCTAAATTGATAGCATAATTTGTCTCACAATTAGACTAAAGCATCATAGTGTACTTATATTGAACTTGTGTCAATCCCTTTTGCAAATGAACCATGTCTTTAATTGGTGATGTTGAGTTGCACTTCTCCTAATTTTGTGATATTGACATACTAATTTGATCAAACCATTGACGTTCCGAAGCATCATTTTACATCAAAATGCTTGCAAATGTCTGAGGAATGTAGCTCTAAATGATTGAAATAGAAGTTTAAAAACAGCATCGCTTACCACATAAACCATCATTGACTCTAGAAGAATATAAGAAGAGTGGAACATGTCCTGCATTCTTACAATAGAACTTCCCATTGGGGCATGCGGATGTTCCTGCAAAACCCACCATTACACAAACTCATCTAACATATTTCAAATTAATACTAAAAACTTGCAATAACCCACCATATCCTATTTCTTATCTGCCCATAATTGATACTAGAAATATGCTTGTAAAAGAACAAGACACTATATTACCACAGACCAAAGTTTTAGACAAAAACCAAGAAGCTAATGAAAAAATACCTGGCTCATCCGAGCCGTCAGGGCAATCGCAAAAGTCATCATTGAACTGAGACTTGCTGAATTTCTTTGATCCATCTTTACATTTTATGGTTCCAGAAGATGACCATCCTTTGTAATACTTCTCATCTGTACACCCATCAATTCAAGTACATCATTGCACAAATACATGTCATATGAGAGTACAGTTTTTCAAATGCTGTAAGCTAAGATTTAAGCAGAAGAAACATGGACCCACCTTCGGGGGCAACTCCGAGAAGGGTATCTTTGGAAGGAACAGATGCCGATCTGCTAATGCCATACATCAGCATAACGCAAAACAACAAAGCTACCCTTCCTAATCGTAACTTCATCATGTATACCTTCAAAAAAATAGTTATTAACGGGTGTAGGTGTTTTTCCCTCCCCAGAAAAAGGTTAAACAGAAAACCTAAAGTTAATTGCCAAGAAATTATGGATAAATTAACACTAGGATCGAGTGTATGAATTTTCACAGATGAAGAAAGACTGTAAATTAATGAAAGCCTGCGACGATTTTGAAGCAACAGAGAGAGCGATGTTTGCAGGGGAGAAACGAGAAACGACGTCGTGTCCAGAGAAAGTAATCAAACGCCCGGTGGCCATGTTCATGTTGGGTAAATTGCAGTCTCCGTCCCCAACCTTTACCATATTTCGCACCTTTACCCTCAAAATTTGTTCTTGACATTCCCATCCTCAACCTTTTATAAATTTACAGTTATCTTCCCTCGATAATTGTTGTTATGTTGGTGAAAAAGACGATTTTGCACTCAACTTCAAAACATAAAAACAATGATGTATATACACTTTACAAAAAAGAGCTCAAACAAAAGCAAAATCTTACTTAACCTTTACAAAATATAACTTCTGAGGAATAATAAAATGAAAAAAAAATTATAAATAGGCCATTATGTGGCCCTTGATTGGTTCTGATACTACTCAGATTAGTATTAGAATCCGATAGCTTGAAACTCGAAAGTGAGAATTTGAATTAAAAAATTATGCCTAAAAAATAGACTATGGTGGTCCCATCACCCATGTCCCTTATCGAGCCACCATTCATGCTTCCGTCCATTATCATATTTCTACCCTTCACTTGGTGTTGTCGATTTTATCCCACAAGTGGATGAATCGTAACAAGTAGTTGTTGGAATTAATTGAATTTGATTTGGATTTAAAATATTAAATGTAATATTTAATGATATGGGCCATTGCAATTAATTTGGATGAATTGGAAAAGTCTCTAATATAGGCCCATATGTTGATAAGCCAATTTTAAGTGTTTTTTATATGGAAAGGAGTCTCACATCGAAAGTTTACAAGAAAATAATCTTGTTTATATAGTGGGTTGTGTGAATAATATATAATTTAACATATTACCTACCACTTGGATAACTTTAGCTAGCCAAAGGCTAGCAAACTAGCCAAAGGCTAGTCACCACTAGAGTGGTGCTTCACACCACTAGCACCGCTCCCCGGTCCCGGTCCCGGTCCCGGCACGCGCACGCGCACGTCGCACGTCGCACGTCGCAAAGTACGCATTGGGCGCTTTGGAGGCGCACGTACGCATCGTCGCGAGGAGCTGGGGAACCTTATAGTTTTCGGAAATGGACTCGTGGTTCGATGAGGTGGCAGCACAAGGCTCGGTGAGTTGGCATTCTAGGTGGCGCACGAGTGGTAGGTCGCGTCCCTTCGTCCTGCGTGGCGGTTAGATGTACGCGTGGCATCCGCATGACTGTGACTGTTCAAAAATTGGTGAATAGGCATGATGAATGGACACTTCACTTCATGGTTCAATCTGGGCCGTCAGATCATAAAAATAGTGCGATCCAATGGCTAAGACGAATCAGACCAAGTGGTGCACCAGTTCCTGAAATGTCACACACCTGTTCCATGAGACACTTCAATCTCTATAAATAGGGACCCCCAGATTCGTTTTTTGAGACACCAAATCAATTGCGAATTCAATTGATTCCTAAATTATTCTCTCTCCATATTCTTCTCTAAAAAAAATCTCTTATACTTCCGTGGTTATTCCGTTTAAGTACGATCATTCATTGGTTCGACCGACAAGGTTGGTATTGTGCAGTATCGACTTTGAAAGGAGCGTTGTATCTTGGGAGACAGACGTCCATAATCTCGTTTGCACTTTATTAAGGGGCGAAATCTATTTTAAGGAGATTTGCTTACTTTATTAGCATACCTCGCTTCATTTACTGTTTATTTTTCTGCTTATTTTATTTCTTCTTTTGATTGCGTTAGTCGGATTTTCGACAACAGTAGTAAAGTGAACCTTTTGAGTCCGGATTATCATTCCCACGAAAATTATACTTTAATACTCAATTTATTATTTCTAACTTCTATATGATGAAAATAAACGAGAATAATGATTAAAAGTTGTTTTTATTCTAACTACTTAAAATTTCATGAGTGCAACAGAAAATCAGTGAGAATTCAAATAATAAATGGGTATTAGGGCGGAACAACTTCACATATTGGTCATCTTTACTTCTAATATCGAGATTTATGAAATCTAAAGTGGTGTTCGATCGAATTCTTCTACGGTATTCAATTTACCCCTCTCGAGTTCTCATTAAACCTATTTAAATAATTTAATTCCATATCTCTATGCAAATCAACATTATTTAAACGAAATAATAGTTCTAAAAATTCATATAGGAACGCAGCAATTAATAAATGTATCTCTACATATTATATTAATTTACCGAATTTTAATATGTGGTTTAAATAAGAATCCACATCTCTGCGCAATTATTGAATAATTGGCCAAAAAATTCAAAGCATTAAAAACGTAATTGAAACTCACATATAAAATCATAACGAACAAGAATTTCAAATAAAAGAAATAAAGGGTCCCAAATAGGTTACATTAGTTGCCCTAACAAAGGATTTAGTTACGCATAATAAAAGAAGAGAAATAACAAATTGTCTCAGAGTACATCACCAAATTTAGAGATAAATATGTAGAAAAAAAGGGATCTTGCATCAATAATTCCTTCATCTTCCAATTGATGCTTCATACGATGAATTTGTGGTTGTTTTTCTCCCTTTGAATCTCTCACTTTTTCTCCCAATATGTGTTTTTTGCTTCTTAATGTGTGGAACCCCTTAAAATGTGAGAATTTTCGTATTTATAGGTCCCTTGCCAAGTGGGAAGAATAAGGTTTTCATATTGACACAAAAAGGGGCCGAAATTGCACCCTAATACGTCTGGGATGCAGCGCAGAAGCTTCGCGATGATCAGTGGGTTGGCGTCGTCGCGCCTTGGGGTTGGCGCCTCCACGCCACTTTCTCGACAGACAACATCTTGTTCAGTTTTTTATCATAACACTCTTTCCAATGTCCGATTGAGACAATTCAAGATGCAATTAAAAGATAATTCAAAGGGCTAAAATTTTTCTTCAGACATCATTCTCCAATACAAGCATTTGCTATGTCAAAAATTGGTCTCAATGTGAACCCGAAATTTCGGAGCATAACTATTCGGTTGGAAATTGATTTGTGATCATATTTTGCCTAAATTTGATCCCCTTGATATCTTTCTTCATCCAATTGACTCCTAACGCTCTCGGATCTTCATCTTGAGGTTCGACACAACTTTTAAATATTTTCACTTTAGTCCCCGAACTTTGGATCTCATAAGATTTAGCCATTTTCTCTATTTTGCCCACTTTTGCTTCTTCATTCCATTTTTTGAACCGTCATTGAATTTTACCTATTAACACAAAATGTAATAATTTAGACAATAATTCATTCGAGAAGCAAATAAATGTCAACGTTTTAATGTTTTAAATAAGTGTATAAATACACTTATCAAATATCTCCAAACTTAAATATTTGTTTATCCTCAAACAAAACCATCATGTAAATAACTAACAACACACAATCATGCAAGGATAATTAGTCAAACAATCAAGCTTTTTACTTCAGGATTCGAGATTTTGATATTTATTCTACAAACATGATTCAGAGTCACAATACCAAATCGATATCTACTCTTCTAGTGCAAAACTGATGTGTGTATATGTGAAGAATTAAGAAATCAACCATGACTGCACAAGTTGTTTCAATTCCCGACCTTTAATAGTCATATAGGTCCTTTCATCATTCGTATGATTCACACACCCCCAAACTCGTTCTTTTTCACTCATTCTCAGCGTGTAATCAAAGGTTGAATATTTCATTACTATCATCACCCTCTCAAGTTTAGGTGAATGTTATTAGTTGCAACTCAACACTTCAATGAACAGAAATTCTCCAATTATTTGATTGCTTCAATCGCTACGACTCAACTAGCTAATTGTCCTTCATTGAAAGTCAAATTTTCTCAAATAAGTGTTAGGACTTAACCAAGGTATTTAGCTCTTTTGCTCTTTTCATGCATTTGCTTTTTTTTCCTGATTTTTCACAAGTTATTTTATTATTATTATTTCACATTCTCTCCATTAAGTTTCCTAGATGATCCCTGTAGCAGACTTTAGGCCGATGACTTCCAAATCAGATGATTTTAGGGCACCAGGTTTTGAACACCCTTACAGGCTTACTAATCCGAGTCAAAAAGGCTTTGAAGATAACCAATTTTTGTTTCAAGTGCAGCTTTATCTTTTATTGCCTTCTAAATGAACCATGTAGCGAGCTTTAGGCCGATAACTCCCAAGTCAAATGACTTTAGGGCACCAAATTTTAAGATACCCTTGTAGACTTAATTACTCAAGTCATGAAGATTTCAAAGAGAAGTTTTTAGATTTCAAATGTATATGCCTTGATTAGTGCGATGCCCATTTTACAAACTTATTTAGACAAGTTGACCTCCAACTTAAGATTTTGCCTCGTTTTATCATGTTAGTATAAGACAATTCACACATAAATATTCACACATGGAATCCACATTCACATCCGCATTTTCCTACAGCTGTAAAATCACCCCAAACTGTGCTAAATTTGATCTAAAGATAGACAATTTATTATGATTTAGGTAAAGTATCTATGTGCAATTAAATCAACCTATCTAACAAATGAATCAACTCGTTTCATCATAGTGTCTGACTCAATTCTAGTGTACATATAATATCAAGTTTTGCAAGGTTGGGTTTCAATTAATCTAGCATGCATCCTATCCACAGTTCACAAATCAACACCAAATCTCAAAGTAGAACATAATTGTAAGCCAAACTGTCCAACTCACACAAAAATTTTAGGTAGGCAATAATACTATTAATAATAATATACTCCCCCAAACTTAAACTAAACATTGTCCTCAATATGAAATTTAAAGAAAAATGAGGAGGCTTCCCTGAAATGTCCGATTGCATATGAAGTTGTGGTGTCTTGATGTTGCATTTGATCGACTCTTCTTCCACATTCTCCCTTAAACTTGAGATTTGTCACACTTTCTCCATGTCCATGTTTGTTTGAGTGTTCCGCGATATCATGTTCCTAAAAAATCAAATTTGAAAAATTAAACTCATGGAACAAGGATTACTTAGCTTAAATATCTAATAACCATCTTAGTTAATCAATGACATAAGGGTAAACGGGATATGGGTGATGTCTCCTAAATAGACTAATAAATAAACTAAACTATCATATAACTTGAAATAAAATAAATAAAAGAAAAAGAAAGCTTGGGTTGTCTCTCAAAAAGTGCTTCTTTTAAGTCATTAGCTAGACTTTTGTACAAGTCTTCATAGCACTTTGAATATGGCTTTGGAGCTCCTGCTTAGCTTGCTTAATTTGACTTTGTATCATATCTCGTATATTTTCCTTTTGAATGCGCTATAACCTGCCTAAATTGTCTATTTCGAACTCAATCAAATATACTGCAATCTTTTCATCATCTTTAATCACAAATTCAATGAAGTTTGATGTTTGAACGCTGATCCCATCTTCACTGAATGCAACTAATTCATCTGGCTCCTTCGTGACTAATTCCTCGATTTCCACCTTTTCTACATCTTGAGTCGTTAGTTCCTCGAGTTGAATGATGAAGAGATCCTCCGTTGACATGTTATTTAGCTCATCCAGAATTATTTGATCTTCAATCTTTTTACATCTTTGCATGATGATGTCTCGAGTAATTATTTCATTGTAACCAAATTATTCTTCATATGGATAACATTCTCTCACTTCCACTGGAGTTGCCAAATACGAGCAATTTTTAGTATAATGAAATGAACCACAGTATTCACATGTCAGTCTGATCTTTGGATAAACAATTGATTTGATGTTTAATCCCTGCAGCCAAATATCCTTACCAAATTCGATAGGCTGATCACATCCCCATATTTTAAGTTTTTGTCTAATTAGGAATTCTCCAAAGAGCATGTTATCTTCATTCGAGTTGAAATTAATCATTATGAAATTTCACCTCTTGCTTCTTCTTATTTCCTATCAATGGAGCAAAAAAAAAAAAAAAAAAAAAAAAAAAAATCTGGATAAAAAATTGATTTTATGTTTAATTCCTTCGGTCAACCATCCTTACCAAATTCGATAGGTTGATCATATCCCCACCTTTTAAGTTCTTGTTCGATTAGGAATTTCCCAATAAGCATGTCATCTTCATTCAAGTCTAAATTAATCATTACGAAATTTGACCTCTTGATTCTTCTTATTTCCTGTCAACGGAGCAAAAAAACAAGTAGATCAATTGAACAACAAAAAAAAAGAAAAAAAATTAAAAAAATCAAACAGAAGTAAGAAATAAATAAATCAGTATTAAAGAAAATAGTCCCCGGCAACAGCGCCAAAAATTTGTTGTCAATTTTATCCCGCAAGTGGATGAATCGTAACAAGTAGTAAAGTGGACCTTTTGAATCCGAATTATCATTTCCACGAGGACTATACTTTAATACTTAATTTATTATTTCTAACTTCTATTTGACAAAAATAAATGAGAGCAGTGATTAAAAGTAGTTTCTATTCTAACTACTTAAAAGTTTGTGAGTGTAACAAAAAATCAATGAGAATTCCAATAATAAATGGGTATTAGGGCGGAACAACTTCACCTATTGGTCACCTTTACTTCTAATATCGAGATTTATAAAATCTAAAGTAGTGTTCGGTCGAATTCTTCTACGGTATTCAATTTACCTCTCTCGAGTTCTTATTAAACCTATTTAAATAATTCAATTTCATATCTCTACGCGAATCAACATTATTTAAACAAAATAATAGTTCTAAAAATTCATATAGGACCACAGCAATTAATATATGTATCTCTACACATTATATTAATTTATCGAATTTTAATATGTGGTCTAAAAAAGAATCCGCATCTCTATGCAATTATTGTTCACGAAATCATTAAATAATTGGTCAGAAAATTCAAAGCATTAAAAACATAATTAAGCCTTGTTTGAGCCACATTATTGGAATGAAAATTTATTTTTGAATAGTGTATTGATGAAAAATGTATGGTTAAAAAATAAGGAAAAAGTTTTGAATTTGCATGTAATATTATTTTATTGAAGAATGAGTTGTTGAAATGATGTCAAATCACAGTTGAAGAATGCATTTTTTTTCAAATAATGTGGCTCAAACAGGGCCTAAAACCCATACATATAATTATAACGAACAAGAATCTCAAATAAAAGAAATAAAGGGTCCCAAATAGGTTATATTGTTTGCCCTAACAAAGAATTTAGCCACGCATAATGAAAGAAGAGAAAATAACAAATTGTCTTAGAGTACATCACCAGATTTAGAATTAAATATGTAGAAGAAAAAGTAAATCTTGCACCAAGAATTATTTCCTCTTTCAATCGATGTTTCATACGATGAATTTCTGGTTGTTTTTCTTCCTTTGAATCTCGCCCTTTTTCTCCCAAGATGTGTTTTTTGCCTCTTAATGTGTGGAACCTCTTAAAGTGTGAAAATTTTCGTATTTATAGGCCCCTTGCCATGTGGGAAGAATAGGATGTTCATATGGACTCAAAAAGGGGCCAGAATTGCACCCTAATGCGTCTGGATGCGACGCCGCAGCCGCCGTGATGATCAATGGGTTGGCGTCGCGGAGCCGCTTTCTTGACAGACAGCACCTCGTTCAGTTTTTTTTATCATAATTTTCTTTCTCAATATCCAATTGAGGCAATTCAAGATGTGTTGGAAAGTAAACTCAAAGGGCTATAATTTTTATTCAGACATCATTCTCCAACTCGATCATTTGCTTTGTAAAAAATGAGTCTCAATGTGAGTCTGAAATTTCAGAGCATACCTTTTCGGTTGGAAATTGATTTGTGATCATATTTTACCTAAATTTGATCCCTTTGACATCTTTCTTCATCCAATTGACTCCTAACGCTCTCGGATCTTCATCTTGAGGCTCGACACAACTTTTGAATATTTTCACTTTAGTGCCCGAACTTTGGATCTCATACGATTTAGCCATTTTCTCCAATTTTGCCCACTTTTGCTTCTTCCTTCTATTTTTTGTACCGTCATTGAATTTTACTTATTCAACACAAAATGTAATAATTCAGACAATAATTCATTTGAGAAGCAACTAAATATAATCTTTTTAAAGCTTTGAATAAGTGTATAAATACATTTATCACTTGGCATGTATAATGACCATTTTACTCCGGAAAATGTTTTCCCTAAACCTCTGTGCCTTGTGAATGTGTAGTGTAAATTGATTTTCCACTTGATCTTGGATGAACGGCAAAATGATATTTGAACACAACTAATGCATGATGAGATGAAATGAAAGATATACACATAAGTCATAAGGAAAATGTATAGAATTCAAGAATATAGAATACCGTACATTCACTTATCAAATTGAATGTCAAAAAAAAAATTCCAGATTTTAATGTTTTCAATATAAGTAGAAAATAAATATTAAAATATATGAAGCACAAAATATAAATGCATATGAATATGCAAGTCGATTTATAACTTTGCGCTCAATCTTCAATTTTTAAATATTGAATTACGTAAAATTTAGAAATGTAATTTTCACATTCAATTCAATTATATCAACACTGTCAAAGAATATAGGTAAAATAGTTTGTATAATCTCGTATGCTTCTTATTCAAGCATGAAATATACGAACATACTTTTGTCTAGATGACACAATACCGTTATGCAATTGTAAAAATAATTTGCAATTATTTTCTTATATTGTAAAAATATTTCTAGATATTACTTCAAAAACATTCCAAAAAATTAAAATTCATGCGCTATTAAAAATACGATAAATACAAAATTCGTGCAACACACAACATTTGCAAATTTTTGTTTTTTTTCTTTTTGCAATAGCAATTTCTTTTTTTCTTTTATTTTCCTTTCTTTTTTTCCCGCTTTCCCTATTTTTGTTTTCTTTTTACAAATGTTTGAATCTAAATTATGGAAACAAAGGTTTTTGATAAGTAAATATAGAATGTTGCTATGAATTGAATGAATGTTGGTTTGATTTTATTGTGTGGTTCTTTTAAAAACAGGAAGGAGTAGCCGTTGTTCAAACATTTCTGGTCTTTCAACGGCATTGACTTTAGAAGAAAAATCTCGTTAACATCTATATATTTTATAATACAATTTTCTTCCTGACTTGACCGCTCGAGTTCTTTGGAGTCTGTGTCAGCTTGTCTCGGGTGAGGTCTGAGGTCAAGGTATTGCCTGGTTGGTGTACTAGGGCGAGGCGAACCCCAACCCCTTTGTTAGCTAGTTTAGCTTTCCCTCTTTTCAATCTATATCAGATCTTCCATTACTTCTTCCCCTCCGGAGTGAGGGTGGTTGTAAATCACTATGCCCTCTTCATGTTTATAGTGCTTCTTCAAGCTCTTTTTTAGGGTATTTCTATTTATACCGAGAGACAGTAAAGTAATCACATTCCACTGTTGAAGCTTTTTTTTCCTATTTTTTTTCTTTCTTTTTCTTCTTTAGCTTACATTGGTTTTTACCTGCAATATACTCCTTATTTTCGGCGACCAAACTTTCAAGGCAACCATACTCCTTATTTTCAGATACGAAGTAAGGTAATAAGTTTTTTTGTTTTCCTTCTCACAGCCATCCACTCCTCCCTATTCTCGTCTTCTTCTAATCTTTAGGCAAAATAGGGGTTTTTTTTTTATTTGAAATTTTTAGTTTTTAAAGGGATGATGTTACATCCGTTCTCCAAAAAAATAATAAAAAATAATAAAAAAATAAAATAAAACCTTTGCTGCTTCCAATTTTCTGTTTATTTAAACATGAAATGGGCTTTACATGGTTAGTAGTGTTTTCTTCATAATTTTTTTGTGGAATTGATTTAGGTTTTGTTCCAAGTTGTATTGAAAATGCATATTTTAGTTTGTTGTAAAATTGAATGAATTTTATTTCTTTGTTTTGCAAACAGGTAGTTTTCGGCTTTGGTCAGTTTCTCTCTCTCTAGTTTTTTCTTTAATGAATTTTGTTTAGATGCGTGTAATTTTTTCAACTTTCTCTTAATTGTCCTTGCTAGCTTTCATATTCCTATCATCATTTCTCTCTATGGAAAGTTGATTTTTTCTGCTAAAATAATTATCAGTTATGTGTGGATGCGTTTCTTGTTTAGGCTTTATAATTAATTATTTTCGTGTAAAGTATTGCCATAGCGTGATCTTAGTTTAGTTGGGTAAATTGATGTTATTTTGGTGAATTCATTTTTGTTGGAATACGGAGCATTTAGTCTTGCTAATTTTATGGTTAGTTCACATTTATGTTTCATAACTGTGATAACTTCTTTCTTTTTTTCATTAGTACTTTCATCTGCAACCATTACATTGCTAGCTTAAAAAAAATGGTGGAAAATGTGCTGCAATCACCCTTAATTCCCAGGTTTCAATTCTCTTGGAAACATTTCAAGCCCAATTTCACATACCTCTATCACCATAACCAAGAATCATAGCATTCCGAGCGACAACATCACGTTTATCCATCAACCTGAATACACGCTCTGCATTGTGAATTCTTCTACATTTGTTCTCAACCAAACAAATATAACAACAAAATGAGTATGTATTTTAGACACATTGTTGTTGCAAGCATGTAAAAATCATCAAGTTATCTGAAATTCGATGAAAAAAATTCATCGAGAACGATGTCATATTTATTTAGATAACATTTTATTCTCTCAAATATCATCATTCTACTAGCATAGTGTATGCCATTTTATGCACAAACCATACATCATCATCATCATTGTTATTTATATATATTTTTTTGAAGGAGCAAATGACTGTCCAGAGCGAATAATAGATAAATAAAACAATATATATATACACACACACACACAAGTCATTATTGGTCTGTCTAAATATTATTTAATTACTTGAAGGCACCACAAACTGATGACAAAAAATGGATTTTCTTTCAAAAATCGAGATTTGACAAAGGCTTTTACTTGTCAGAAGAATAATGCCCTTTAATGAAAATAACAAATATGATCTCATACAAGGTTAATTGCTCAAGAAATAACTGAATTTTGGTCGTGTCAGGGGAATGTTATTGAACTTAAGAATGTAACAGAAACATCACTAAATTTTGTCAAAATGCTCTTCATCTGTCACTTGTTTAGATTATGTTAGTTGGGTTGGATAACTTTTATCGTTGATCTTTTAATTTTAAATGTTTGTTTGGCAGAATTTAATTGAGAATCATTTTTTCTTCATACTAGTTTTCAACTACACATTACATCAATCAATAAAATAATTTTGTATGTGAATGCGCTTGTTTGAGCCCCATTTTTTGCTAAGAATGCATTTTGGAATTGTAAATCGATAGAGAATGTGTAGTTAAAAAATAAGATAAAATTTTATGTACTGTGCGGAGTAAAAAAAACAAAAAAAAAACTTCGCACAGTGCGTAGAGTTATAAAATAAAAAAAGAAAAATAAAAAACCTCTCCGCACAGTAACTATCACGTGCGTTGCACGAATTTTACATTTATCATATTTTTATTAGTGTATGAATCTTAGTTTTTTGGAAAGTTTTTGAAGCAATATCTAGAAATATTTTCATGATATAAGAAAATAATTGCAAATTATTTTTACAATTGTATAACAGTATTATGTCATCTAGAAAAAATATACTTGTATATTTCATACTTGAATAAGAAATATAAGAGATTATACAAATTATTTTGCTTGTATTTTTTGATAGTGTTGATATGATTGAGTTGAATGTGAAGAGTATATTTCTAAATTTTGTGTAATTCAATATTGGAAAATTGAAAATTGAACACCATATTCGTATGCATTTATATTTTGTGCTTCATATATATTTAATATTTATTTTATACTTATGTTGAAAAAATAAAAATTTGAATTTTTTTTTAAAATTCGGTTTGGTAAGTAAATGTACGGTGTTCTACATTCTAGATATTTGTAAATGCAAAAATCGATATATAAAAATACAGTAAACTGCAAATACGGTAGGCAACATATACGGTAATAAGTTGCAAATACGGTAGGCAGTATATATGGTAAGTTGTTTGGAAATACGGTAGTCAGAAAATACGGTAAATTGCAAATACGGTTGACAGTATATACGGTAAGGTGCAAATACAGTAAGTTGTTTGCAAATACTGTAAGCTGCAAATACGGTAGGCAGCATATACGATAAGTTGTACATACGATAAGCTGCCTGCAAATACCGTAAACTGCATATATGGATTTATAATTTGTTATAAATGTATAAAATTTATTTAATATTGAATTTTTTATGTATTAAATGTTGTAATTCAATATTGTTTCTTTTTTTATAATTGCATTTTCGAGAATTAAAAAAAAAAAGTGGTTATGAAATTGCTAATTTTTAAATGTGTTTTTTTGTTGAACATAGAAATAATTTTTTTATGTTATTTGTAAAAAAAAAAATTATTATAATTTTATTAGAGTAATAAGAAGATTTATTATGTATTTTTATTCTTTGCATTGTGTAAAAAATTTTGTTTATAATGATTGACAAATATTTTTCTACAGTTGCATCATCCAACAACATTAAAAAATAATAATAATAATTTTACTATATATAAACTCCATGAGAAAAAAAAAAAAAAAATTCCGCACATGAGCCAAAAAAAAAAAAATTCTTTACTTTCTTTTTGACACCTCAATCTATAAAAGATTAAATAAATAATGATGTGCAACAAATATTTTCCTTATAAAAATGGGAAGAGTAGTTGTTAGAAGAAGTCAACTAGTCAATTCAACGGACTAATATATTGTTAACTTTAGGAAATTTCTTTAGGTGCCCAAAAGTGTGATACAAAAGAAACCGTGTATAGACATTAACGGAATGAAATGGTCTCAATTTGACGTGTAAAATATGTCAATTTGTGCTTTTGTGCAGTTTTTTTTTGGGTGAAAAGTCTTCATCCAAAGTAACTTATCTTAGGTCAATCACTCTAACGAACACACTATGCTCTAAAAGGATGAAACTGGTGGACCATTTTGTCAACAATATGAACTTTTAAAGTTGGCGGAAGAAAAAGTGATACTCGTCTTTGTAATCATATTCAAACGTTCATTCTCATCGTAAATTCATATGTACCCACGTTCATATGTTCATTCTCATCAGTTTGGCAGAGTTTTTATAAAAAGTTACTTACGAGATTAAAAAGTTATTTTTAAATATGTTTGGATAGTATTTTTGAAAATAATTTGTCAGGTTAAAAGAGCTTTTTAGATAAAGTTGACATAAAGTAACTTTTATTTCGAGAAGTTCTTATTTTAAAAAAGAAAAAAGAAAAAAGATCCCTGCTGAATTGACCATTATTATTTTCAAATATAATGCTTTGAAGCAAAAACTTTACATAATCATCATGTGTACAGCAAAGAATAAATGTTTACGTCACACACAAACATATACAAATATCACAATAAATGAACATCTTAGGAATTGATTATGGAGTAAGATGTGGACATTAATAAATTAAGGATAAGGTTATGCTAATTTATGTTACCAAGAGCATTTTTAATAAACTTTAAAAATAAGATGCTCTCTGTTTTGGAGAGTCACACTTACTATATTATCCCAACATAATATATTGGAAAAATTGCAGTTGAGGTACCAAGCATTTCGTTTATTAGCAGACTTTGCCCAAACCTTTAGTTGGTGCCACCAGAGGTACCAAACCTTCAAAAAATTAGCACCCGGAGTCCAAATTAACAAAAAAACAGTTAGTTTGACCATCAAAACTGTTAGTTGACCCCAAAATTGACATTGACCAAAATTTTGACTTATTTTTAAAGGTTAAAATTGTAACTTTACATTTTTTTAACAAAAAAGACAATTATAATATATATTAATAATTAAATTAAAAAAAACAAAAAACAAAAATCAAAATATAAAACCACCCACCACCCTTCCATTTTTCCCCAATCCCGGAGCCCCAAAAACCACCACCGTCACCGTCCACCGCCACAGCCAGCCCTTCGAGATCGCCTTCTGCTTCATCTTCATCTTCTTTATCGTCCCATTTGGCAATGATTGAATTGAAGCAGAGAATCCTTATTGCGCTTTTGAAATTGGCCGAATGGATGCCCACCAGATCGCTGTGGAGGACCTCGAGAAGATTATTCAAGCGCTGTCCAATGATGGGGTTTCGATGCTACTCAATTGCCTATACGATGCCATGAATGACCCGAAGCCTGCAGTGAAGAAAGAGAGCATTCGACTCCTTGCTGTACTCTGCACTGCTCGCACTGATTCTGCTGCGACCCATTTGACCAAAATCATTGCTCACATTGTTAAGGGGCTGAAGGATTCAGATTCCCAAGTTAGGGAGGCTTGTTGCGATACAGTTGGCTCACTGTCTACACTGTACTTGAAGGGTGGAGGAAGGAGTGATGGGGTGGCATCGCTGTTTGTCAAGCCGTTGTTTGAGGTGATAGGCGAAAATAACAAGACTGCGCAAGGCGAAGCAGCAATGTGTATGGCGTTGGGCGGTAGACTATTTATTTTGAGAATTTGAAGGCAATGAAGGGGTGGCGTTGGGCGGTCGATTGGCGTTGAAGGGGTAGCATTGGGCGGTCGGTTGGCAGGTAGGGAAGTGAGTGGTTCCTGATTTTTGGTTTTGGGGTGGGTGTTTGTAGGGTGAAGTGGAGAAGATGAAGTATATTTCTTTTATTTTAATTTTTTATATGAAAAATATAAAGTTACGTATTTAACCCTTTAAAAATCAGTCAAAATTTTGGTCAATGTCAATTTTGTGGTCAACTAACGGATTTGATGGTCAAACTAACGGTTTCTATCAATTTGGACTCCACATGCGAATTTTTTGAAGGTTTGGTACCTCCGGTAACACAAACTAAAGGTTTGGGCAAAGTCTGCTAATGAACGAAAGGTTTGATATCTCAGATGCAATTTTCCCTAATATATTTGATAAGATTTTATCTCAAATCACGACAAGTCTCTAAAGTCACCGTTAAGATATTGACATGATCTAAATGATTAAAACATTTCTCCTTAACACAAGTACCATTTAGTTCCAAAGTTATCCTAAACTCACATATTCTTAATACATTTATGACTTTTCGAATGCACGAATTTTGTATCATTAAATCACTATTCGACTTGTCTATTAGAGAGCCTATGGCCGGCAATACACCGGTGTCTATTGGAGTCCATTAAACTCCAACAAACAATTTGATCAGATTAAGACTAAAAAATGAGCATACGAATTGCAAGAATGATTTGCTAAAACTTGCTACCATCTTGTAGGGATAAATCTCACATAGATTAATTATCGAAATATAGAAAATATATAAGAGCTCGCATTACTCCTCTAAACATGTTGACGGAACAGCAAGTTTTAATATCATGACGATTTGACCAAACTGTAATAGCAAATGGCGGTCATCTACAACTCAATCTCCATCATTCAAAAAAGTCGAGTTAGCGTAACTGTGTGTTAATAATGTTGGTCCAGAATGTTTAAATTGATATGAAGAGCATCTTTAATTCAACCAATTCTCGTACACTTGTAATATTAAATGGATTTAGTACATCAAATTGGGAGAACTTTAGAATGGTGGATTGGTAAATGGGTGATGAACAGAAATCCCCTCTTCACAGGCAATTCAGTAATTGTCCTGTCCTGTTGACTGATTTCAAGTCTGCTTCATCGTATTCAAATCCAGTTCACACTTCCATTTCTGTTAAAGGTGAAACCCCACTGGTATTTCCATATATATAATCTATGAGATTAGTGTAAATCAACTAAAAGAAGACAGACATCTGAAAAATATCTGAACTTGTTCAATGCCAATATTCCTTGTCTTCCTCTTCCTTTTACTCTCCAGGGTACAAGTGACAGTACTTTCCTTAATAAACTTGATCGTGATACTCTTTTATCGTTCTATAAACATATTTCCTTCCCACCATCAGAAATTCCTCTCAACTGGTCGTCAGTCGATTGCTGCAAATGGGAAGGTGTAACCTGCAATCGCGACTCTCGTGTCACACATTTATCGACACCAGGTAAGCGTATTTCTGGAACCATAACTCCCTTTCTTGGGAATCTTACGTTTCTATCTCACATGAATCTGTCCCACAATCAATTTTCTGGCGCTTTCCCTTTCACACTTTTTCATACTTTGAAATCGCTTGATTTGAGCTATAATCTTCTGTCCGGGACACCAAACTACAGCTTGCCTGTTTCAATTCGTACAATAGATCTGTCTAGTGATAGGTTTAATGGGTCGATTCAGTCTCTGTTTTTCAATGGTGCGCCGCGTTTGATTAGTTTCAATGTTAGTAACAATAGTTTTACCAGTCCACTTCCGGTTTCTATTTGCATCACCTCAAGACATGTAAAGTTCCTGGATTTCTCCACGACCAAGTTCAGTGGCAATGTATCACAAGGAATTGGAAGGTGCTCTAAGCTGGAAGTTTTCAGGGCTGGTCTAAATTCTCTCTCAGGATGGCTTCCATTTGATCTTTACAGCGTGAAATCATTGAGAGAAATCTTTTTAGCTAACAACCAGTTTACAGGATCTATCAACAACAGTATTGCTCTTCTCTCAAATCTTAGTGTTATAGATCTCCATCAAAATGAATTGACTGGTGAGATCCCTAAAGATTTCGGGTTGCTGTCGAATTTGAGTCAATTGATTCTTCACACCGACAATCTAAGTGGTTCCGTGCCTCCATCCTTGATGAATTGTACCAGCATGAAAACGCTGCTTTTGCGAAATAATCATTTAAGAGGAGAAATCGGGAGTCTTGATTTTTCGCCACTCCAGAAACTGGAAGCCATGGATTTTGGGAACAATAGCTTTGTGGGCAACATTCCAGTTAGCATGTGCTTGTGTAGATCCCTGGTTGCAGTTCGGTTCGCATATAACCAGTTGACGGGCGAAATTCCAGCTTGCATGGGTGGGCTAAAATCATTATCCCATCTCTCACTTTCCGACAATTTTCTGTCTGACGTTGTCGGAGCTTTAAGGATTCTGATGCGATGCGATGATCTTTCAGTTCTCTTCCTGTCAAGGTGCTTCAAAGATGAACCAGTGCCGAATGATGACCATTTAGTACATCTAAATGGGTTCCAAAATTTACAAATTCTCACTCTGGGTGGATGCGAACTCAAAGGTGAAGTGCCTTCTTGGATTGAAAGATTAAAGAAACTCAAAGTGCTGAATCTGTCTTACAATAAAATTACAGGCACAATCCCAAAATGGTTGGGGAGTATGCCAAGCCTGTTTGTACTAAACATCACTCGAAATCACCTCACCGGAGAACTTCCTCGTGAAATTGGCAACCTTAAAGCTTTAGTTTCAGATGACACAGACCCAAACTTGAGTAACTTAGCACTGCCTTTCTTATTCGACAGTCTCCAGTACAATCGACTATTCAACTTGCCGAGGGAATCAAAGTTGGGAATAACAGTCTGAGTGGGAATATTCCAGCAGAATTAGGAAACTTGAGACTTCTTAGAGAATTGGATCTCAACGATAACGACTTCAATGGCAGCATTCCAAGTGAATTGTCCCGTCTTGTCAATTTAGAGAAATTGGACACGTCAGGGAACCATCTCACCGGAGAGATCCCGGAATCGATAAAAAAAACTCTATTTCTTATCTTTTTTAACTGTGGCAAACAATGATTTAGAAGGAGAGATTCCGAAGGGTGGTCAGTTTGATACATTCACAAACGCTTCATTTGAAGGGAATCCTAAACTTTGTGGGTCATTACTGCAAAAAAGTTACCCACAACCAAGCGCCGGAGGTCAAGATGAAACATTATTGTGGAAAAGTCTATCGTAACGTTGAAATATAACATTATTGTGGAAAATTTGTACTTTTCGTCTTTGATATTTGTAATTTGTTCTTAATGATATTTTTTTAGCATTGGACATTCTCAATCCTTGGCTTAGTTAAAAAAAATGCTCTTTCGTCCATTTTGCCATTAAATCTGTTAGAAGGATGAATTTGGCCTCCTATTTAAAAGAAAAAAAAAGGGAAAAAAATTGAAAAAAGAAGTAATTAATTAAAAAATAAATGAAGAATTGGTGGAAGAGTCCTAAATCTTATAAAAATATATATAAAGAGATCTTCTTCCCCAAGAACCCATCACCCAAACCACAACCGCCTTCCAGTTACACCCTTGACCAGGATTGTGTATATGAAAAAAAAAAAAAAAAGTTGGTACTAAATTTGGATTCTCCATGTCACTAGAACACAATATTATTGTACGCTACATATTTCATTTACGAATTTGATAATTCATTTCATTTTAATATTTTCTATACGGTGTGTTTACTTAGGGGTGAGTTGAGATTGAGCCACATTTGGCGAAATGAGTCCATTCTGACCAAAGTGAGCTTGTAACAACGTGTTCTTATTTTTTTGTGATTATCATTTCTATCTTGATTAGCTGCATTTATGTTACAATAACTGTCGAATTATTATAATATTTTTAATCGTGACTAACTATATTTGTTGTCGTGGACTGCATATGTGGCTCCCTAGACGAATTATGTGCTTATTAATTCAATTATAATGTCTATATTTTATTTTACTTATATTAAATTACACAATGTACTTATTCTATTATGTATAGTATCACCTTTTGGATTGAACTGAGATGTCTGGTTGGAAGATTTTCCATTTTAGTACATTTGGTACAAATGAAATTTACATTTTGTTTGGGAGAGAATAAAATCTAATTTTAATTTAAGTCAAAGTCAAACAAATAATATTAACCATATATTTCATGGGTCCCACAACTTTTCAATCACACATTTCAAAAATTTCTATTACAATCTACTAAAAAATATAATTTTAATCCCTACCAAATATACAAATAACAATAATAACAGGAAGATTACAATGGACATTTATTAAATTGATAGAATTAAGTAAAGGATTAAATAAATTAATAAGCTACATTAGTGATACTATTACTTAATTATAAGAATTCCTTACAATAGTTAAACTTTCATCTCTGTCCAAAATTTTTATTCCCCCGCATCAACACCGAAATATGTGTTTTCTGCCTAGGTAATGGAATTGCCTCTTTTTTATGTTAATTATAATTATATGGGTTAAATTTAAATCCTTGAACATCATGAGCTTGCTTCTTTTTTCCCTTTTTATATTTGTTTAATCCAAATAAATAAATTAGCAGAAGAGTGATTCACATTATATATATATATAGTGTCATCACGAATTTGATTATTTTGATGTAAGTAAAACTTGTTCAATTTAATAATTTCGTTTACATATATTTATTCAAAGCACTTGAGCTAGAGTTTGACTTTTGTTTACGGGAGATCTATTCTTTTGTCATTTATACTAATGTTATGTTTTGTCTACTAAATTAAGTGTTTAAATTGTACTCTAAAAATTTAGAATTTAGGTAGGATCTTCTAATCAATAATTATAAATAGATTCCATTTAATAGACAATAATATGAGTTCACATTTGAAGAGTGAAATTTACCAAGTTTATAAATAAAGATGATGAATTAGGATTTTGGGCATGTTGACATTGTGGATGGCAAGGACATACTGCCATTTTAAAAAGTTAATTGTTGAGGATTCGAGACAAGTAAACCTTTCCTTATTTTCATACGTACGTCATATGATTAAATGTATAAATGTGTTACTTAAATTGTCCTAATGCTGTAAAAGAAAAGTTTACTAGGGTTTAGAGATGAACGACAATTATACCCCGCAGCCCTAGAAATTATTACTGTTATATCCCTGATTCTGCCCTATAAATACAGAACTTTGGTTCTTAATAAAATACACGCAAGTGTATTGACTTCTCTCTGTTCTCTTTTTTTTTTTTTTAATAACACGTTATCAGTATGATAACTTTATTTTTTTAATAATTAGAAGTTTAATTTCGTTTTTCTTCTTCACACACAAAGCACCACAAAGTAACAAAGCCTTCTCTCTTTATCTCTGGTAATGTTCTCTAGTTCTCATATAAATTCTCAATTCTGGGTTTCTGCAATTTCAATCCTCTAAAGCTAATGTAGCAAATAAGAAGTTGTATTAATAGGACATAGGACCTTAAACCACCTACTTTCTCTCTCTCTCTCTCTCTCTAGACTGTTGCTTTTTGACTTTGATACTAATGCTTATTGAATGCTACTTCATGCGAGAGAACAAGAAAGAGCTCTCTTTCCACCTCTATCATGTACCATCCTCATCGACGTGGGCATCAAGGTAATTTAAACTTCAATCAATTTTAGTGATTTTTGGATTCTACAACTCGAATTTATTGCATATGAATTTCTTTATAATAATTGGAGGTTTGTACGATTTTCATGTACTTCATTCATATTAAAAATCATAAAGCTTTACAAATATGGATTAATAGTTGAGAATATTACTCCTTACTGTAGTTAGTATTCCAGTTTTATATATGTACTCTTCCTTAATGAAATTCTTCACAAAATAGGTTACTTTTAATAAATAAATAAATAAATCTATTATTTAAATCTTACATTATAGTGAACACCAATCCGCCTAGGTAGTTCTAATTATATAGATTAATGAATTTTAGTGCAGTACTTGCTGTTCCAATTTTTTCATGGTTATAATCTATGACAATTGGGTACGATTAATGATAAACAATAATTTACTATATGGTAAAGAATAACTTTATAGCACATATTTTCAAGACTTTTTCCTAATACATGTTTGGTAATTAATTTTTCTATATAAATTCATATCATGTCTATATGGTAAATAAATATTTTTAGATATTCTTCGATAAACTTTAAATAAATAATTTGTCATGTTGTTACTTCAAAAGTAGCATAATATTATAATTAATATTTCGAAAGAATATTAATTGCATATTTATCTATTATAAATAATTCGTTGTTATTCCTGAAATAGCACAACATTACTAATATTCTAGAAGAATATTACTTGATCATAAAGAGCATGATATTACACTTTCAATATTACAAAAGAATATTGACTCAATGCTCCTGAATAAACATAATTTAAATTATAGTTATTTTAAGCGAATATGATGTTGATGTTTTCAAAGAAACACAACACACGTTATATAAATATTCCAAAAAAATATTTCATTGCTACTCATGTATGGCACAAATTTTATTATTTGGCTTGAAAGATAGAACAAATCCTTAATATCAGCATTCCAGAAGAATATTGTATATATACTTTTGAAGATTATATGTTTGTCGTGTGCATGATGGAAGCACAACTTAAAATAAAAATACAAAATTTGTATTGATATTTTTGAGGAAACACGATGTTATTAAACTTTAAAAAAGAATTTAATTGCTCAAAAGAATATGATATTATAATTTTAATATTCCTTAAGAATATTGATCAATTATACGTAAAATCACGAATTAAATTACTCTATTTATTTACGTGTTCATATTTCTGCATATGTATTTAGATATTGATGTTTTGGTCATATTTTATTGCTCTTGAAGAGCATAATGATATAAGATCTAACATAAAACTATGTTTTTACTCCTGAAGAATAAATCCTTACATAATTATTACTGTAAATAACAATATGTTATTGCTCCTAAAGAGCACAACATTAAAATTTTTCATATTTCAAAAGAATATTGATCTATTGTTCTTGAAGTAGTCATAAAATATAATGTGATCTCAAAATTGCACATTATGATTTTCTTTAATATTCTTATTAGATCTTACCTACTCTCGAAAAGTATAATTACATATAATCTAACGTAAATTATATTATTACACTCGAAGAGTAAATTATTATATAATTTATTATAATAATATTTGATAGCTCCCGAAGAGCTTGAATTATAATTTTCAATATTCTAAGAGAATATTGACATTTGCTTTTGAATGAGCAATAATAATAATATAACATGCTTTTAAAGTAGCACATGTTTCGAAAAATATATTATTTTGAATTCATGTTTATCCCTAAAAGAAAACATATAACTAATGTCGTTAGAACATTGATTAGTTTGACTACTTAAATGATATATGATTATATAATATTTAATCATATTTTTCGAGATTAAATAATTGAACTATATATTATATTGAACCAGAAGTTCANATATATGATTATATAATATTTAATCATATTTTTCGAGATTAAATAATTGAACTATATATTATATTGAACCAGAAGTTCAATTTAATTTGATTATTTGGCATGACCAATTGGACCATCACTGGATCAATAATGATGCGAAGTTAAAATTTTTTAATGGATATGAAATGAAGAATCAGAAGATTTTTCAATCCAATGAATTTATATATATTATTTGCCATGTTAACCATCTAAATATTATTTGTATCTAATAGATTTGACATAAATATGATCGCATAATGTTCGCAATCTGAAGTTCTGGGAAATTATTATTCAAGTTATGAGCATAATTTTCAGATTATATAATCAAGATTATGTCTTGTTAATACTAGTGGGCATAAATCTCAACATTTTAATAAATATTAGTTGAGATGTCAATAAATGGTTTTAAACTATTATTTGTCAAATGCCTTCAATTAATTTAATTGAAAATAAAGCATTTTCCATTTTTATTTAGGGAATTCTATTACGCATTATGTCAAAATCACAGTTCTCCCTATTATAATCAGCTTTGGTCAGATTTTATTTTTTTCATCTAATTATTTTTGATGGTGTAGTATATGTAAAAATTGAATACCACAATACACTGAGATAAAAAATAAAGAATGTTGAGAATAAATTCGTAGTTTGAACTATTATGGGCGATATTTTATAACACTGAAAAAAATGATTGTCGATTTGATTGGACAATTCTCTCAACATTAGGGGAGGAATTAAAAAGTTAAAAATAATGTATAAATTCATTATCATCTAAATCCTCACTAAATATCATTCGAACCAGAAGTTCGAAAGATAATTTATTTAAATGGATTTATTGATCAAAGAGATCAACAATATCTCACACACCATTTTTTAATTCTCCAATACGAATTAATGTCTTAGGGGATAATTTGTTAGCAATATATTTGATATATTTATGGACGCCTAAAGCATAATGGTGTTTGATTCTAATACAAAAATCTTCCAGTGAAGATGGAGTAATTAGCAAAAATGATTTCATTAAAGAGGCATATACTCTTAATGAGTATTTAGACACAACAAATTATAAAACCCCAGAAGAGGTTCAGGCACCTGATATGTTGAAAATTGAGATATCTAAATAAATTATGTCACTATGGGAAAAGAAATAGAATCGAACGAGAAAAGAAAAAGTTGTCAACAACAATTTTGTACATGATATACAGTATCATATGTGAATCACGAGGAATTGAAATAAATGCGTCGAAATATATCAATCGAAATAATGTTTGGTCAAATAAAAGGAAACGCAATCTTAAATTAAATTTACTAGATAAACACGAAATTTTTGGACATGCAATCCGAAATCTAAAGGTATATACTTATACGAAAAGGAAATGAGAAAAATGAAGTCGTATTGTGTAATACACGACTCTCGAAATAATGAATTTAACAAAGATCGTCATGGATGAAATCATGAGTCTATGTAATGTTAACTTGACGACCCAAGAAATTTGAAATACGTGATAGTCAATTGATCTATTATGATTATTAATGTTATCTTTGAAAGATTTAATATGCCTCGAGCATAACTCAAATGATACATGTCCGAGAATCATTTTTTTAGATCATTATATTGATTAAAAAAATCTGAACATATATGGTATAATCTCCTTAGCGAATATTTGTTGAATGAATGCTATGAAAATGACCATGTCCATCCATATGTTTTCATAAAGAAAACAAATATTGAATTTGCAATTATAGTTGATGATTTAAATTTAATTGGAACCCCTGAAGAGCTCAATAAAGCTGCTGGTTATTTGAAAAATGAATTTGAGATAAAAGATTTGGAAAAAATCAAATTATGTCTTGGATTTCAGATTGAACATTTCATAGATAGATTATTTGTTTACCATTATACGTATACAGAAAAAGTTTTAAAACGTTTTTATATGGACAATACACATCCATTGGTATCACTTATGGTTGTTTGATCACTTAATGAGAAAAATAATCCATTTTATCCACTTGAAGATGGAGAAAATGTTCTTGATCATGAAGTACCATATCTTAGTGCAATTGGAGCAGTAACTTATCTTGCAAATTGCACTCGACCCGTCATAGTTTTTTTTGTAAATCCCCTTGCAAGATATAGTTCTATACCTGTTCAAAGATATTGGAATGATGTTAAACATATTTTTCGTTACTTAAAGGGTACTATTGATTCGAGATTATTTTATTCTCAAAAATCGGGATCTGCATTAGTAGGATATACAGATGCATGTTATCTCTCTGACCCACATAAAACTAAATCACAAACAGGATATGTGTTTATACGTGGAGGAACAGCTATATCATGGAGATTCGTGAAACAATCCTTGACAACAATATTCTCAAATCATTCTAAAATTATTGCAATCCATGAAGCAAGCCAATAATGTGTTTGATTGAAGATATGATCCATCATATCCAAACATCATGCGGGTTAATTTCAACAAGGGATAGCTAATAATTTTGTATGAAGACAATGCAACTTGTATTGCACAACTCGAAGGAGGCTATATCAAATGTGACAAGACGAAACAGATTTCTCCAAAATTCTATCATACACATGAGTTTCAAAAGAATGGCGACATTGATATCCAACAAATTCGCTCAAGTGACAATGTAACTGATTTATTCACAAAAGCACTGCCAACATCTACATTCAAGAAATTAGTTCATGAGATTAGAAAGCATCGACTCAAGGATTTTCAGTAATCAACATCAGGGGGAGTAGCTGTACTCTTTTTCCTTCGCTTAGATTTTGTCTCATTGAGTTTTCCTAGCAATGTTTTAATGAGGCAGCATTTATTTTTAATACTCCAAAATAACTGTACTCTTTTTCCTTCGTTTGATTTTTTTCCATTGGATTTTTATTAAATAAGGTTTTAACGAGACAGATATTTTATAATATGTCATTCGAGGCAGAGTGTTGTAAAATGAAAGTTTACTAGGGTTTAGAGGTGAATGACAATTATACCCCTGCAACCCTAGAACTTATTACTATTGTATCTCTGATTCTGCCCTATAAATATAGGGCTTTGGTCCTTAATAAAATACACGCAAGTCTATTGACTTCTCTCTGTTCTTTTCTTTTTTCTTTACTTTTATAACACCTAACATGATATTTGATCATTTTTTTTTTATGTCATAAATGCTTCTAATGACATTCATACATATCAATGAATTCATAAACATATATGAAATTTCAACAAAATAATTTTAATCGTTTGTTTGGCACGATTTAACTTACAAACATTTTTCTTCATACTAATTTTCCACTATACATTATTTCAATAAAATAATTTTTAACGTGAATTCGCTTGTTTGAGCCCCTTTTTTGCTAATAATGTATTTTGAAATTGTAGATTGTTAGACAATGTGTTGTTAGAAAATAAGGAAAAAATTTCGATTTGTGTGTAATTTTATTTTATCGAAAAATATGTGATTGAGACTAATCGAGAGAAAACTATAGTTTAAAAGCAATGAAGATCAAACAAGGGCTTAAACATACATTTTTCAAATTTTCACTTAAACTAATATCTTCCAAACAAGCACATAATTAGATATATCAATGTTGAGTTTAGTCAAGATTGTAAGTTGTGCACAAGATTGAGGTTATAACAAGGTAGCGGTCCTCACTATAGGCGAGGTAGGCGATCGTCTAAAACTTCGCTTTGGTAAGACCCCAAAATATGTAATATTAATTGGTTGGTTGAAAAAAAAAATTATATTTATGAAATTCTTAAAAATAAAATTATTGTATGCAAACGGAAAAAACTAATAAAAATTGAAAAGACAAAAATCCTTAAAAAACATAAAAATGAGATAAAAGTAATCGATTACAATTATTTATCACATAAATATATTACAAGCATTACTCTCTCTCTTTATAACTAATTTGACAATTTATATTCCAAATATCCCTATCTTTTCTTAACCAAACAAAGGATCTTTGTTTCTTCAAATTTCACGGCTTATAGATAAAAAAATTTCTCGGCCCAATAAAAATTAAATCATCTCCCGTTAAACTAAAATTTTAAAGATTCAATTTAATATATTGGCTTGGTCTTACAGCTATTGTTACAGTCCTATATGCTTATTTTTTTTCTCCCTTATTTTCAAAACATATACTACAAAGTACATAGGTTGTAATTATCATTGTTTTGATTTAATCTCACGATAATAGCTTTTAGATATTTGTTGAAGGTACTTTAAATTTATTAATTATTTGATTGGGTTCATACTTCTTTGTAAGTTAATTTTTTCTGGATTGATATAAAATTGAAAGTTCATTTGTATTTGATCGTCATTTTGATTATTTTCTTACACTATCTTTGCAACAATATTCTTCAATTTTGTACATAAATCATTCAAATGCATATTCAATTTTGGTTAAAATAGTTGTTGTAAGAAAATTATGAAAGAAACAAACACAACCCTTTGTCATTGCATTGTATTTATATTAGTCAAAATTCACTTATAATTTGCATCGCATGTTGAAATTTGACATTTTATTATTTCCCTCTTCAAATTGTCGAACTTAATTGTTTGTATTATATTCTTTATACTTATATTAAAACCCTATTTGAAGGTCATTTTTAGCTCCTAAAAATGAAAAAATGAACCGTTAGAAGCACTTTTCAGCCACCATTTTTGACTGAATGTGTTTAGCGTGGGACCTATATTTAAAAAAAAGGGTCCAAAAATTTCTACCCTCTCCCCTAAAAATATGACTCAAACAAGGGCTAAAACTCTCTATGAGAAGGCTCAAAATATACAGATGCCATATTTGAAGTTGGCGTAAGGCTTCCAAATTATCGACCCTGTTAGAACATATAATTTTTAATGCAAATATACCATATATTGTAATAGCTTTATTCGTTTTATAGTGAAATCTTGTAAAAACAAGTTAACACAACTATGTCCTCAGATGCTGCTTAAACAATTTGGAAACCTCATTCGTTTGATTGACCCTAAATGAGCAATTAAAATGCAAGCAATTTAAATTTACTGTAAAACGAAAATTATAAGATGCAGTATATTATTGCTGTCTTCTCCCTTTTATTTGCTTTGTTCCAGTCACATTTTGACATTACTTCTCTCTAGTTTGGTTTTAGCCCTTGTTTTAATTTTTTTTAAAACTTTTGCTTCTTCAAACTTATTTTTAACTACACGTTCTCCCAAAATAAAATAAATTTTACATGTGAACTCGTAATTTCTTCCTACCATTTAATCACACCTTCTCCCAAAAATTATTTTCATAAAATTAATTCTCATAAATCAAAATTAGACGAGGACTTATTTTGATTCTAGTCAACAAATCCTTTTGCTTATGATCTCACACTCAGTTGAATTGGGTTGCTCCACCAATTTTGATGGCCGAAGAGGCTAATTAACGTTTGTTTAAAAAACTAATAAAATCTTTTTAAAAAATTAAAATCCCTCGTGACTTGTGTAACAAATAAGTTAGGTGAGTTTACAACCATTTTCAACGTAAAGCGACTTTCAAAGGATTTTAAATGTTTTCTTCCTCACAAAGTTAAACACTTAAAAAGTGGCCTCAAAATAAAATTAATAGAAAAAACTTAAACATTTTTTTTAATGCCGGTAAAGTAATAGTAAGTATTCACTCAATAAATTATTATAACAATTGTACTACGTGTATATCACAATTTATAAATTAATTTATCAACAGTTGATATGGCGATATTTGATTGAGTCAAAATCTAAAAAAAAAAAAAAATCTCCACTTTCTTTTTGACACCTCATCAATCTGTAAATGATGTATAAGTTATAACAAACATTGTCCCCAGGGGCATAGTCCAGTGGTGTAAAGGATAGGAGTGAGGTTATCTCACGTTTTACTGGCAGCCGCAGTGTGGGGGGTTCGACTCCTAAGACATGGAATTGAATTCCTTGTAGGCGCAATATACATGCAGCTCTTGTTCCCTGGCCTGTTGGGACACATCCCGTGATTTATCTCTCTCACAAAGCTCTAAAGGCGGAGCAGTGGAGGCCCTCAAGATTAGGGTTCAACTTTTTTTTTTTTTTTTTTTTTTTTTTTAA
>NC_036237.1:31643104-31686769 GCF_002742605.1 Olea europaea var. sylvestris
TTTTTTATAACAAACATTTTCCTTATAATAATGGGAAAAGCAGTTGTTAGAAGAAGTCAACTAGTCAATTCAATGGACTAATATATTGTTAACTTTAGTAAATTTCTTTAGGTGCCCAAAAGTGTGATACAAAAGAAACCGTGTATAAACAATAACGGAATGAAATGGTCTCAATTTGACGTGTAAATTATGTCAATTTGTGCTTTTGTGCAGTTTTTTTTGGGTGAAAAGTCTTCATCCGAGGATGAAATAGGTGGACGGATTGGACGTCACAATTCACAACATATTGTTGACAATATGAATTTTAAAAGTTGACAGAAGAAAAAATGAAGCTCGTCTTCGTATCCATATGCATATGTTCATTCTTATAATAAATCATTCATCAATTATGAAGAAGATTTAGGGTCAGTATGGCAGAGTTTTTGTAAAAAGTTGAGTTTTTGTAAAAAGTTGCTTACAAGATTAAAACTTTATTTTTAAATATATTTGGATAATTATTTTGAAAATAATTTTTCAGGCTAAAAGAGCTTTTTAGAGAAAGTTGACTTAAAATAACATTTTTTTTTATAAGAAATTCTAAAAAAAATAGAATTCTCGCTGAAGTGCTGAACTGACCATTATTATTTTCAAACATAATGCTTTGAAGCAAAAACTTTACATACACGGCAAAGAATAAACTTTAAATATAAGACACTCTCTATTTTGGAGAGTCGCACTTAGCATATCAACGATCTGATTATCTCAACATAATATGTCCTTGTTTGAACCACATTATTTCAACAAAAATGCATTTTTGAATAGCGTATTGATAAGAAATGTGCGGTTAAAAAATAAGAAAAAGTATTGGATTTGCATGTAATATTATTTTATTGAAGAATGTGTGATTGAAATGATATCAAATTACTGTTTAAGAATATTTTTTCTGAAAGAATGTGGATCAAACACACTCTGTATTTGATAAGATTTTATCTCAAATCAACGGCAAATCTCTAAAGTGACTGTTAAGATGTTAACATGATCTAAATGGTTAAAACATTTCTCCTTAATGCAAGTACCATTTAGTTCCAAAATTATCCTCAACTCGCTTGTTTTTAATACATTTACGAATTTTGTATCGTTAAATCACTATTCGACTTTTCTGTTAGAGAGCCTATAGCCGGCACTACACTGGTGTCTATCTAAGGATCTTCAACGAATTTTATTTATTCCTTTCTGGGTTTCTACAAGATTGCTAGTAGCTAACTTCCGTCCATTTCATTGTAGAAATTGGTACTCTCTACGTTGTTTAATAATTTTCGAATATATATCTTATCATTATGATTCTCAAATTGTGTAACCTTTTGTGCTCTAAAAGAGGGAAGGGTTGTGCTTTAAGGGATAAATCATATGTTGATTAAAATACTAAAATAAGGGTTTGAACTAATCCTATCAACCTGACATCAAGTCTTAATATTGTATTAGAGTCCACTAAATTCCAATGAATAATTTGATCCGATTAAGACTAAAAAATGAGCATACGAATTTCAAGATTGATTTACTAAAACTAGCTACCATCTTGTAGGGACAAATCTCACATCTGTTAATTATCGAAATATAGACAAACATGTAAGAGCTCGAATTACTCCTCTTGACATGTTGACGGAACCTCAAGTCTTTAATATCATGACAATTTGACCAAACTGTAACTGCAAATGGCGGTCATCTACATCTCAATCTCGATCCTTCAAAAAAGTCGAGTTAGTGTGTGTAACTGTGTGTTGATAATGTGGGTCCAGAATGTTTCTATTGATATGAATTATGAAGAGAATTTTTAATTCAATAAATTCTCGTACACTTGTAATATCAAATGGATTTAGTACATCAACTTGGGAGAACTTCAGAATGGTGTGTTGGTAAATGGGTGATGAACGGAAATCCCCTCTTCACAGGCAATTCAGTAATTGTCCTATCCTGTTGACTGACTTCATGTCTGCTTCATCGTATTCAAATTCACTTCACACCTCCATCTCTGTTAATGGTGGAACGCCACTGGTATTTCCATATATATAATCTATCAGATTTGTGTAAATCAACTAAACGAAGACAGACGTCTGAAAAATATCTGAATTTGTTTAATGCCAATATTCCTTGTCTTCCTCTTCCTTTTACTCTCTAGTGTACAAGTGACAGTACTTTCCTGTAATAAACTTGATTGTGATTCTCTTTTATCGTTCTATGAACAAATTTCCTTCCCACCATCAGAAATTCCTCTCAACTGGTCATCAGTCGACTGCTGCAAATGGGAAGGTGTAACCTACAATCGCAACTCTCGTGTCACCCATTTTGTTAAATTCTTGAATGAGAAACAATGTATTAAACTCCATAAATGGAGAATAACAAGATACAATGGAACCGGAATAAATTCCATAAAAGAAACACTCCATGATAGGAGAAAAATGAAATACACTCCATTAAAGGAGGAGAAGAAACCTCCATGAAAGGAGGGATTGGAATATACAATTCATTGATCTAAGAGGTATACAAAGTCTTGTATTTATAGAAAAAATGACTAGATTAATTAACTAACTAATTGGTTAATTAACAAACTAATCCTAACTAACTAACAGTCGAACAACTATAGTTGGAGATGATCGTTCTGGTAAGATGGATTTTGGAGCAGCTGGAAGATTCTAGACTCTGCTAGAACCTGAAGTAATCTACTGTTCACGTATTCTAACACATTTATCGACACCAGGTAAGCGTATTTCCGGAACCATAACTCCCTTTCTTGGGAATCTTACGTTTCTATCTCACCTGAATCTGTCCCACAATCAATTCTCTGGCGCTTTCCCTCTCACACTTTTTCATACTTTAAAATCACTTGATTTGAGCTATAATCTTCTGTCCGGGACACCAAACTACAGCTTGCCTGTTTCAATTCGTACAAAAGATTTGTCTAATAATAGGTTTAATGGGTCGATTCAGTCTCCATTTTTCAATGGTGCGCCGTGTTAAGATTTGGAGTTCATCTTAAGAAGGTCAACCTTATTAAGAGGAGTGTTCCAATTCTTTATATATTAGTCATTATTTCGGTATTTTATCGATGTGGGATTATATTTCCTTAACATACCCTCGCAAGATGGTGGCTCGTTTGAGCAGACCAATCTCGAAATTCGTGTGCTCATTTTTAGAGACTTAATCGGATCGAATCGCTTGTTGGAGCTTAATAGGCTCTGATACCATGTTAAGATTTGAGATCCATCTTAAAAAGGTTAACCTTATTAAAAGAAGTGTCCCAATTCTTTATATATTGGTCATTATTTCGATATTTTACTGATGTGGGATTATATTCCCTTAACACGCCACGTTTGATTAGTTTCAATGTTAGTAACAACAGTTTTACCGATCCACTTCCGGTTTCTATTTGCATCGCCTCAAGACATGTAAAGTTCTTGTTTCTTGTTTAGGCTTTATAATTAATTATTTTCGTGTAAAGTATTACCTTAGCGTGATCTTAGTTTAGTTGGGTAAATTGATGTTATTTTGGTGAATTCATTTTTGTTGGAATATGAAGCATTTAGTCTTGCTAATTTTATTGTTGGTTCACATTTATTGTTTCATAATTGTGATAACTTTTTTTTTATTTTCATTAGTGCTTTCATATGCAACCATTCCATTGCTAGCTTAAATTTTTTGTTTTAAAAAATGGTGGAAAATGGGGTGCAATCACCCTTAATTCCCAAGTTTCGATTCTCTTGGAAACATTTCAAGCCCAATTTCACATACCTCTATCACCATAACCAAGAATCATAGCATTCCGAGCGACGACATCACGTTTATCCAACAACCTGAATACACGCTCTGCATTGTGAATTCTTCTACATTTAGCACATGTTCTCAGCCAAAGAAATATAACAACAAAATGAGTATGTATTTTAGACACATTGTTGTTGCAAGCATGTATAAAATCATCAAGTTATCTGAAATTCGATGAAAAAAAATTCATCGAGAACGATGTCATAATTATTTAGATAACATTTCATTCTCTCAAATATCGTCATTCTAGCATAGTGTATGCCATTTTATGCACAAATCAAGTACTAAACATGCATCATCATCATCATCATTATTATTGTTATATATATTTTATTATTATTATTATTTTTTTTTTTTATTTTTTTTTTTTTTTGGAAGGAGCAAATGACTGTCCAAAGTGAATAAATAAATAAAACTATATCTATATACATATATATGTATATATATATATGTATGTATATATATATACATGCAAGTCATTATTGGTCTGTCTAAATATTATTTAATTACTTGAAGGCACCACAAACTGATGACAAAAAATGGATTTTCTTTCAAAAATCGAGATTTGACAAAGGCTAAATTACTAGTTAGAAGAATAATGCCCTTTAATGAAAATAACAAATATGATCGTATACAAGGTTAACTGCTTAAAAAATAACTGAATTTTGGTCGTGTCATGGGAATGTTATTGAACTTAAGAATGCTGCAGAAACATCACTAATTTTTGTCAAAATGCTCTTCATTTGTCACTTGTTTAGATTACGTTAGTTGGGTTGAATGACTTTTATCATTGATCTTTTAATTTTAAACGTTTGTTTGGCACAATTTAATTGAGAATCATTTTTCTTCATACTAGTTTCAACTACACATTACATCAATCAATAAAATAATTTTGTATGTGAATGCGCTTGTTCGAGCCCCATTTTTTGCTAAGAATGCATTTTGGAATTGTAGATTGATAAAGAATGTGTGGTTAAAAAATAAGATAAAATTTTAGATTTACGTGTAATATTATTTTATCAAAGATTATGTAGTTGAAACTAAGAGATAGAAAAAACTATATTTTGAAATAACGAAGATCAAACAAGGGCTTAATCATACATTTTTCAATTTTTCACTTCAACTAATATTTCCAAACAAGCACTGAATTAGTTTGATCAATGTTTGTTAGGTATAAAGCCATGAGTTTAGTCAAGATTGTGAGTTATGCACAAGATTGAGGTTAGAACACAACGACGGCCCCACTATAGGCAAGATAGACGATCGCTTAAAGCCTCACTTTGGTAAAGGCCCTGAAATATGTAAAATTTATTGGTTGGTCGAAGAAAAATGAAAATTATATTAATGAAACTCTTTAAAATAAAATTATCATATGCAAACACAAAAAAAAACTAATAAAAGTTGAAAATACAAGAATCCTGTAAGAAAAATATAAATGACATAAAACTTATCGCTTAAATTTATTGATCATATAAATATATCACAAACATCACTTTCTCTCTCTATAACTAATTTGACCATTTATTCCTTACTCAACCGAGCAAAGGATCTCTTTATCTCTTCAAATTTCACGTCCAACAGATAATTTTTTTTCAACCCAACAAAAAATAAATTATCTCCCTTTGAACTAAAATTTTGAATATTCGATTTAGTAAATTGGTTTGGTCTCATTGCATTGTTACAGCCCTACAGGTCTTTTTCTTTCTCCCTTATCTTTATAATATATACTACATAGTACATAAGTTGTTATTATCATTGTCTTGATTTAATCTCATAATAATAGTTTTTTTAGATGTTTGTTGAATGTACTTTAAATTTATTAAGTATTTGTTTATGTTTATACTTCTTATCTGTAAGTTAATTTATTCTGAACTAATATGCAATTAGAAGCTCATTTATATTTGATTGTCATTTTCATTATTTTGTTATACTATCTCTCACAGTCAATATTTTTCAATTTTGTACACAAATCACTCAAATGCATATTTAATTTTGTTTGAAATAGTTGCTATGAGAAAATAATCAAAGAATCGAACACACCCCCTTGTCATTGCATTGTATTTCTATTGCCAAATTTCATTTATAATTTCTATTGCATGTTGAAATTTGACAATTTATTATTTCCCTCTTCAATTTTTTGAACTTAATTATTTGTATTTGATTATTTACAATTATATTAAAACTTTTTATAAGAAGGCTCAAGATATAGGGGGCATATTTGAAAAATTACACAATCTCAAGTGTTTAAAGATTACAATTCAAAAATTAGGGATGAAATTTCGTTATTCACAAATCAGGTATCAAAACACACCTCACACACCCATTTTATCAAAACCCTAATTCATTTCTATAACTCTCTCTCCCCCATCCCTCTTCTCTCCACATCTCTCCCTTCTCTCTCTTTGTCCCTTCTCTCTCTTCAAACGTCGACGACGACGATGAAGGATCTGTCTTGATCGATGCTGTTGGCATCAGGGACTACTGAGAGTTCTCAGCAGCATCATGGGTCGACGATGCTGTGAACGACAGCATCGCAATGCTGCCATTCACAGCAGCATCACATCATCTTTGAGTGGTGCTACGAGGCCTCGCTTGATGTGAGAGTCAAGCACTGGTATCATCGCTGCTCTAGGGCGCCCTCGCAGCCGATAATGTGAGTGTCGACAGCTGCATCGCCCTAGTCGTTGCTAAAGTTCGGTAGAGAGCTCTATGGGAACTTGTTTCTTCGATAGCCAAACTATCTAAACCAATTTTGGGCGATATGGGATGGTGGCAAATATGGTGGTGCGGAGAAGGTAAAATAGTGGTGTTACAAGTTGTGTTGGATGTAGCTATGGTGGTGCAATAGTAGTAGTGAAGGGGCGGCTTTTGTTGGTGGTGGTGTTGTGGTGTTGGTACTGTTGTGGCGGTGGCGGGTGAGGGTGGTCGCAAATGGTCATAGTGGTAGTGTCAGTGATATATGACGCACTATTTGATGTATGACCAATTATTTGGTTATCTGTGACCAAGTATTCATTTGTGACCTAAAATTTGATCATATGTGAATGAAAAATAATTTGTGATCAATTAATTTGAAAATCTGTAATCGAAAAATAAATTGTGACCTATAATATTTTTTATTTGACATCGATAAAATAATCTATGACCAATTAATTTGATAATATGTGACATTGTGGCTATAAGTATGCATATGTGACCATGAATTGTATAATTGTGACATTAATATACTAAATTAATAAAATAATTTTAATTAATTAATTAATTACCTGATTTTTGAATTTTGAACTTAGAACCTGAAAATTGTGTAAGTATTATGCTCTAAATCCAATCGATTTAGGTTGTAAACACTTTTAATATGTTTAATATATTTAATTTGACAAGATCTATTATTTATTTAAATTAATTTTGTGATAAATAATATTAAATAATAGAATCCGAAGATCCAAGTTTAAGTGATTTGTTAATCACAATGAGTTGTGATTGTGAGATACAAATTACGTATGATTGGATCTTGAATAAACCATGGTCGTAAGTAATGACGAGATACAGATATCGTTAACACAGTTAGATCATCACGTGTGGCACTTCTTACTTGTGAAGTAAGTAGCAGATCTCACGAGCTAAAGTGTGGTGACACTTAAATGAACACGTGGATGTTTTGTTATAGAACAAAACATTGGAGACCCGCTAAGAGATTCCACATGGATAACTATCTGAGTGTCAGTGGTAATCTCTAACGTTCGGTAGTGGAATTGGTCCTATAACTTGAGGTCATCGTAGTGCCTTGTATGGGGACAGTCATGCTTTGACGGTTTTGGATGTTGCTTTGCTAAGGGCCGCTAATACGACATCGTTCGGGTATGTCAAGAATCGTATGAAGGTTGTGAATGACCAATAGAGGATTCATCACTCTTAGATAGTAAGAGATTGTGATCTGCATTTCGTTCAATTAAGTCAATAACGAAATCCTTGGTCAAGGTATACATATAAGTCGAAAAAGAGTTTTCGACTCATATTGACTTAATAGTCGAATGAAAGATATGATCGATAATCGAGATTGACACACTTCCATATCTCGTAGTTGATCGGATCATATTGACGAAGAAATTATAATTTCATGGTAAACGAACAATTTTGGTTTCGTCATACCACGTGACATTTTCGATCACATGTGTTGCTCTGATACATTGCTAGATGTCAATCTGGGACGACGAGTGTGAATTTATGATAAATTAAAAGGGTGTTTAATTTATCAATTTTGATTATGTCAAAATAATATTTCACGTCATTAGGCATCGTGGTAGGGAACCTAATGGGTCGCACACAAAAGAGAATTGGAAGATTGCAAATTGTCAATTGGTTAATTTAACAATCGTTGGATAAATTAATTAATTGGATTTGTTATTTATATTCTCGAATTAATTAATTGGATTAATTAATTCACGGATCGGGTTTAATTAAATGGATTAATTAAATATTGAATCGGACCGGGCCGAGCCCGTTTGAGTTTATATAAATACATGGCTAGGGTTTGAGATCCATAAGGGTTTTCATTATTCTTGCTGGAACAAGAGGAAAAATCCTAGCAGTTGCAGTCTATTCTATGTGTGGATTTCATTAAAAGCTGAACAATTGGACAGCTGTGGGAGACAGATTTAAGTTAATGAAAAAGAATAACGCAAAGGAGTTTGCCAAATCAAGAAAAAGGTATATTTCTCATCACAGTTCTTATCTAAATGCAAAGCTGAATCCTGAATGAAAATTGAAATTGTTTAATTCCGCCGTGCATGTTTAAGTAAATTCCCAACAAATTGAATTGTCCATACGTAATACATGAGTTGTGAATTTTTCCTTATTTAAGATTGGCATAAGGTTCCCAAATTATCAGGACTAGCCCTGTTAAAACATATATTTTTTAATGCAAATCTACAATATATTGTAACATCTTTCTTCGTTTTATAGTGAAATCTTGTAAAAATAAGTCAACACAGCTATGTCCTCAGACGCTGCTTAAACAATTTGGAAGTCTCATTCGTTGAGCATTTAAATTCAAGTAGAAAACTTTAAAATGAGGATTATGGATGCAGTATATTATTGCTGTCTTCTCCCTTTTATTTGCTTTGTTCTAATCACATTTTTACAATTTACTTTTCTCTAGTTAGGTTTTAACTTTTTTTTTTTTTTGTTAACTTTTGTTTCTTCAAACTTATTTTTAATTACATATTCTCCCAAAATAAAATAATTTTTTCCTACCATTTAATCACACCTTCCCCGAAAAATTATTTTCACAGAATTAATTCTCATAAATCAAAACTAGACGAGGACTTAGTTTGATTCTCGTCAACAAATCCTTTTGTGTATGATCTCACCGTCAGTTGAATTGGGTTGCTTCGCCAATTTTGATGGCCGAAGAGGCTAATTAACATGATTGAAATCTGTTAGTGAAAGTCGTAAAATCTTTTTAAAAAATTAAAATCCCTCGTGACTTGTGTAACAAATAAGTTTGGTGAGTTTACAAGCATTTTCAACGTAAAGCGACTTCCAAAGGATTTTAAATGTTTTCTTCCTCACAAAGTTAAACATATAAAAAGAGATCTCAAAATAAATATAATAAAAAAAGCTTAAACATTTTTTTAATGACGGTAAAGTAATAGTAAGTATTCACTCAATAAATCATTATTACAAATGTACTACATGTATATCACAATTTATAAATTAATTTATCAACATCTGATATGATGATATTTGAATGAGACAAAATCTTATCAACTAAATAAAAATAAAAAATAAAAATTCTCTACTTTTTTTTGACACCTCCTCAATCTATAAAAGATTAGATAAATAATGATGTGCAACAAACATTTTCCTTAGAATTCTTCTACATGTACAGAAGGATTTTTGCCAGAATATATACAGAAATCTCACAGTTCTGGGGCCCATACACATTTTTGACATTTTTTATACAACATGAAACCCACACATTTGTCTCTATTCTGTACACATTCTGTGAAAAAAACCTTCTGTACACCCAGTTTTTTTCTTTTCCTTATAATAATGGGAAGAGTAGTTGTTAGAAGAAGTCAACTAGTCAATTCAACGGACTAATATTTTGTTAACTTTAGGAAATTTCTTTAGGTGCCCAAAAGTGTGATACTAAAGAAACCGTGTATAGACATTAACGGAATGAAATGGTCTCAATTTGACATGTAAATTATGTCAATTTGTGCTTTTGTGCAGTTTTTTTTTGGGTGAAAAGTCTTCATCCACAGTAACTTATCTTAGGTCAATCACTCCAACGAACACACCATGCTCTAAAAGGATGTAACTGGTGGACGGATTGGACATCACAATTCACAACATTTTGTCAACAATATGAACCTTTAAAGTTGGTGGAAGAAAAAGTGATACTCGTCATTGTACCCATATTTCAAATGTTCATTCTCATTGTATATTCATATCCGAATTGACTTCATGAGAAAAGAAAATCTTTATCTTCAGGATTATCCTCCAACAAACGGAATACAAATTCAAATTTTATGGAAAGAGATATTACAAAAACAAAAATTACCATGAATAGCAAAAAGGCTTAAGCGAGAGCCTAAACGATGGATTTTGCCCAAAATTGGCCTTGCGTCAAGGCCAAGGTGCTGTGTTTTATTCATTGGCTCGATTTCAATCAAATTAGACTAGCCATTGGCAAAAAATGAACAAACCCGAAGTTATAATGAAATCAAAAACCATTATTTTGCCTTGCGACGGTCTCATTTCATCATAAATTCTAATCCCTTATGCACTTCATCGGTTGCTTACGAGATCAAAAAGTTATTTTTAAATATGTTTGGATAGTATTTTTGAAAATAATTTGTCAGGCTAAAAGAGCTTTTTAGATAAAGTTGACTTAAAGTAACCTTTTTTTCGAGAAGTTCTTCTTTTAAAAAAAAAATATATAAATTGACCATTATTATTTTCAAATATAATGCTTTGAAGCAAAAACTTTACATAATCATCATGTGTACAGCAAAGAATAAATGTTTATGACACACAAACATACACAAATATCACAATAAATGAACATCTTAGGAATTGATTATGGCGTAAGATGTGGACATTAATAAATTAAGGATAAGGTTATGCTAACTTATGTTACCAAGAGCATTTTTAATAAACTTTAAAAATAAGATGCTCTCTGATTTGGAGAGTCACACTTACGATATTATCTCAACATAATATATTTGATAAAATTTTATCTCAAATCAACGACAAATCTCTAAAGTCACCGTTAAGATATTGACATGATCTAAACGATTAAAACATTTCTCCTTAATACAATTACCATTTAGTTCCAAAATTATCCTCAACTCACATTTTCTTAATACATTTATGACTTTTTGAATGCACGAATTTTGTATCATTAAATCACTATTCGACTTGTCTGTTAGAGAGCCTATGGCCGGCACTACACTAGTGTCTATCGGAGTCCATTAAACTTCAACGAATAACTTGATCTGATTAAGACTAAAAAATGAGCATACAAATTTCAAGAATGATTTGTTAAAACTTGCTACCATCTTGTAGGGATAAATATCACATAGATTAATTATCGAAATATAGAAAACATATAAGAGCTCGAATTATTCCTCTTAACATGTTGACGGAACAGCAAGTCTTAATATCATGACAATTTGACCAAATAACTGCAAATGGCGGTCATCTACATCTCAATCTCTATCATTCAAACAAGTTGAGTTAGCGTGTGTAACTGTGTGTTAATAATGTGGGCCCAGAATGTTTAAATTGATATGAAGAGCATCTTTAATTCAACAAATTCTCGTACACTTGTAATATCAAATGGATTTAGTACATCAAATTGGGAGAACTTTAGAATGGTGGATTGGTAAACCGTAAATGGGTGATGAACAGAAATCCCCTCTTCACAGGCAATTCAGTAATTGTCCTGTCCTGTTGACTGATTTCAAGTCTGCTTCATCGTATTCAAATCCATTTCACACTTCCATTTCTGTTAAAGGTGAAACCCCACTGGTATTTCCATATATATATAATCTATGAGATTAGTGTAAATCAACTAAAAGAAGACAGACATCTGAAAAATATCTGAACCTGTTCAATGCCAATATTCCTCGTCTTCCTCTTCCTTTTACTCTCTAGTGTACAAGTGACAGTACTTTCCTGTAATAAACTTGATCGTGATTCTCTTTTATCGTTCTATAAACATATTTCCTTCCCACCATCAGAAATTCCTCTCAACTGGTCATCAGTCGACTGCTGCAAATGGGAAGGTGTAACCTGCAATCGCGACTCTCATGTCACATATTTATCGACACCCGGTAAGCGTATTTCTGGAACCATAACTCCCTTTCTTGGGAATCTTACGTTTCTATCTCACCTGAATCTGTCCCACAATCAATTCTCTGGCGCTTTCCCTTTCACACTTTTTCATACTTTGAAATCACTTGATTTGAGCTATAATCTTCTGTCCGGGACACCAAACTACAGCTTGCCTGTTTCAATTCGTACAATAGATCTGTCTAGTAATAGGTTTAATGGGTCGATTCAGTCTCCATTTTTCAATGGTGCGCCGCGTTTGATTAGTTTCAATGTTAGTAACAACAGTTTTACCGGTCCACTTCCGGTTTCTATTTGCATCGCCTCAAGACATGTAAAGTTCCTGGATTTCTCCATGAACAAGTTCAGTGGCAATGTATCACAAGGAATTGGAAGGTGCTCTAAGCTGGAAATTTTCAGGGCTGGTCTAAATTCTCTCTCAGGATGGCTTCCATTTGATCTTTACAGCGTGAAATCATTGAGAGAAATCTTTTTAGCTAACAACCAGTTTACAGGATCTATCAACAGCAGTATTGCTCTTCTCTCAAATCTTAGTGTTATAGATCTCCATCAAAATGAATTGACTGGTGAGATACCTAAAGATTTCGGGTTGCTGTCGAATTTGAGTCAATTGATTCTTCACAGCAACAACCTAAATGGTTCTGTACCTCCATCCTTGATGAATTGTACCAGCATGAAAACGCTTCTTTTGCGAAATAATCGTTTAAGAGGAGAAATCACGAGTCTTGATTTTTCGCCACTCCAGAAACTGGAAGCCATTGATTTTGGGAACAATAGCTTTGTGGGTAACATTCCAGTTAGCCTGTGCTTGTGTAGATCCCTGGTTGCAGTTCGATTCGCATATAACCAGTTGACGGGCGAAATCCCAGCTTGCATGGCTGGGCTAAAATCTTTATCCCATCTCTCACTTTCCGACAATTTCCTGTCTAACGTTGTCGGAGCTTTAAGGATTCTGATGCGATGCGATGATCTTTCAGTTCTCTTCCTGTCAAGGTGCTTCAAAGATGAACCGGTGCCAAATGATGACCATTTAGCACATCTAAGTGGGTTCCAAAATTTACAAATTCTCACTCTGGGTGGATGCGGACTCAAAGGTGAAGTGCCTTCTTGGATTGGAAGATTAAAGAAACTCAAAGTGCTGAATCTGTCTTACAATAAAATTACAGGCACAATCCCAAAATGGTTGGGGAGTATGCCAAGCCTGTTTGTACTAAACATCACTCGAAATCACCTCACCGGAGAACTTCCTCGCGAAATTGGCAACCTTAAAGCTTTAGTTTCAGATGACACAGACCCAAACTTGAGTAATTTAGCACTGCCTTTCTTATTCGACAGTCTCCAGTACAATCGACTATTCAACTTGCCGAGGGGGATCAAAGTTGGGAATAACAGTCTGAGTGGGAATATTCCAGCAGAATTAGGAAATTTGAGACTTCTTAGAGAATTGGATCTCAACGATAACGACTTCAATGGCAGCATTCCAAGTGAATTGTCCCGTCTTGTCAATTTAGAGATTTTGGACATGTCAGGGAACCATCTCACCGGAGAGATCCCGGAATCGTTAAAAAAACTCCATTTCTTATCTTTTTTAACTGTGGCAAACAATGATTTAGAAGGAGAGATTCCAAAGGGCGGTCAGTTTGATACATTCACAAACGCTTCATTTGAGGGGAATCCTAAACTTTGTGGGTCATTACTGCAAAAAAGTTGCCCACAACGAAGCGCCGGAGGTCAAGATGAAATGTCGCCGCCGGCACCGGCGGCGGAAGAGTTGGGATCTTCATGGTACACTATTCCCTTTGGTGTGGGATATGCAGTAGGATTTTTTGTCGTCACCATCAGTTTATTGTTCACGAGTTCACGGAAATGGTTTAATTAATATTCACAGCTGGTCTTTGTAATGAATTAGCACTGTTGCAATGTACAAATTGAGCAAGTTCACGTTCATGCTATGTAAATGAGTTAATAAATCAGGCATGGAGTCTTAAAATCACATTAGTAAAGTTAAGATCTAGAGTACTACTCTATTCTAAATAGTTTAGAAAGCCTTCTCTCTCTCGTAACGTTGAAATGTAACATTATCATGGAAAATTTGTACTTCTTTGATATTTGTAATATACTTTTAATCTATCTTAATATTTTTTTAGCATTACACATTCTCAATTTTTGGCTTAATTGAAAAACGAGCTCTTTCGTCCATTTTGCCATTAAATCTGCATAGAATGACAAATTTGGCCTCCTATTTTTTCTTTTTTAAAAAGAAAATGTACTAAAATTGGACTCTCCATGTCACTAAAATACAATATTATTATACGCTACATATTTTATCTACAAAGTGGATAATTCACTTCATGTTAATATTTTCTATTTGGTGTGTTTACTTAGGGGTGCTAAGTCAGTAGAGATCAAGCCACATTTGGCAAAGTGAGTCCACTCTAGCCAAAGCGAGCTTGTAATACCATGTTCTTATTTTTCTGTGATTATCATTTCTATCTTGATTAGCTGCATTTATGTTACAATTATTGTTGAATTATTATAATATTTGTAATCGTAACTAACTATATTTGTTGTAGTGAAATGCATTTGAGATGCTCTAGACGAATCACGTGCCCATTAATTCAATTATGCTGTCTATATTTTATTTTACTTAGATTAAATTACATAATGTACTTATTTTATTATGTATAGTATTACTTTTTTGATTGAACTTAGACGACTAGTTGGAAGATTTTCTTTTTTAGTACATTTTATACAAATGAAAATTAACAATAATAACAGGAAGATTAAAATGGAAATGTATTAAATTGATAGAATTAATTAAATGAGTAAATAAATTAATAAGCTATATTAGTGATATTATTACTTAAATAGAAGAAATTACTCCCCCACTAGACGTCATTAGGGTTTAGGATCAAAAGTCTTACCTTATAACAATTTCTTACAATAGTTAGACTTTCATCTCCATCCAAAATCTTTATTCACTCGCATCAACATCGAATATTTATTTTCTGCCAAGATAGGTGTCTGTATGCATAAATTTATGTGTGTGTACTTATAGTATATAGATACACGATATTTTCACATATACGTATAGGCTTGTGTGTTGCATGCCATATATATGTTTATATACATGTACATCCATATATATTTAATTGTTGTATAAATTCTTTGAAACCCGTATATATTAAATTTAAATAATGTGATTACGAATTTGATTATCTTGATATAAGTAAGACTTGTTCAATTTAATAATTTCGTTTACTTGTTCAATGAATGATGATGAATTAGGATTTTGGGCACGTTGAGGTCGTGGGTGGCAAGGACATCTCCATTGCCATTTTAAAAAGTTAATTGCTAAGGATTCGATATAAGTAAAACTCCCTTATTTTCATACGTACGTCATATGGTTAAATATATAAATGTGTTACTTAAATTGTCCTTACGTGAACGTGATATTTGATCACTACTTTTTATGTCATAAATGCTTCACATGACACTCATGCATATCACTGCATTCATACGTATTTATTAAGTTTCATGAAATAAAAACTTTCCACATGTCACGAGTCAATAAATGTTTTTAAAAAATACTTATGACAAATGTTTTTATTATGAGGTGTATATCTATGTCATGAAAGGTGTGAATGAGAAATGGGCGTGGGAGACTAGCGCACCCGACCAATGTTCAATGATAATGATAATGTTAACCATTTCGTGGTAATACCGATAGGATTCAACTGGATTCCAAATAATAACTGTCCATTGCCTTCTGATTGATTAGACGATACATCAACTGAGCTCACAACATCAATATTAAGTTTTTTAAAGAAATGAAAGAAATTGGTCATATATTGAGAAATACTTCCATCTTAAAGTAATTCATATGCATATCATAACCATGAATCTATATATGTCCTCGAAAGTGAGTCATCCTACAGTATCCATGCTAGAAGGATATAGGATTTTGAGATTTCTTTTCACACCTTTTGATGCATAAGTAGGGGGGAAGAAGAAGATGCTAGATAGTTGTGTGGTAGTCGCACCAATTTTACTGGTTAAGAGGCTTTGGGCTTTTTGTTCCAGAATATGGTGCTCTGTTTTTCTTCTTTTGTATCTATATTATTTTATGTGTGAATATTATTTTAAAATAAGCATATGCTGTTGAAGATTTGTTGTTCAAAATCAACAATTAACGTGTATGGAATAAAAAATTGGGAGTTAGGCTAAAATTGGGCCCAAGATACTACCATGCGACCGCATGGATTTGTACCATGCGGTCGCATGGTATGATCTTTTTGGCCGTTGGAGGTCATTTTCTCCCATTGTAAATTTAAATTTGGTGGCTTTTGACTTATAGTTTGGTACTATTTCATGAATGTGGTGTATGCCTATATATATTGGATCTATGTTGAAGGCAAAAACATCATAAAAATATCAAGGTTCCATATTACTTCCAAAATCAAAGATCAAAGTCTTTTAAATCCACATTCAACATTCATCCCTTGTGTTCTTCAAGTTTTCTAGGATTTGCACTCTTGCTTTGGTGCTTAAATTCTTGCAAAACTTGTTATAATTCTGCAAATAATTTGCCAACAACCTTCGAATCATCTCAAATCTATAGGAGAATGGGCAAATATTATTTGAAGACAACGATATTGTATTCAAACCATTCATTGATACAAGTTCATGATTGTTTTGTTATTTGTGTTGCTATTTCGTGATTTTTACTCCAATCCGGTGAAAATTTTACAACATATGCTACCCCCTTCCTATCATAATTTTATTTTGCAATTCTTTTGGAGTTGGTGTTGATATTTAATCACGTGTCATAATTCCATTTTGAATGTGATGTCTATGCAATTCAATAATTTTAAGAATGTTACTCGAGAATACCATGCTCGTTCTAGAGTAATATCCTACATTTCAGTGATAATTGTTCTCAAACTCATTTTTAGGACTATTAAAATACTGACTAACCCATATATTTTATTTTATTTTGGTTCTTTTACAAAAAATGAACCGGCTGGTAAAATTCCGAGCCTTCAATTCTTCACCTAGCTATGTCTGAGATAGCAGTGCTAAGGTCGCTGCACCAAATAGTCATAAACAAGGTTTCTTGCTTTCTTTGATCTTTTTGGAGTTTCACTGATGCATTTGGACAACTCTTGTATGCAAGAAGAGTTATTTAAAAGTTTTGTGCTTACATCTGTTAGAACACATCTGACTTTGTTGAAGGCTGTTGACCTTGCAAAGCGGTTCTGTGATGGGGCAGCGCCACGTGTAATCAATGGTTACCTGAGGACTTTCTTGAAAGATGTCAAAGGGAATGTTAATGCTCTGGAACCGAAGATCAAACTGACTGTAATAAGTCGAGTTATTAAGTGAAATGCATCAAGGTAAAAAAATTCTCTTCAGCTTGAGCAGCATTGGAATGCTGATATCTGGAAGACTTCCAAGAGGGAATTGTTGTTCTTTTGTTTGTGCCAACTCTGTTGCAAATCAACAAGTAGAGAACTTTGCCGGGATTCAAAATGCATTAACGATCACTTGGCAGTTCTGATGGATTTCTAATTCACACAGAGAGAGCTGAATTTTGTGTATGATCAAATCTATGGCGATTCAAGTGGTCATAGATGTTATAATTACACAAAATGATTTTGCTCAGATAGAGTACGCTATATTTATCATCCGAAAAGAGACGTATACAACATTACTTTGCTATATGAATATCCGAAAGAATAAATCGTTTAAAAATGAAAATGACCAATTTCGAGCCTGAGGTTGGCGGTCAGGCTCCTCCACCCCTTTCTCGGCATTGATAATCTTTTCGTGCAGAAAAGGTGACGATTAAGTGAAAAAGGAGGAAGAGTATACATTCTTGCTTGTAAGTTGGATGATACATGGCATGCATTTCTACCACTAGTAGTTATAGGATTCTTTCATGTATGGTACAGAGTGATCAATGTCTCAATGTAGGTAAGAAAAATGTTTGTTGTACATTATCATTTACATATTTTTCAAGCTATTGATGAGGTGTCCAAAAAAGTGGGAAAGTTTATTTCATTTATTTTTTGATTGATGTGATTTTGACACAATCAAATCTCAACAAATCATATGTTGGTAAAACAATATATAAATTGTGATGTACATGTAACACAATCATTTATGTAATTACTTGATTCTTAGGAGTACACGAAGTCTACCTCAATCTTGTGAGTAATTTTTTTAAGATCACTTTAGGAGGATATTAAAAAATTTCACCCTCTATTTTCAGAGTAAAGGAAGTTTTGGACAATTTTAGCCTTTTTAATCACACATCATGTTTGCGTGCGTGTCACGTGGACATTTAACGTCTAAATAGACAATTTCATCAAGTTGGAATACCGTTTACAACCACAGTATTGAAAGATTGAAGACGTGTATGTTACAAATGAAAGGTATGAGACATGATTGCCACAGTTGTGAAAGGTTAGGGACCCTTGAATTCATTTCTCTTGTTGGGCTTACAAAATTATTGAGCCGTTTCTTTGTCCATAAGGCCTGGCCCAACATAGCCCAGCAGTCAATGATTTGAGGGAGTAAACCCTTGCAAAACCCTAATGGTCCCATAAAATCCGATTTCTCCCTATATTAATAGACTCGGACGCACCCATTTTACACATCGTCTTCCTGTCTCTTTCTCTGCGGGGCTGCTCTTCGTTCTTCTGCGTAATTAAACCCTTCTTAATAAGTTTTCTAGTTTTAATTAATTAAATCATGTTTCTTCTGTTCGTGGTCACGAATGCCTAATTAGGCACATCTGTTTTGATTTATATATATATTTTCTGTTGATTTTAGGTTATATGATATTTGTTTTGTTTAATTAATTGGGTATGATGGTGATTTCTGGATGATGAATAAATCAGACGGATTCCCAATGAAAAAATCCATGATTTCAATTACCAGCTATTTCTGACTCTTCATCATCATTATTTAATGCCCCCAATTTCTTCAAATTACTTTAAATTTGTTTTAATCTCAATTTATATTGTATTCTATTTCTGCAAATGTAATTTATTTATATTCGCTATAATCTGCTTTTGGCGGCCGATGATGTGAGAAAATATTTGCTACTCTTGATGGGATTCATCCCATCTGATGATTCATTTCCACCAAGATCTCTGAGGCCGCAAGCGTCTGACTGTAAGCCCCTGTTTAGATTTTGCTAGAAATCAATTTTTTGAAGAATCTCATACTTTGAAAATTGAAAATTTTAAATTAGAAATAGTGGCCCTGAAAAGGAACCTTTATACCAGTGAACACTCTTTATATTTCAAAATTGAAAACTAGGCAAAGTAATATTTGTTAAAAGCAAATCCATGGATTTGATGAGATTTCACATTTATTTCGTCATAATTTAGTTTAGGGTCAATCAAAATATGAAATTTATATGGAAAGAAAATAAATTTTTAGTAATTTAATTATTTAGAATTTAGTTGTATCTAAGTTTTATTTGATCCTCATTAAATTAAATTACATTATATTCTATTTTTTTCTCTTTTTTTCAACCACATAATTTTTCATAAAATAATATTATACGTAAATCGAAAATTGTTCCTTCTTTTTCAACCATTCATTTTTCTAAAACATACTATTTTCCTTATTTTTATTTTCAAATAATGGGGGTCAAACAAGGGCTAAATTATTAATTAGATGTGTTTCATTATTTTATTTTTTTTTAATTGGGGGTAAATGTGAGAGAGAAGGGGTGGGGGTGTGTGTGTGTGTGAGTGTGAGTGAGAGTGAATCACTTGAAAAATTAAGATCACTTTTCTTAAATAAAATGTTATCCTTGTTTGTGAGGAATATATGTTACATAATTAAAAGATTGAAAATTTAGTTAATCATAAGTTATAAAATATTTTTCATGAAGATAATTGTCAATTAAACGTTCTAAAAGTAAGATTATGAATAAAAAATGATATTTTTCATAAAAAAAAGGTGAAAAAATATACATTCATTTAAATGTTATAAAATGCAAATGAATCTATACAATAATTGATAATGGAAATTGATTCTTGAGAAAGCCCTATATGAGTCCATTATTTCGAACGTGTCCTTAAAAGGAAAATATTTCAACTTACGAATAAAATTACTTCAAAGATACGGTTGAAAATAAATTTTTGAAAAAATAGGGTTAAATATAAGCAAACTATCAAAACAAGACATGAGCTAAATGTATTGAATACCCATGATAAGGTAAGAGGAGAGCTTGATGTGATAGACAAGAGACTAATCCTATTATAAATGTTGAACCTCAATCTTGAGGGTCTCCACCATTCCATCGCTAGAGTTTTGTAAAGGAGGTAAATCGTGGGATGTGCTCCAATAGGTCAGGGAACAAGAATTGCATGTACACTGCGCCTACAAAGAGTTCAATTTCATATTTCAGGAATCGAACCTCCACACTGCGATTGCTAGCAAGGCGTGAAATAACCTCACTTCTATCCTTTGCACCATTGAACTATGCCCCGGGGGCCGAGACTAATCCTATTATAATACCACTCAAAGTTGTGTAAAGTGAACACAACCAGCAAAAGTACTAGGATCGATCCTAACCAATCTTCAAACTTTCGTGATCTTAATACAAGGTCTTCTATATGCAATTTATAATTTATTTATATATGTAAATATTGAAAGAGATAATATTATGGTGTCTTTCATCTAATCGAAACATTGTCCACGTTTGGCCCTCATTTTTTTCAAATTTTAATGTTTGGAACAATATTATAAAAATCGATTCGGGTATTGACCCAGAAAAGGAAGAGGGTCGAGGTTTAAATAGTCAAATCAGGTCGAACCGGTATCGAACCGGATGACAAATTAAATAAATAAATACACAAATAAACTATAAATATCATAACTATAATATATTTTTAAATTTTAGTTTTCTCATTCAAAATAAATATAATCAATATTTGTTAATTAGATTTATTATAATAATTTATTTTATAACCTTGAAGACTAACAATTAATATGTCCAAAATAATTTGGTTTGTTCAAATTGAAAATTCTAATCTTGTTGACGGTTTATTAGCCGATTTTTTTTTATTTTTGGGTTAGTTTATGAGTATCGAAACGAATTAAAGGTCGGTTCACGATTTTTTCTGTTGAACTGGCCGGTCCTGTCCTATTTTTATAACATTGGCTTGGAATAATGTTTTTTTAAAGAATGTGTGGTTGAAAAATAATCAAAAGTTTTCAATTTATGTGTAATATTATTTTATAAAAAATTGTATAGTTGAAAATAAGAGAGATAAAAAAATGACACGGAATAGCGGCCAAACGGAAGCTATATAACAAAATATATATCTTATAATCATGATCAGCCTTCAAAATAATAATAATAATAATATTATTATTATTATTATAAAGAAATTAAAAATTTCACTAAGGAGCATGGATATACTTTTATATTTGCGGAAAATTTTCAGAACTCATGGATTATAAATTGTCAAACATGGGATGGACTGTTTTAGAGTCTATTTGGAAGTGATTTTTTCTCCCAAAAAATTAATTTTTTTTATCGTTATTTCACTATTCTAGCCATCATATTTGACTTCTTCTCTCATAGGTGGACCACACTTTTCTCCTAACGATCAAAAAATCAATTCTCAAAATCACTCCCAAACAAGCTCTTAAAATATTATCCAAAATCAATTCTCTTATAAATATTCAAAGTCGATACTTTAAAATATGCCCATAATCGGTACCCAAAAATTTCCAAGTAGGCGCTATAGGATTCAATATCCTTGTTTTGAAATCTCTCTCTTTTTTTTTTTTTTTTCAAATCTTAGCTTTCAGGATGCACAATATATAGAGCCTATTTGGGAGTGATTTTGAGAATTGATTTTTTGATTGTTAGAAAAAAATTGGGGTCCACTTGTGAGAGAAGAAGTCAAATATGATGACTGAAATAGTAAAATTAAGGTCAAAAAATCAATTTTTGTGTCAAAAAATACTCCCAAACAAGCTGATAAGCTAATTATTAAAATTGAAGTTTAGTGATCGAATTTCAACTAGAGTGAAAGTTTAATGATCGAATTGTAACTAAGACGAAAGTTAGTGACTTAACCCCTTTTCTGCCCAAAAGAAAATGCATAATCCCCCGAGGCACAGCTCAACTGGTGGATCAATGAACATTGTCTTACTTCCAGTGGCAGCGTGGAGAGTTCGATTCCTGGTGGGAACCTGCGGTCAAATATTTGATATGGAGCAATCACTGTGGAGGAGTGTCTCTTGTGCGCAGAAGTGTACAAGCAATGGGGGGAACCTATGATCCAGTTGAGGCATAACCCGCAATTTACCCCTCCAATATTTTAGGGGCAAGAGTATTGGGGGTCCAGGATTTAGTTTGATGTAAGTTGGGATACCTAGATATCAAAAAAAATAAAAATGCACACACGTACAAAAGAAGGGGTATGAGGCACGCGTCCGATAATAATTGGTAATGAGCATTCGTCCTCACCAACAATGAAATTACCAAGATACCCTCCAGAAACGATTACTTGTGCCAAACCTGAGGACAGTTTTGGTAAATCACATCCCGATATCAGCCCTTTACATCCCCATATCCAGATCTTTCTCTCATTTCCTCTTTCCCCTTCAAATGTTCTCTTCTCATCTCCTCTCCCTATAAATTCCTTTTATACATATAAAAGCTTCCTCTTTCAAATTCTTACCGCTCTAATTCGTACGCTACTAGTTTCTTATCGAATTTCACGAACATACATACGATTCGAACCATAGATCTATCATTTTTTCATCGAAAAGGTCCAATTTTAACTTTCTTTATTAAAATTTTTCATTTTCTTGGCTTTCTTTTCTCGGTTTTGATATTCAATCATGTGTTTTCTTCGCAATTATGCTCGTTTTATCAGTTAACTTCGAGTATCTTATTTTTGCCCTATTTGTTCAGGTGTTCTGTAGCTCTTAGATCTAACCCTTTTTTTTAATCTAATTAAATGGATTTTCTGATTGAAGATTGAATTTTGTCACCATATCCATCATTTCACTTTTTCTATTATTTGAATTGAGCAAACAATGATAATTAAAAATGATGGGTCAAAGGCGATTATTTATTTAGTTTTTCCTGGGTTCTCTTTGAGCGTTGTATTGACTGGTGTTATCTGTTATCCTATAAAAAATATTTAGGTATTCTGAGAAGGTGGTAAAGAAGGATCGTAGAAGGAAGATCTACAGAAAACAAGTGATTTGATGGCGGATCCTCAGGGGATGGAAGGGAGCCAACCTGTAGATCGCTCCAAGCATCCATCTGGAATTGTCCCTACACTCCAGTTAGATTTCCATATTTATAATTTATTTTCTTTATTCCCTCTGCTGTTTTATTTTGCGTATAGCACAAATGATTAACTCCCATTTAAAGTTAAATGGGCAGTTTACAGAAATCTGTGTATATTTTGGGAAAAAAAATGTTTTCAAGAGGGTTGTTCATTTAATTTGTAGGGTTCTTTAAGTTGCACAAGTCAAGACCATTTGACAGGAGAAATCAACTCAGCAATCGAAAGGGTTCTTAAACTGCATGGACTTTGTTAATTCTATTTGAGGGAAAGGCTTGTGTATAAGTGTGTATTTTGTTTCTAGGAAATTAAATAATTAAGAGTGTGTCTGGGAGGAATTTTATACCAGATATTAATTATTTTTATAACCATTGCGGCTGCACCCACCTGCTTTTTTTTTTTTTTTGGGACCCATTTGCAGTTTCACAATAAAAAATTTTCTGATGAAAATCTTCTTCGAGAGTTCTAGCTGTTCTTTGAAAAGTTCCTTTACACTATATATGTTAAAGGAACTCAAAATCAAGGAATGGTGTCAATGGAATCTTCTGGTTCTCGAAGGTCACTTTGTCAATCTCTAACAATAAAATATACTGGTGATTTTGTACGTGCAGGAATATTGTGTCGACGGTCAATTTGGACTGCAAGTTAGATCTTAAAGCTATTGCATTGCAAGCTCGTAATGCGGAATACAATCCCAAGGTATGTTGTTCCCATGATATGCCTTGTTTAACTTGTTTATTGATCATTAGTTTTATTTCCTTGTGTGATATATCTAGTAGTATCGCTGGCTACATTTATACTGCTTATTTATTTGTTTATTTTTACACTAATATGTATGGAAAGTGTTCATATACTGTTTAAAATATTAGATATTAGATAGAAATGAGTGGTGGAAAAGTAGGTAGAGTTTGTGAGTCCCATTGGTTTGGCAGGTTATAAACCGTTTATAAACATTAGCCAAACATGGGCTTAGCTATTTGACCTTTTGTTTGTGCACAATTTGATTTCTAGAGGTAACTTTTGGTTGATATTTGGCTTCCGGGCTTTGCTAACAAATTATAAACGACATTAACATGTTTTGTCATAATGGTGGGTGAACACCTAAAAGGGAAAGTTCGGATAAAAATGAATTATTTGATTTTTTGTTTTCACAGAATGAGAGGGATGAATTTATTAAGATCCAATGTCAAATTCTTCAGGTAATGGAACAGAGGCTTTTTAGCCATTGTTTACGCAAGCTTTTTGGGGCTTACACAATTCTTCCCTCACATGAGGCTAATATAAAACACTTTAAAGCCTTTCATTGAGTGCCATTAATAAACGGGAAAGTAGGGATAAAATTAATAGATTTGATTTTTTATTTTCTTTTATCTAGAGAACTTCTATTAAGATCCAATGTCAAATTCTCTAGGTTATGAGACTTTGGCTTTTAAGTTTTAGCCTTTTCCATTTAGGCTTTTAATCATTTTTTAGCTGCCTCGCTTTGAGAACTGCTGAAAGATCACTCCTCTCTGTCTATTTCCTTGGGCAATTGCTTCTCCTATAGCATTTCTGTGAAGATATATGTATTTACCAATTACCAAAGCATCTTTTTATCGTGAAATGTGTTATACTCAATATTTGGTTGCCTTAAATCCTTCTGTATCGGAGGTCAGTTTATCAGTGAGATTTGTATATACAAGTCGTAAGGTAGGTCAGATCACAATACTTTCTTCACATACGTCAGATGCCAAAAATGACAAAGCAATCAAGCATTTATGATCAACTTGGATTTTTTTTATAAAACTTCTACTTCACTGATGGTTGACGTTAACTGGCCGTGTGAAGCTAAAGCTCGGGCTTCATATTTTCTGCAATATCTTATATGCTTTTTCACATGGCGGACCGTCATTATAAACATCTTATGTGTCATATTTTACAGATGTTTGCGTAAGTTGATGTTGTGAACATTTTTACTTAAAGATGTAACACTCCAAAGAAACTATTTCACCTCTTCCCATCTCTCTTAGGGGCATGGAAGAACGAAGAAAAGTATCATATAGTTTATTACTTATGGTTAATAATTTTTTCATGGTTTTCAGCGTTTTGCTGCGGTGATCATGAGGATCAGGGAACCCAAAACGACGGCCCTAATTTTTGCTTCTGGAAAGATGGTAAGAACTAAATATTTTCTTTATAATGCTATACATGGTTTGAACATTGCCTTATGTTCTTTATTTCTATTTTATAGCCCATTTATGTTTTGTTTATACCAATTTATTTTGATGTTTATCTTGGAACTTCTCATTTGTTCATCTTCTGTTGATCTCAATCACAGTCGAATTCTGTCTGCCACTGAGTAGCACTAGACAGGCCTTTCTCATTTTTGGTAATTTCCTTATTAGCTATTTTTTATATGTTGCTTCAGGTTTGTACAGGAGCCAAGAGTGAACAACAGTCAAAATTGGCAGCTCGGAAGGTATAATATAATATGAAAGAATTAATTTGTCTATTATAATTGCGCTTATAATGTCTGTTTCGGTTCAATCTTTACCAGGTGGATTTGAAAATGATGTGTAAAGAACCTTTATGTTGACCGATGATTTTTCTGCTAATTTTATGAATTTGAATTAGTTGCATATGACCATTTGCCTGGTCATAATTTTTGAGATGAACTTTTTCTTACGTTATTACATATCTCATGTCTGCGCGTGTGTTGTTCTTTTCAGTATGCCAGAATTATTCAAAAGCTTGGTTTTCCAGCAAAATTTAAGGTAGTTATATGCTCTCAAGCGTTGATCCGTAAAACACACACCCCTGGCACTCAATGAGATGAAATGACACTTCTCCACTATTCTGTTTCAAATTATGCCTTCATTTTTCTTGTAGGATTTCAAGATTCAAAACATAGTCGGCTCCTGTGATGTTAAATTTCCCATTAGACTTGAAGGTCTTGCATATGCTCATGGTGCCTTTTCAAGTGTGAGTTATTCAATGTTTTATTATATCTTTCATGTTGGAATCACTGACAGCGGGGACAAGATTGCTCCATTTGTGCTTTATGGTGTTTTGGTTATCATTACTTTCTCTTTTTAGAAAGTCTATAACTATAGGTCAATAATACTACAACTAAAAGTGAATCCTACTTTATGGTATATCCGACAAATAACAAAGACATGTTTATTGAAGTATTGATGTTTCATACGACTTAATTAGGAATATCTAAAATCTTGAACATATTATATTGTTTAATTTTATATCGCTTTAACTCTTTAGGCATTACAAGGGCTCAAAGAGAAGAATTGTTTATGGAAATTCTATCATACAGTAAACATGGAGACAAATGTGTCGTAAACAATCTGACCTAAAACATAAGTTGTCTCTTTACAAGCCAGGGCCTCCAAGAAATATAAGTTTTGCATATGTTTTAGTTTATGAAGCATTTCTGTTAATAGTATGTACGTGCTAGGATGTAATAGGTGCATAGCACTTGATATACTAACAACATTATGGCATTTTTTTTTTCTAATATATATGTTTTAGAAAAATTGTCGAAATTTGCCCTATACACACTTCATCTAAAAGGAGGCACAAAATACCAAAATAATTAGGTTCAAGTTGCCCAATTTTTGTTTTGAAACTCTGGTTTCCCATGAATTTAACTAATTGAATTCATTTTCTCAATGAAGTTTTGTCCCATGAAATTTTCAGCACTCAGAGATGGAAAAATTGGACTAAAAAACATTCTTTTATTTCAATACTATATATCAAGTAACCTAATCAAAAGCTTAAGCCTGCGTATGGTAAGAATGTATTAGCGGTTTAATTTATAAATATAAATGAGTGGTGGATAAATGGATAGTGTTTGTGGGAACATTGGAATTTGTGGTTGAAAATAAAGTTTGACAATTTATAAATTATTTATAAACTTTGCCAAGCAGAAACTAAATTGTTAATTTGAAGAATAGAATAATTTATTTATTTATATTCAAGTTTAAATTGTTGAGAAGAAAGTATTTTATTTGTTTAGATTTTATTGTAAACTCTGAAATGTATTCAAAAGACAAGGCTGAGAAATAGTCATATCATACAGTAATCCTTTCCATTTTTTATTACAGATTGAGTTAGATTCATTGCATTTAATTTCTTTGCCTTTTACAAGAAAAAGAACTGAGCTATTAGTGATAATAAATCCTACAAAAACCTGAAAGTTGAAATGTAAAAGAGCATCAATTAAAATAATGATACGACCATATGAACCAACAAGGGGAAAAAAGGTACATGCATGCAACAAGAAGGAAAAAAGTATGCATGTATGCACCCGAACACAGATCTCAGAGTAATGGATGAGAATTGAATGATGATATAATCAAAGATAATAACAAAAATATTGAATAGTATGTTGTGAAACTATTTATATTCCACTATTTATCAGAGGACGAATTGAAAATAATAAAACAATAGCAAGGGCATTATGATTTTTCTTGGGTTGAGGAGCTGGAGCGTTGACTTAATTACTGGTTCCCTTTATTGTTAACGTACTAATGACGTCATCTGTTGGTACAGTATGAACCAGAACTATTCCCTGGATTAATATATCGGATGAAACAACCAAAGATTGTGCTGCTTATTTTTGTCTCAGGGAAGATTGTTCTCACTGGAGCAAAGGTATTCGACATATTGCTTTTCTTATTGTTGTATTAATTCTCCATGCCGTGCATGTGTTACTATTAAATAATACCCGCAGGTCAGAGACGAGACATATACTGCATTCGAGAATATCTACCCAGTTCTCAATGAGTTCCGTAAAGTCCAGCAATGGTATGAAAACTGATTTTTTATGTTGTGCACGTAGTTTCAATTTCTAGTGAATTCTGTAGGCAACTTGTGTTCATTACTTGATAAGTAGTTTTCTAGTTACTCGAGGGTTGTAGAAAAAGGAGATACGAGCTATAGGTTTTTTATGTATAGCTTCTCTACCCATGACAAACCTAGTATCGTCCTCATAATAGTTTGGTACCTGACGGAAAAAGAGCTTTCATTGTTACCTGAAAAGAGCAGAATTCACGTTGTTTTTGTCACTTGGCACCTCTTTGGTAGCATGCTGATATGGATCTTGGAAGTTATCTATTTATACTTGCTAAACACAGTTCGAACATCAGTGGAGGATTTATTCCACCTTGTTTGTGTGTATAGTTTGATGTTCTCCTTGATAACTTGAAAGTTTCCAAAGAAAACAAATTATGGCCACATAAATGCATTTCTAGTGTTAGAAATTAAGCCCTTGTTTGGGATCCATTTTAATAAGGTTTTGAGAAAAATGTATTTTGGATTAGTTTTAGATTTACGTGTAATATTATTTTATTGAAGAATGTGGCTGGAAAAAAAATGTATTAAAATTAAAATGGAGTCCAGATAGGGGCTAACAATGAGTGCCTGTCTTGTTTCGGTTGAAAATTATGTTTTTTTTTTTTTTCCCTTTTTATTGCTTTTTATGATGGTCTATTCCGGATGGTATCAGCAATGGGTTAAATCCATGACCCGCACTGATTTGACTTCTTTCCTCATCTTGTTACAGATCTATTGAAGATTGACGTCGGGCTTAAGGATTGCGTGGAGAGTGATCGCATTGCCTCTATTGGTGGCATGGGTTATAAATGTAAATATTCGGGGGATCATAATCAGCTCCATTGGCAGATGTATAATGACCGATAAGATTCACAAGAACGATCGATTCCCTCACTTTGAATATGGTGTGTTTTAAGATTGAAAAGCTAACGAACTTCCAAGTAATTTTTAGTAGCTTATTCAAACTTAAATAATGTATATTAAGTTCAAATTTTGCTTTTGCTACTCTTGATGGTGTATGTTTTGGTGTTGCTCAACTGTTGTTATGCTGTGTACGTCTATGATTTTAATCGTGGGCTGAATTGACGACTCGTACGATATATAGACCCTTTGGCCACATTTTGTAAAATCACTTCTTTCCCAACTTACTTTCAAACATAAAGTTCCATGGAATTCAACTTTTTCACCACACGAGACATTTTCATGTAAAATGTTGAAAAATAAGGAAATTTTTTTTATTTATGTGTAATATTATTTTAATAAAGAAAGTGTCGTTAAAATAGAAAAAGAGAAACATATATTTTGAAAAAAATGAGTATCAAACGAAGACTTAATTAATGATTACTGTTGTAAGACAGTAATAACATAATATATTAATTATAAAGAAGGCTTATAATACCTATATTGCAATGCTTACCCACCTTGCTTTTAGCTCTTTTACAGACAGAAGTGGATCTAGGATTACAAGATAGGATGAACGCTGTTAACTCGCTGAAAATAAATTTGAGAAAACAAAAAGAACAAATCGACCACGAGAAAAGGCTATAGCAAAATTTAAAAAGAAAAAAAAAACCCGTCTAAAACCCAAACCCCTAGAGACAAGAAAACTTGTTAGAAGCTAAAAGGAATGGAAATGAGACGATAACAAAAGAAGAATGGGACATCATACTCCCTAAAATCCTAGAAGTTGATCTCTGTATTTGCTAAACTACGAGAACATCTTCTCAGGCTCTTATCACAGGCTTATCATATCGAGTTATAATTTCTTATGCAGTAAGACACTGAACAAGGCGGTCCAATCCCCCGCGAGGACACTATCAAATCTTAACATGCATATTCTGATCAGAGCAATCCCCGTAAAAGCACACCCTATTAGATCATCGACCGCCTTTATGCATAGCTGAATCTAGCAAGAATTTGCAACCCCATTAGCTAGGCTCTTCTCATGAACCACATCAGGATGTAAAGTTTTCGGGACATCAGAATTTGCAAGAGAATTATTCTCGGAAAGGTTGTCATCACCGGAAGCTTCATCAGGTGTAGTCTCCTTGACCACATCAGAAATAACTTCTGCAGAGTTGGATTTGATATCTCCATTTGTGTCTTCCTTTTTCACTTCAGCAGTTTTACCTTCCCACACCAGCGTCTGTAGAAAAAGAAGGCACATCACATAAAAGCTCATTTTCACAATAAAAAAGGGCATTCAAGAGAAACAAGCCCTCAGAGGCTCCAAATCCTTAATCTGACGCAACTAAATAACGCAATATAACGAATAGCTTGCCTGCTTCTGAAAGTGCTGTTGCTTGGCTTTCTTCTCCTGAATTCTCTTCTGGCGATCCTCATAGAACTCAAAATCATCTAACACACATTGTTTGCTTGGATGATCCTTGAATATTTTGAGCATTTGAAGCCCCTGCTCCAATTTAACCTGAAAAGGGAAACATCTTGACCTTAAATATACGGGAACCAATTTGTTTTTATTATTTCTTGCAACCACAAATAATAAATAATCAGAAATAGCAATCACTCAGTTAAGCAACAATTTACCTCTTGGGTATCCCTGCTATTAGTAACAGGTTTGTTCTCATTGTTTTCTAGGATGATGTGCTTCAGCAAGCTGTTGGGTACATCCTTCACAATGTGCCATTTAACAGGAAAACAACCAACCCACTTATCCTGCTGCCAGTACTCGACATTCTTGTTGAAATCGACATGCTCAATCATCTCGGCGACACCGACAAATTGCCCACTGGTATTTACCTAGAAAATGATAGAACAAACAAATATAAGGTAAAAATACTTAGTCAATAGATCACCACAAGTTCAATACAGATGCTTACTGAGAAGAAAAGGAAAACAGGGCAGCCTCCAGACTTCTGCTGAGCATCCTGGTAAGCTGCATCCAGCTTCTTATTACCGTTTGGTGTACTAGCCCAGACATTGTATTTGATGCTCTTGTGCACATCATCCTCGCTGTACGACTTAATAACAAAGAACTTTGCCTCAGTATAAGTCACAGGGAAATCCGGTTGGTTATATTGTTCTCGGTCAGGGGCCACACTTGACTTCTCCTCCTCGATATCAGCTGTTCCATTCAAAAGGGTGTTCTGCACTTTGCCAGCCGGAGCCACTTCCATAACACCCTTCTGATTCTTGGAGCTTTTTGTTCTTGGCCCCCTGTTTAATTCATTCAAACCATCCACGCTCTCACTGCCATATCCATAGAAGCCATTTCCTCTTCCCCTGGGTTTATACTTGCTGTCAACAGCAATATAACCACGACCATTTGTTCGTGAATCATAAACATTAGATCCATAGCCGAACCCAGATCTGTATGTGTTTCCATACTGGCCATATAATTTGTTGGGATACATTCTATTTATGTATCCGTTAGCTGTATTCATACCAGACATTGGCCTTGGGTGGTGCAAACCCTGTAGGTTAAACAATTGAAATTCCAGCAAGTTACTAGAGGTGATAACTAAATTTAAGATAGTGAACAATCATAAAATTCCAAAGACATGATATAGATTGACAACCAATTCATATTTCTTTCATTGTATAATATTAGTGTGGTTGAGAACAAAATCTTTACCCTCCCTCTAACTATTGGATGCATCGAATTTGTAATGCACAATGGTCATCCGTTCGATTCCGATAGCCGGCTTTTCCTTGAACAGGAAGATGCCTTCGGTGTTCCCTATAGTCGAGGGAAGGGGCGGCCTCACAATCAATTTAAAATAATGCAGGATATACACGTGTTATGAACAAGAATTACCTCATGGAACAATTATAATATTCATTAAAAACTGAAAAAACACTAGCTAAGTAATGGGCTATTATATACCATAAGATGAGGGCGGAAATTCTGATTCCTTGATGAGGGAAGGCCATTTCCATTTGATATGGAGGAAGTCAGAGAAGAGCCAGTTACAGGCCCATCCAACCATGGAATTGGTGACCGTGAACCATCGAATAAAAATATTGGGTCCTGATAACCAGAAGCAGGAATTCCTCCAGGAAAGCCACCCCGTCCATACATTCCATTAAAACCATAAGACGAATTTGGATATGTAGGTTTGGCAGCATTCAAGGCATTATTTTTCTTTATGCTCCCACTATTAGCAACGCCATTAGATTTTGCATCTACAGTAGCCACTGATAAAGATGCTTGGTCAGCAGCTGCAGAGGCCGATATGTCACCCTTGGTAGAGGCAGCAGGAGTAGGATACGAACCACTTGTTGCTGACTGGAAATAGGGAGTAGGGTACTGGTAATGTTGAGCTCCATAGAGTTGACCATCATGTCCGACAGTTGGAACAGGTGTAGTAGCAGGAGAATATGGCCCATAAGGAGCATAGCCATAGCCATGGTGATACATTAAAGACCCATTATCCCCATAAACTCCCTGAATTTGTTCAATAAAGGCACATAAGAATCGAGATTAATATGTGGAGTCTGATTAATCCATGGCAACAAATCGGAAACAGACAAGGAAAAATAATGCAGGATATACATATACATTAACAAATCACAAGCGATACTAACACATCATCATCTGCATATCAACGATACATAAGAGAACTTACAGGTGTGACTTCTACTCCCTCTGAATTCACATATGGTGCGTAGTCCTTCCACTCACTACCAGTCCCATCATAGCCTGCAAGTGTAAGAGCAAATTAAGTTAAGAAAGAATAAAAATATTACCAGCTTGAAGTTTGAATTGTAATTAGACAAGGCACAGAACGTTCAAATATCAAATTCCTGAAGAATAAACTTACCGCCATAATAGTATGCAGCAGAAGGGTAGCCATTAGGAAGATAGCACATAGACTGATCAACAAGATCCGGCAGCATGGGAGTCAAAGACCCATCCCTAGATTGAATGTGTCCAGCAGTCACGTTACCAGAATCAAAAGAAGGCTGCAAGAAGGGATAAATTTAATGAATCACACACATATAAACTCATGCACTGTACTAATCAATGCAGGTTATGCAGCCATCCATCGAGAGAGAAAAATTTCTTTGTCAAACATAGATTTTAACCTTTTTGGTTGGCTCTGGAATTTCCAGAGTTTTCGCCTGTGTCTCCAAAGACAATTTCTGTAGCAGGCCAGCAGCCTCTATATCAGATAAGTAAAGGATACAAATAGTCATCCAGTATAGCAAACGCTACATTTCTAATATACCAATAATGTCAATGCGAACTAAAATAAGTTAAAGCGGGTACACGCCTTGCTAATTCATAAATGCATTTGGATCCAAACTAAAAGCACACTCAGTTACTCAATTCCACCCGTCAGAATCTCCAGGATGGAAAAAAATGATTTTTTTTTTTTTTTAAAAAGTACTCCCAAGAATTCAAAGTTCAAATTTCAAACTGACACAGCCGGTACAAAAACCAGTAAGAAGTTACATGATTCTGAGAAGAAATAAGAGTACCGACCAGACCTGATCTTCAGCCATGAGTATTTTCAAAAAAAAAATAGAAAGGTAGTAAATCTCTATAAGACTTTTTTTTTTTTTTTTTCAAAACAACACATTCAAATCTCCCAGAGAAACAGAACCTCCACGTAATACCAAACACAACAAATAAAGAATAAAACAACAATAATAGAAGAATAAACATTAAACAGATTAAACATTTGACACCCCGAATTTCCAGATGTTCAACACCCTCAGATCTACAATTAACAAACCACCAAAATCACGACAAACCTCAACATAAAACTGTGCAAATACACACATATATAGCAAACCTCAATCAAATTCAATCGTGCAGGTGTCAAAAAAGATTAAAGAAAGCGAACAAAGTAAAAAGGATACGATCTGGAGGAGCAAAGGCCGCCATAGACTCTGAACTGACAGATCTCGCTTCTTTGAGAGAGGGATGGGGTTTTTAGAGGGAGAAAGAAGGTGTTAAAGAGTATCAGCCGCCACCAGGATCGAGGGTTTGGGTTTAGAGTCCAAACGGGGAAGAAAGAGAAGACTCTCGAAGAGGGTTTTTCTCAGACCTAAATTGGTGATTCAAATAGATCGCGTAAACGACCTTGTTTCCTTTTTAGTCCCTGCATTTTTACATTTTTTACGGATTCATCCCCTCGTGTGATATTGATGTCTGATGGGACCATTTGATTCCTGATTGGTTGAGTCATCCACGTGGCTGTGAATGATTGGTTTCTTTGCGTAATTGGACGACTTGGAGTTGGTGTTGATACGCGTTGGAGAATTTCTCGTTTTCGTAACAGAAAATACACAAAAACTAAACAAAAATAAGCATGATTAACCAAATTTTTGTTTTTTGGGTCTTTGTTATACTCAAAATTGACATTGAACTACAATACTAGTTAGACATGACAAGATAAATCATGGTTCACACCTGATTAAATATACTTCAAAATGAGTTAAGTATTGTCGAGCTAGAAAGTTTAAGCTTTTAGCCCATGTTACGAAAGATTAAGATAAAAATGTTGAATCTCTTGTATAGGTAATATAGCACAATAAAAACTCGTTTATATCAATTGCTTATACGTGGTTGTAGTGGCATATATGAACAGGACTTGATTGTGTTACTTTTAGTGATTATTTCAAAACTTTGCATTATCTTGCTTGAAGTGGACTCGAATAATTATCCAATAATGACATATTTTATGTCAATTTTTTGGGCTCTTTACTTGTGCTTTGCTTGATTGATAGCTTTGTCCTCGACCAATTCACATTTGTGGCAATCTAAGTCACTCGCCATAGTCAATAGCCTAGACAATTTATTGTCATTTATATACGTTGGTGGTTGTACTTGTCACTTCCTCCAACTTATAGTAATTGTGTTTATCTATGATGGATTGTGGGGTTATTGCTGATTGTTTATAATCTCAATATAACTAAATAGCATTATTCTTGTTTATGCAAACAACCTACAAAGATGTTGTGACTAAATGTGGCATGTTCCAAGGATGCAAATATTAGGCTTTTCTATCAAACCCTTGTGCACACATTCATGAATATGGATATCCTTCGTGTATTTTGATGAAGTTGTAAGGAACAAAGGAATTCTGAACTTGAGACCGATTAATATCCTAGGGTAATGTCTTTTCCAAATTAGGCTAACAGGAACAACTAAGAGGTTTACGATTCATGTAGTCTTGGTTTTTTATATTGTGTACTTCGGATCATATGAAAAATCTTATACTAGAGTCACTAATGAAGAAATGTCCACAATTGTAAAAAAAAAACAAAAATCAAGAGCACGTAGCTATAAGAAATAGAAGAAGACGACTAAGCTAACAAAATTACAAAATCATATCATGAAGGCATTTCTTTTAAGAAAATACAAAGCATCGTAGTTGGGAAAGAACAATATCCATTACCTAAAGTTTAATTTGTTGAAATGTTCACTCACGTATCAAGGCTGTACATTCTTAAGCTAATTGCTCAATTAGAGCTAAATGGTTTCTAGCGCAAAGAAAAATGTTGTATTATTAAGCGGTTTCTAAAAAAAACCAAAAGTTAAACCTCAACCTTGAGGACCCATCGTCCCGCCGTTGAAGTTTTGTGAGAGAGGTAAATAAAGGAATGTGCCCTAACAGGTCAGGAAACAAGAGCTGTCTGTATACTGCGCTTATAAAGAGTCAAATTTCATGTCTCAAGAATCGAACATCCACATTGCGATTGTCAGCAATGCGTGAAATAACTTCACTCCTATCTTTTGCACAACTTGACTATCCTCCGAGAGGCTAGTAAGCAATTTCTATTACACAATAAGAAAGGTCAAGGCTTATTTATTAAAGCGTGGGCCACATGGCTACACGTGACTTTTGATATTTGTAATATGCGATTAGATTGTTTGGATACTGGTGAATTTGAGGGACTTCTTGCAAATGAATTAGATCGTCCATCTTCATTCCATCATTAAGTATTAGTTATTAGGTTGGTATGAAAACATGATTTTGTCTGTTCTGTTTTCTCCTTGGTGCCAAATTCAAGTAGAATGACGTTAAACAATGCAAAAGTTTAAATTCTTGTTTGATTCTCATTCTTTTAAAAATTCTTTTTTTTTTCCAAACTCATTTTCAATCACACATTTTTCAATAAAATAATATTATACGCAAATTCAATTTTTTTTTTAAATTTTTAACCACACATTTTTCATCAATTTAGTATTTAAAATGAATTATTTCTCTCCAAAATGGGAATTAAACAAGGGCTTAGTCTGAAGATCAAATGGACAAAGTAAAATGTTAGGTTGCATTTGGTTTATTGTTTTCAAGCCATTTTCACGTTTCAATCTCGTAGAACACTAAAAAGGTCTAAAAACGTGATAGGTTTGTTATTTTGAAAATGCATTTTCAAAAAACAATGATAAATTTATAATATAAAACTCACGATGCATTTTTAATACTTTAAGTGTTCTAAGTGCAAATTCTGAAAACACTCAAAATATGATAAATGAGAGTTTAAATAAAATTTTAAAACTTAAAAATGTTAAAAAATAAAAATATAAAATTCTAACAAATAAAATTATAAAAAATATCAAAATGAAAATATCAAAATAGTAAATTTAAAAAATTAAAATCTGAAATTTTTAAAAAATACATTTTAAAAAAATTAAAATTCAAAAAATAAAGATTATAAAGATTTCTAAAAAAATAAAAATTATATAAATGAAACTAGTTCTAATGATTGTTTACATAAAAAATTTTAAAAAATTATTTAAAGTAACACGGACAAAAATATTTTAAGTCCACACATTAGTTTATTTATTTTATTTTCTATATTTTAAAATTATTTTTTTTACTTTTTTTTAGTGAGAAAAATATTATAAAATTTACCAACTTTAAAATGTACATAATACTTGATAGTATATTAGCGTGAGACTGTTCTTTTTCTATTGAATGATCGAACTTAATGGAATAGAGTGTAATAGAACAAAATTTCAAAGTAAACATGTTTTCTAATTTTTTTGTTTTGTTTTGAGAAATAAATTTTCAAAATGACAAACCTAAAGCAATTTTAGAAATCTCAAATAATATACTCAAAACAGAAAATAAAAAATGAACTCAAAACTGGAAATTGAAGTACAAACCAAACGAACTTGTATTATCGTCAAAAGTCATAATAAGTGACGTACCTTAATAATTCAAATCCATGTAAAAAGAAAAATATTATGGAAAAGTACACTTCCTTCCCCCTCCCCCAAATTTTGCCTCGAACTCAATAATTATTTGAAGGCACTAATTTTCCATTTAGGAAAATAGAACAAGAATTTATTCGATGAAGCATCGACAACGAAATAAAATTTACGTAAAACAATAACAATACGAGTATTATCTCATGTTCTACATATTAGTGGACTTGTTGACGTTGGAAAGTAGAAAGTTGCTTGTAAAAGAATTCAATCATGACTCTTTTAAATTTTTATGAATTTTTTAAGTGATAATTTCTGCTAATTTGTGGATTTTTATGGAATTAATGAATGTCTTTCGTAGACTTATAAACTTTTATAATTTTTTATAGAATTCAAAATATTTTCGTAGTCTTCAATTTAAAATAAAATTCATATGAGTCTACATCAACAGTATGCAATTTTTATATACAAGCTAATTGTTTCCACAATTTTCTTTCACGCATCCGTACAGTAAAAAATATTTTTAAAAGAATATGAATTTTGGTCATCTTAATCAAATAAATAATAATCAAAATAATACATATTCATAATAAAAAAATCAATAATTAGTGTTATCGATATAACATATTAAAGAGTAATCAATAAATCAATATATTTAAATTTAATTATAAATCAATCTTTTTTATATAAAATACTGCAATTTTTAATTAAAAATAGATATTTTTCTTGATGAAAAAAATAAAAGAAAGAGAGTTATAATAATATTTAGTTACAATTTAACCTTTTTCCATAGGAAATAGAGATTAAGCGAGAGAGAGAGAGAGAGAGAGAGAGAGAGGAGGAAAATAGAAATAAACGTAACCTATAGAAAAAGATAATTTTTAATCATGACTTTAGTTTCATGGAAAGAAAAAAGAAAGATAGATATTGAAAGAAATAAAAAATACATATTATTATTATTTTGTGAGTCTATCAAAATTTTGATATTAATAGGCAGATTTTGAGATTTTATTTTAGTATTTTCTATTTAAAAGTTAGCACCATAAATTTTTTTTATACAAGTCATTAACAATTTGAATACTCCAAAATTTAAAGAAATTTCTAAAAAAATTTAATTGAATACACCTTAATTTATAAGGACTTTTTAAAAATCTATAAAAAAATGTGAAAATTACATAAACACGTGCATTTTAATTACAGGATGCAAAAATTAGGTGAAAATAACTTTTAATCAAAACACAAGTATTGAGTTAATATCCCAAAGAAATCCTAAATCATTTTTCTCCTAAAAACTCGTCTCTCTCTCTCTCTCTCCCTCTCTCCCTTTCCTTCCGCCTTTCCCTATTCCTCTCCTCTCTCTATCTCGACCTACCCTTCCTCTCGCTGTGTCGACGTTACAGCCACCATCATCCAGCGTGGCGCCACCATCTTCTCAACCTAGCAGTCCCCTTATTTCGACGACTTCAAATGACAGCAGCACCAGCAGGCAATGGTGCTTACTACTCGAAGAGGCGAAGCAGTAGCACCACCACGAAAAACCTGGCTGCTGGGGGTGCCTTGCTGCGAACATTGCTGCTACGCACAGTGAGGCAACGCTACTGCATAGTGAGGCCTCGATTTTTTGGGATTTTTTTTTTTAGTCGATCTACTATGGGAGGTTTTTTTGTTGGTGATTTTCCGATTAAATTTATTGCGATGGCTTGTTGGTAGCTGTGGTGGTGGTGGTGGTGGTGAAAGTTGGCTAGGCTTTCGATGGTGATGCAGATTACGGTAATGTGATGGTGCTAGTGGATCTAGTCGTTTGGGGTTTTGTTGAATTTGGCTAGTGCTGGGGCGATGATGTTGTGTGTTTGTGTCGTTTTTGTTGTTGATGGTGGTTGTGGGGATGGTGTGGTAGAGGCGGGGGTGGGATAATGTTTGTAACCAATTATTTGGTTGATCTGTGACGAGGTATTAGTGGTGGATAGAATCGGGCGTGGAATGTTTAATGTATGTGACCACACTATTTGGTTTGGTGTTTTGCTGGTGATAATGGTGCCGACCTTGGCGGTGAGGTTGGGTGGTGATTGTGGTGCCAATTTTGGGCTACAGTGGTGTTTGTGAGGTTACGGTGGTATGGTGCAAGCGACGATTGTATGGTGGTGAATTGTAACTAAGATTGGTGATGGATCAGGACCGATGGTGGGGGTGTTTGGTGCATATGACCAACTATTTGGACTAACTATTAATTCGTGACTAATAAACTTGAAAATATATGACCCATAGATAAATTTGACCTGTAATTTAAATGATTTGTAATTTCGAAATAATTTGTAATCTATAAAAAAATTTATTTGTGACCACGAAATAATCTGTGACCAATTAATTTGATGATATGTTACTAGTAAATAAATTCGTGACCTATAATTATGAATCTGTAATCATTAATCGTATAACTGTGACTTTATTATGTCTGTTTAATAAAAATTCTTAATTAATTAAATATATACCTTAATTTTGAATTTTTAAATTATCTACCTGTTTTTGGAATTGGTGTAAATAATACACCTTTATTATGAATTTTTCCCTAAAAAAATCTCGATTGAATACACTAATATTTTTTTGGTAGTCTACTTTGGATGCTTCTGAACATTTTAAATTTTAAAAAATCTAAGTCTTAATTAAAAACACCTCTTAAATCAAAGATAGAAATTAGAATGTTGACAACTTTATCAAAAAAGGGAAAATGTCAAAAGATCCCTAGAAAATATGAGAAGGAGATTTTGGGAAAGTTTGTTAAATAACACAATTAAACGATGTATTTAGTCAAATAACTTTCTTCTAATATTTGTTAATCAAATGGTCTTCAATTATAAAATACAATAAACAAACAATATCAAATGTTCAAAACGCTCTTACCATTGGAAAAGACCCTAACGTCCATCAATCCAATTATTCCTCAATTCATCTCCAAAATATCATCGCTTGTGTTCTTCTATTATTGTGTTTGTTATCCTAAAATATTGTTATTTATTATATTCCTCACCTATTTTGGACATCTTTTAAACATTTGAACAATAATTTGGATTTTATCTTATCTATATTAAAATATCTACTGTATTTGAAGAACAAGAAATGCACTTTTAAAATTTTCATGTATATTGGTACTTTTATTGTAGAACATATTATGAAATGATATTTTAGTTGGTTTTATTTTTGTAATGGTGTATTTTTTTTGTGTTATTTTCAACTATTGGATGATAACGGCACTCCAACCGTTATCTATGGGGGTAGAACGTCACTATAGCTGATATCTTCTATGTTTTTGTACAACCATTATCTATTATGTTCTATCTGTTATTAACAATACAATCTGGTTACTTTGATAATTTAAATATAATATTTATTTTCATGTTACCTTGACATATATTTGAGTAAATTATGTAACTTTTTTATTTTATTTGCAGCTATGGATTATGTAAAAATAATATGGTTACAAGTATACTATTTTGTTGAGATTAAGACGATCGAATAAGACAAATGCACGTTGAGTTATTTAGGAAATGGTGAAGAAATGTGGATCTTCTTTATGTTCCAACTAACATTTCGTATATAGAATTGTACAATAAAGTGCAAAAACTAGTCATTGTGGATTCAAGGTCATATAAAATTAAGATGATATCTCTTGGCCGTGGAACGATTGATTTTGTCATTGTCTTAAAATCGATGAAACCATAATGGCAGGCATACTTTTTTATTATAATAAAACATCATTAGCGTTTGATTATTTTATTTAGAAAATATAGAGATAATGTTCAAAAATTACATATTATTGATTTAATAACAACTAATGACAAAATCTACGTGATATCATTTCGACTTAGCTCGTTGACATCCCTACGTAATGGTAGCTGCTTTTATCACAATAACGATACTTGTGCCGTTTTACTGTTTTTATGTTTATTAAGTAATTAGCATATCTTTCAAATATTGTAAATGACATGCTCATTTTGCAACTTAAATGAGTTTAACTTATTGATTACCGTGGCACAGATAGATCGTAACTGCTTATACTCGTATTTATAAATAGAACGACACAAGCGTCGTTTCATTATCAATAACGGTACTTGTATCATTTTGTAGATTTCTCTAATATTTTGCTTTTTTTTTTAACGCAAATGACCTCAAGCATTGGATCCCCAACTTAAAAAAGTCAAAACGATTGATTCTGTGAAAATAACGGTTGAATTGATATTATATGATATTGAGTTCGTGAAATCACAAATCATTGTATTGATTCGTCAAAAAACATAACTAATCAGCACATCTCTCAATTTTTGTAAACGACGTGTCCATATTACAACTGAAATGAATTTAACTTATTAACTTTCGGGATATTGATAGATCGTGGCTATTTATACTAAACAAAATGGGCACAAGTGTTATTTAATGGCATCTGTACCATTTTGCTGATTTCTCCATATTGGGGCATGTATAGATAAGGATTGACTTATCAACAAAATACAAAAATTATGCAACGACGTAAATATAAGGAGCTATTGCTCCATTATTATGGTAACTTAATAAATTTCATTCAATCAGTAACCATTGGAGTACACTATACTCTGCATTTTTGTCTAGAATTTCTGAAATCAACAAGTGTAAATGGGACTCAAAGAAATCATGAAGTACAGTAAAGCATAATATAAAGAATTTTACTAGAAAGAGTCGAATTACTCAAATTAAATTACACAGAGTTCAGCTCTCTAAGTCCTAGGACATATCAAAGAACAAGATTATCTGCATATCACATTTTTCATTTATAACAATGCTAATAAATGAATTTATTTTTAACCCATCATCTTTAAAACCTTAAATGCATCAAAATTCAATCGACAATAACAAATTTAACCAAAACTAAACTAAACATACAAATAAACTATGAAATCATAAAAAATGCCATATTTACTCTTTTTCATTCTAAACCTACAATAATGGAACCACAAAAATCACATTTCAAAATAAAAAATTGAAGGAAAAATTACCCTTTTTTGTTGCACTAGCTTGTACCAAAGAGAGATGAAGTAATGTGAAATATACTTGAATCGAAGAAAAACTTTTTTATAATCTTGAGATGTATTGAAAATTAAGGTGAAGAAGACGATATTGAGCCTGTTTGGGCTCGATTTTTTCACCAAAAAAATTGATTTTTTGATCATTATTTCACTATTCCAGCCGTTATATTTGACTTCTTCTTTTACAGATGGACCTCACGTTTCTCCTAACGGTCAAAAAATCAATTCTCAAAATCACTCCCAAACAGACTCATTATGTTATAATTCGAATTTCAGAAATCGGACATCATAGTGAAAATGAAGAAGAAAGTATGAGGTGAAATGAAATAAATTGGATGAATATTTTGATATAAATTGATGGACAGCATTATTTGACCAATTAAAATATTGTAAATTTTATTATTTTGTTTTAATATTGGAGAAAGGCCATTTGTCCAAACGCATTGCGTGACCGGACATCTGGCCAAATTTAAAATTTTAGAGCGTTCTTCTACTGCACGAGGAGGACTAATTATTGGAGTCGGAGATCGACGGCTGAGATGAAGTTGAAGCTTCAAGAGCAAACGTGACCTTTATTCCACTTTCCCTGTCCCACCAACTCGCTTACTCTAATTGTCACACAGTAAACCCTACTATTATCTGAACTCTTGCGCTTCTATCTTCTGGATAAACCCTCCTTGAACCTTCTTCTCTTTTACACCAACTAAAACACCAAATTCTTACCTGTAAGTTATTTCCTTTTCATTATTCGTTATATAGATTTTGTTCTTCTTTCAAGAATGTTCGTCAGATGAAATGGATAACCTGTAATTGCATTTTGTATTCAATGTTACCTGTTCAGTAATTTTGTTTTTATGTGGAACATGGCGTGTTTTAAAATTGGCTTCTGGGTTATGTTTGTAATTTCTAAAGCGTGGGAATTGGATATTGATTGGAATCGGTGTCTTTATTTATAATGAAGAGCAAATCCATATTTGTTTATGAAGTCCGGTTCTTTTCATGAATGATATCTTGAGCTTTTGTGTCAAGTCTTAAGAGTGCAAGCTGAAAATAATTTGCCATCTCTTGAGCCTCAGTTTCTATTAAATTGAAAAAAGAAGAAGTTAAATTTAGTCTATAATCAATTTGAAAACTGATGCAATTTTTCAATCTTCTAAAA
>NC_036237.1:31691517-31728890 GCF_002742605.1 Olea europaea var. sylvestris
TATCTCTATAAATTTAACATGTTTATATTAATCAAATCTAAAGAGTTTGAAAAGTTTGAATAGTATTTTTTGGAGAATATATGACTAAAAAGTTAAAAATAAAAATATATTAATTTGTGTGTAGAATATTTTATTGTATGAATATGTGACGAAGAATGATATTGAGTCTGTTTGGGAGTGATTTTGAGAATTGATTTTTTGATCATTAGGAGAAAAGTGGGGTCCACCTGTAAAAGAAGAAGTCAAATATGATGGTTAGAATAGTGAAATAGTGGTCAAAAAATCAATTTTTTTGGGTGAGAAAATCGCTCCCAAATAGGGCCATTGTAACAAACAATTTAAAATTTTAAATAAACAGACACTTAATCCACAATTCGATTCCAAAATGCCACGTGGAAGCAGAAAATTGAAGGGACTATTAGAACCACAGGTGATTCTTCCTCTAATCTCTTTGGAATTGCAATGCCAAGAAGCTCAATTAATCTTTCAACTCTGGATAGAGCTACAGTTGATTCAGTGTTAATTAAACTATGTCGACCATGGCTTCTCTGTGTTGCTCATCACCAGCATTGCACAGAAATGGAAACATTAGAATTACAGCCATGGCTAAGCAAACCCCATTAGCTTTCTGCTCTTTACTGAAGATCAGTCAGAAGAATAACAGGATTTATGACATTTTTCATCCATTGTTGAGCAACAGTAGTAATTCAACCAGTTTGATTGCTAAAGCTTCTGAAACGGAAACTGAGACCTCGAATTCAGAAGAGGAAAAATATGAAGAGTATGAGGTTGAAATTGTGCAGCCGTACGGATTGAAATTTGCCAAGGGCAGAGATGGTGGGACTTACATTGATGCCATTGCACCTGGTGGTTCAGCTGATCAAACTGGGAAGTTCACTGTTGGGGATAAAGTGCTTGCCACAAGGTAATTCATGATTCATTTCTGCAAATTTATCACCCCCACCCCCCACCCCCTTTATAGATCTAATGAATGTTGTAATAGTATCTGCTTCAGAAATCAAATTAAATGTGATAATTTAGGCAATGAAACCAAGAAAATGAATTCAGTGCAGTTTTTGGGGAGGAAATATGGCCTGCAGCTGAATACGGACGAACCATGTACACCATTCGACAAAGAATTGGTCCGCTACTCATGAAAATGCAGAAGAGATACGGTAATTAACTTATCAGAGTTAAGATTTTTCGAGTCTGACTGAAGCATGCTGTCGCTTGCGTTGACAATTAATTGCAATTCTTTAATTGGAAGAAAGCTTCTGGAACAGAAATTATATTTTGCTTTAATTAGCTTCAAATGTGGATGAGAAATTGTTCATTTACCTCTCTGATAGACACTACTTAGTAGCAGTATTGTTTTTATTCGAATTTGTCGTTCACATTTCCTGTAAATGTAAATTTTGGTAAAATGAAGGCTTGCATAACGTTTTACCCTTAGTAGCATCGTTTTCGCCTATCAGGAAAGGTGGATACTGGTGGCGAGTTGACTGAAAAGGAAATTATCAGAAATGAGAGGAACTCTGGTTTTATCAGTAACAAAGTTAGAGAAATTCAAGTGAGTCATCGCGATTTTGATTAATTTTTCTTTTACTATTGAATATTTTAACTCATCCAGATTGTAATATTAAACCAGTAACTTATTGCAGATGCAAAATTACCTTAGGAAAAAAGAGCAGAAAGAGCAGAGAGAGAGAGACCTTCGAGAAGGATTGCAGCTTTACAAGTAAAGCCCCACATTTCATCTTAATTGCATTGCTCAACTCTTCTCCTGTCCTATTCTAGTTGAATATCTTGTACAATTTTACTACCTACGCTACGACCCCTCTTCTCTTTGTTTCCCAATTTCAACACATTGTTGACTTGATTCAGTCAAGTGATATGGTCGAGCATGGGGGTGAGAAACCTCTTTTTCGAAACTATTATATTGTGAAATTAACCTTTAATAGTTTAAGTGCTTGAATTCTGGGTTACACTTACATTCAGACTTTGTTGGGATTCCAAAACTAACTTGGCCTGTGATAATTGTTAATGATGTAGTTGCTTTAGATCCCCAAGTAGATCTAGCTGGGAGATCTAAAGTAACAAAAATAATAGGCAAAGTTTTATTGGAAATGAGGCTTAAGACTTAGTTTGTTGTCGTTTTGCGTTCATCCAAGAATAGTCTCTAAAAGCCACAAACTCTTACTCTGTTGGACATTGTCATTTGTTGATGCCAAATTGAGTTCAGCCTCTGAATTTATACATGAGATTTGAATGTATCTCAGATGCCTTAACAAACTTGGTTAAATTGTTTTTTCTTGTGATAATTGGGTGAAGGAATGGCAAGTACGAAGAGGCACTGGAGAAATTTGAGTCAGTTTTGGGATCAAAACCAGAGCCAAATGAATCAGCTGTGGCGTGTTACAATGTAGCATGCTGTTATTCGAAGCTTAATCAGGTAAACAATAGTTCAAACCAATTATGAATTGGGTCATTTACTGGTTCTTTACTCTTGCATCTGTATGGTTTTCCACCCCCCCCCCCCCCCCCCCCCCTTTTTGTTTGGTTTTTTTTTCTTTTCATTTNNNNGAGGTTGGCTTAGCTTCCAATTGAATTAGCACTCAGCAACATATATACCAAGGACAACAAAATTTCCATCTAACTAAGAATGGTGCATGACATGCCATTTCGCTGTTATTGTAGTTAAACATATTTTCACTAGGCTTGTGGGTGTGCATATATTGAGCAATTATCTGCCTTTTTTCACGTTTTCTTCTGACAATCCATCGCCTTCTTTTGTACTTATCCCAGATTCAAGCTAGTTTGTCTGCCCTAGAGGATGCTCTGGAAGGTGGATTTGAAGATTTTAAGGTAAGTTATGAAATATTACATTCATCCCATATTATGTTTAGCCTAGTTATCAAACTTCTTCTGATGCTATTTTGACAGAGAATCAGGACAGATCCTGACCTTGCCAACATAAGGGCAGCTGAGGATTTCGAACCTCTTATGAAGAAGTTTGATGAATCGTTTATCAATGAAAATGCTATCAATGCTATCAAATCAATATTCGGCATATTTAACAAGCAATAAAACCAGCAGTCTACACCAATACATTGGGGACGAGTGGGCTTAGTTTCCTAATGAGCTTCCAACAGAATTCAGATGTTTGAGTGCCGATCTCCTACTGGACCTGGCATAAGGAGGTCCTCATTGCTTGGCTTCGCTATCGCTCCTATGGTATTTTGCGTATTAGGAATACTAGCTCAAGATCATTCTTGAATGACACTACATATGATCTTGGTTAGTGATTGGTTGTTTCAATTGTTTTATAATTTAGTCAATCATACGTGTAATTACGTTTCACTTGAGGACTAAAAGAAGGTAGTGAGTTGTCAATTTTAACCATAATCATCTTGAAAAGAATAAAAGTTTGAATTTTAATTCTTGATTCCAATTCTTATTCATGAATATCAGTACACAACCAAAATTTAGTTTTGGGAAATTCAGTGGCAATTTACAGTTGACAAGCTTTTGCATGCTAAAATTATATTTTAACTAGGAGGAAGATTACCTATGGTGTATCAACACACTTGAATTTCTTAATCTTGACAGAAGTCCAAGTGGACCTAGCTAGTGCTGTTACCTAATACACGGGATTGACCATGTATTTCTCAATATTAACTCTCCAATTTTCTTCAACTAATGCAATGAAGCATCAACATAAGAAGCCATAACATCCTAGGGCTTATGAGGATGAAGATGAACTGGAAGTCCTTCGACTGGGGTGGGCATAAGATGCATTCTACTTTCTTATCAGGAATCAGTAAATCCCATCGAAATTTCTTAACTATGTTTTGCAGAAATTAAAGAATATCGAGCCTAGCAAACTCTTTACCCTAGCACATCGGAGATCCCCCTTCAATTGGAACATAAGAAAATGGAGTAGGTCCTGCCCTTTCATAGCTCGATGGATCAAATTTTATGTTCTCTTCAAACAAGCTAGAAAGTGAATTTGTGAAGAAGGCCTTCCTGTATAACTGTTGCAACAGCATAATTAGGTCATGAATCATTAGTTCAAAAGTGAATCAAAAGGGCCCCTTTGACAAGGCTTCTGCTTTTATTTATTGTAGAAAAGCTTCCTTAGAAAACTACCCTAAGCTAGCTTCCTCTAAAAGCTCATCTAGACAAACAAAGCACTTCCAAGAAATTGTCCTAATATGTTCAAAAGCATTTTCTTAGTCTGAAAAATAGCTTTTGATTTTTCAAAAGCACCACCAAACGGGCCCTAAATTACTGTTACAGAAATTCTTGAAATTCTTTTTTACTTGTGAAAAAAGGGGGGAAGAAAATTCCAGAAGTCTTGGAAAATCTCATAAAAGAAGTAAGAATAAATAAGAGAAAAATTTAAGTACCTTCCATCCCGTGGGAATGTCATAAACTGCTTACTTAAAATCGACTTGTGCATCTCTAAAAGCACCTATTGTGGGTGGTGATAGTCTAATAGTTTCAGACAATACATTCTACTAGTACCTCATCTTCTGTACATCATCCCACTGTGAAAATTCCCCTGCTTCGTAGGATGATTTGAAACATAAATCATTAGGTGTAGTTATGTCAACAAGGTGAAACGAAGGGTATGTACTTTTACCTCTAAATACATTTTCACAAGTTCAAGGAAGTTGTCCAAGATTCTTCATCAGCATAGTTATGGCAACACTAGAAGTGTCGTGACCAGCAACCTGATTCAGACATAAACTTGCCATTTTCATCAGGATGTTGTGAAGCTGAAACAATTTCCTGTTCCAAGGTTACTCTTCTGTTTCTGACTATTGATTGTACTTGTTTCTTTATAGCAATAGTCGCGCTCTTTGCATTAAGAATCTTGTTCCTGGGAAGTTAATAGGGACTGAGATTATTCCATTCAAGAAAACAATAAACATCAAGTTTGGCAATTTGGTGAGGGTCTTCAAGGCTTATAAGAAACGACATGCTACTTCAGTCGTATAGATTGATGGTTGGGAACACCTTCATCTCTTCTTTACCTTCATGTACAACCTTCATGTACACCAAAACATGTTTTGTAATGGTCTTAAAAAACTTAAATGTATAAAATAAAAGGAATTTAAGAAGACCAAACAATCTTATACACCTTGTAAATGCATCAGGAATGATGAAACAAGATAGCATCTTCTCATTTGCTTCCCTTCATCACCACTAATGGTGGCAAGACAGTGTCCAAGAAGCATCCTAACAGAGGTAGGCCACCAAATTGTGACCAGTTTATTTTATTAATAAACAGAAACTTGTTCCCGTCAGGGCCATATAAAACTGCAACAGGCTCTCCCATAGTTCTTGGCGAACAGGATTGACATATATGATGTATGGCATCCAAAATTTGGCCCTCTGCTACCACAACTGTTTACAAGATAAAATCATACTGAGGTGCATAGCCAATCAGCTTAAGTTGCAGGTCTAAAACATCCAGTAGAGAGTAAATTTCTCCTGATGCTGGATGATAATTATCACATGCAGAAAACTGGTGCGTCTTTTTGTCCACTTCAATCCAGCTCGAACCAGGACTTTTCTTTTCTACTCCATGTTCCTTCATGATTGTCCTCATTCTTGCAACTTCATGCCATCGATTTTCTTCAGCATACATGTTAACTAAAAGGGAATAATATCCACTACTATTTGACTCCAAGACCACCAATCTATCAACAGCAAGTTGAGCAATCTCCAAGTTCTTGTGAAGCTTACAACCGCCTAATAAAGCACCCCAAACGACAGAATTGGGATCCATTCTCATACCTCGTATCAACTCTAGTGCTTCTTCCAGCAAACCGGCTTTGCACAAGAGATCGATCATGCATCCGTAGTGTTCAATTTCAGGAAGGATTCCATACTTGTGTGTCATGTTAAAGAATCTCCTCCGGCCTTCTTCCACAAGTCCTGCATGAGTACAAGCACTGAGAATACTAACAAAGGTCACGCCATTTGGTTTGATCTTTTCCTTCTCCATTCGACCAAACATCACTAATGCTTCTTTAGCATGCCCATGAACTGCAAGCCCATCAATCACAGAATTCCAACAGAAGAGATTTTTCTCCTGTAACTTGAAAAATACCACAAGTGCCCTCTCCAAGACCCCACACTTCGCATACATATCAATCAATGCAGACCCCATATAAACATCGAGATCAAACCCGCTTTGCATAGCATATATGTGTATTTCCTTCCCTTGGTTCAGTGCCCCAAGATGTGCACAGGCTGATATTACAGTTGACAGGGTCACTTCATCAGGTCTAACTTCTTCATTCTTCATTTCATAGAAAAGTTCTAAGGCTTTGCTATATTGCTTGCTTTTTGTGTAACAATTGATCATTGTTGTCCACGAAATCAAATCCTTCCCGAGCATCATATAAAACAACTCCTCAGCTGAGTTAACATCGCCAACTCTCGCATATCCATGAATCATGGTATTCCTTGCAGCAGTATTTTTCTCCGGCATCTCATCAAACAACCTCCTCGCTGAAGCCAAATCCCCAATGCTGGCATGAGCTTCAATCATTGTAGACCAAGCAAAACCATCTCTTTCTGGCATTTCATCGAACACCATCCTTGACTCATCAACCCTACCAAAACTCGAATAAAAATCAATCAGTGCAGTTAAGACATGAACGTGCGATGGGAACCCGTATTTCCAGACCTGCCCATGAACACATTCCCCAAATCCCACAGCAGATAAAACTCTACAGCTCTTAGTTACTGCCGGGAACGTATAACTACTTGGATATACAGAATTCCTCAGCATGTCAATGTAGTACTGTAAAGCTTCAAATGGGCGAAAACAATTTACAAAGGCTCCAACTATTGCATTGTACACGAATATATTGGGATTTTCCATCTGAGAAAAGGCAAAAATTGCCGAATCTATACTGTGAAAAGTGGAACAAGCAGTTATGTATTGGTTTACCAAGAAGCAATTTTGAGTTGTGTCGTTCTTGATCATCATTGCATAAAATGATTCAATCTCTTTCAAATTTGAACATCTTTTCAAACGATCGGCCACCTGTGCAACTGTTAATCTTGGGCCTACAAACACACTTGTAATCAGTAAATGATGAATAACTACACCTTTAAGGCTTTAACTTGTTCACAAAGAAAAATCATTGAACATTTGTAATGATGATTGAGAACAAAGATTGATGGTATCTAAGTAGGAGAGAAGTTAGACTTACGATTAACAACGAAGAATTTCATACGAATTGTTTCCAGTATATGGTACAATCACAAATCTTCTCGGTGAAAAATGGAAAATACACTCAAAAATAAATTGTACAAGGTGAATAAGGGGGAGATTCAGGGAAGTTTCGACTGAGAAGGTCCCACGCGAATCCCACTTCCATTCCATGCGAGTGTAGGTCAACCAGGTGACAAATTCTTTCTGACAGGAGCCTAATTCAATTTGCGAACATGATATCTTCAAATAGTCGCTACTATTATTTGGGATATACATGAAAATGGCCCAAATAGTAAATAACCTTTTCCAAAATGGCCTTTGACTTTTTTAGAAATTTGAAACTATCCAAAATATCCTTGGAAAAATTTAACAACCAACCCTTTATATAATAAAAAGTTTCTTTTTTAGTCCTTAAAAAATCTAACAAATAAAATTTGTAAAAATTATTAATGAATAATTATAAAATGGAAAAGCCCAAATATAAGAGAGGACCATATAATATAAAAAAGGTTGTTAAAAATAAAAAAGAAATTAAATTTGAAAAAGAAATTGATAAGATAGGATATCAAGAACAATTATATGCATCACAAGAAATATTAAAATGTTTTAAAGAAAACTTATTAGAAAATTTCGCTAAAGGAATTGTAAGGTCAATAATCATAAAAGATATACAAGATATAATAGATAAATTGGAAAAAAGAAAGAAAAGTATCTCAAAATATGAAATACCTTTTGGAACAGACATAGATATGATAACAGATATTGATATTATAAATTCTCAAACATTATTAGACTTTGAAGAATTACTTAAAAATTTATGAGATTAAAATTTTGATATTTTGATTATTAGATTATTAGATTTTTATTCGCTCATAGTAGCACCCATAGAGTTTGTATCAGAGCCATAGAGATCATGGAAATCTTAAAAATAAATAATTATTATCAATGTATTGAAGAAAAAGGATGTTATATATTTTACAACCCTATCCCTAATAAACTAAAAATAATAACATTATATATAACTAGGAATTTATAAAAAAAGGCCAAACGAGGACTTAATTGAACTTATTAAAGTGTGATAACTTAAATTGGTGTTCTAGTACGGTCGGTACTTTATAACGTTGTTTTTATCACAAGTTAATTAACGAAGCACTTAATCAAAACACAAAAATTAGTTTCAATCAGTATACTCATTCTTCTATTTCTGCAAATTTAACATGTTTGCATTCATTTAATCTAAATAGGACATGTATTATTTCCATAGGGACTCATAGGAATATCGCACGAGGCGAAAAAGCCACATCCTCCATTTTGCAATACAAAAACCAATTTCGTATCAATTACTTAATGATTTCAGGATGAGGTCTTCATCTCAATTAGTATTTCACAACTGAATAACGTTGTACTTCTCCCGTAAAAAAAGTGGGTTTGAAATATATTTTTATACAAATATAAAATATGAATGGAATTAAGTGGTCGGGTAAGTGCAATAAATTGTTGACCCAAGAGTGTACATTTTAAATTGAAATGATAGTAATAAAGGATAAAGAATTTTTTTGAGGCGGTAGTGTGTGTATTTGGGGTTTTATAAGTGCAACAGTAATGCTATTCATCACAATTGATGTCAAGTATTGGTCTATATGATAATTGTATGTCGTTAAATGATATATTTAATTAAATGTAAATTTATATAAAATTCATTTAATTAAATTTATCAAGTGTGATCATTTAAATTGATGCTCTAACATGACTGGTGCTAAATAACGTTATTTTTATAACAAATTAACTAACAAGCACTTAACAAACAAAACACAAAAACCGTATCTCTATAAATTTAACATGTTTATATTAATCAAATCTAAAGAGTTTGAAAAGTTTGAATAGTATTTTTTGGAGAATATATGGTTAAAAAGTAAAAAATAAAAATATATTAATTTGTGTGTAGAATATTTTATTGTATGAATATGTGGTGAAGAATGATATTGAGTCTGTTTAGGAGTGATTTTGAGAATTGATTTTTTGACCGTTAGGAGAAAAGTGGGGTCCATCTGTGAAAAAAAAGTCAAATATGACGGTTAGAATAGTGAAATAAAGGTCAAAAAACAATTTTTTGAGTGAGAAAATCGCTCCCAGGGCCATTGTAACAAACAATTTTAAATTTTAAATAAGCAAACACTTAATCCACAATTCGATTCCAAAATGCCACGTGGAAGCAGAAAATTGAAGGGACTATTAGAACCACTGGTGATTCTTCCTCTAATCTCTTTGGAATTGCAATGCCAAGAAGCTCAATTAATCTTTCAACTCTGGATAGAGCTAAAGTTGATTCAGTGTTAATTAAACTATGTCGACCATGGCTTCTCTGTGTTGTTCATCACCAGCATTGCACGGAAATGGAAACATTAGAATTACAGCCATGGCTAAGCAAACTCCATTAGCTTTCTGCTCTTTACTGAAGATCAGTCAGAAGAATAACAGGATTTATGACATTTTTCATCCATTGTTGAGCACCAGTAGTAATTCAATCAGTTTGATTGCTAAAGCTTCTGAAACGGAAACTGAGACCTCGAATTCAGAAGAGGAAAAATATGAAGAGTATGAGGTTGAAATTGTGCAGCCGTACGGATTGAAATTTGCCAAGGGCAGAGATGGTGGGACTTACATTGATGCCATTGCACCTGGTGGTTCAGCTGATCAAACTGGGAAGTTCACTGTTGGGGATAAAGTGCTTGCCACAAGGTAATTCATGATTCATTTCTGCAAATTTATCACCCCCACCCCCCACCCCCTTTATAGATCTAATGAATGTTGTAATAGTATCTGCTTCAGAAATCAAATTAAATGTGATAATTTAGGCAATGAAACCAAGAAAATGAATTCAGTGCAGTTTTTGGGGAGGAAATATGGCCTGCAGCTGAATACGGACGAACCATGTACACCATTCGACAAAGAATTGGTCCGCTACTCATGAAAATGCAGAAGAGATACGGTAATTAATTTATCAGAGTTACGATTTTTCGAGTCTGACTGAAGCATGCTGTCGCTTGCGTTGACAATTAATTGCAATTCTTTAATTGGAAGGAAGCTTCTGGAATAGAAATTATAATTTGCTTTAATTAGCTTCAAATGTGGATGAGAAATTGTTCATTTACCTCTCTGATAGACACTACTTAGTAGCAGTATTGTTTTTATTCGAATTTGTCATTCACATTTCCTGTAAATGTAAATTTTGGTAAAATGAAGGCTTGCATAACGTTTTACCCTTAGTAGCATCGTTTTTGCCTATCAGGAAAGGTGGATACTGGTGGCGAGTTGACTGAAAAGGAAATTATCAGAAATGAAAGGAACTCTGGTTTTATCAGTAACAAAGTTAGAGAAATTCAAGTGAGTCATCGCAATTTTGATTAATTTTTCTTTTACTATTGAATATCTTAACTCATCCAGATTGTAATATTAAACCTGTAACTTATTGCAGATGCAAAATTACCTTAGGAAAAAAGAGCAGAAAGAGCAGAGAGAGAAAGACCTTCGAGAAGGATTGCAGCTTTACAAGTAAAGCCCCACATTTCATCTTAATTGCATTGCTCAACTCTTCTGCTGTCCTATTCTAGTTGAGTATCTTGTACAATTTTACTACTTACAATACGACCCCTCTTCCCTTTGTTTCCCAATTTCAACACATTGTTGACTTGATTCAGTCAAGTGATATGGTCAAGCATGGGGGTGGGAAACCTCTTTTTCGAAACTATTATATTGTGAAATTAACCTTTAATAGTTTAAGTGCTTGAATTCTGGCTGGGTTACACTTACATTCAGACTTTGTTGGGATTCCAAAACTAACTTGGCCTGTGATGATTGTTAATGATGTAGTTGCTTTAGATCCCCAAGTAGATCTAGCTGGGAGATCTAAAGTAACAAAAATAATAGGCAAAGTTTTATTGGAAATAAGGCTTAAGGCTTAGTTTGTTGTCATTTTGCATTCATCCAAGAATAGTCTCTAAAAGCCACAAACTCTTACTCTGTTGGACAATGTCATTTGTTAATGCCAAATCGAGTTCAGCCTCTGAATTTATACATGAGATTTGAATGTATCTTGTAGGAATTGGTTCAAATTATTAACCAAAAATTGGAAAATGAAAAGGTATGTAAAAGTAAAAATGAAAATGTGCGACTACGTGTCAACTTCAACCAAATATTCGGACTTGATCCGATGGTCAAATTACAAAAATAAATAGACCAACTTATTCTACTCGTCGAGTAGATTGTCATGGTATATTTGGAATCTCGAAATCAATTCCGAATGAATGAGAAATTGCGGAACAAAGTTGGAAGAAATGAAGTGTTGCAACTTTTCGAAAGGATGTAAGTTTTGACAAAGTGTTGCAACTTTTTAAAAAAAGATGCATGTTTTGGCTCATACTACTTCATCTGCACCCTTTCTATATCTATAAATAGAACTCTATGGACATGATTTTGGGTACACCAATTGCATTGAGCATTCATTCTCCGATTGCAATTCTCTCATTTCTAATTTCATAGCATTTCATAATTTCCTTTGTAGAGGGGAAATTCTCTCAAAAATTCGTCGGTTTCTTGCGGTTTGAAGTTCTACTACCACAAGTTGTGAATTCATTGTATTTTGGGAGACAAGTGTCATTCACCGTAAGCACCGTAGCGGGACAATTTGTCTTAAGGAAAGAGATACCTTCTCGCCTTGGATTATTCTCTATTTCTATTCTTTCTTAATCCTTGTTTTGCGTAATCTTCATACCGAAACTCTGTCCAAATTTCCATTCATATAAATTGTGTTTTGATCACGCTTTTGCGGGTTAAAATTGGTCAAACAAATATATCAAAAATCAATCCTTACATAGCCCTTTTTATAAATCGTCTCCAACATATCTCAGATGCCTTAACGAACTTGGTTAAATTGTTTTTTCTTGTAATAATTGGGTGAAGGAATGGCAAGTACGAAGAGGCACTGGAAAAATTTGAGTCAGTTTTGGGATCAAAACCAGAGCCAAATGAATCAGCTGTGGCGTGTTACAATGTAGCATGCTGTTATTCGAAGCTTAATCAGGTAAACAATAGTTCAAACCAATTATGAATTGGGTCATTTACTGGTTCTTTACTCTTGCATCTGGAGGCTGGCTTTGCTTCCAATTGAATTAGCACTCAGCAACATATATACCAAGGACAACAAAATTTCCATCTAACTAAGAATGGTGCATGGCATGCCATTTCGTTGTTATTGTAGTTAAACATATTTTCACTAGGCTTGTGGGTATGCATATATTGAGCAATTATCTGCCTTTTTCACGTTTTCTTCTGACAATCCATCGCCTTCTTTTGTACTTATCCCAGATTCAAGCTGGTTTGTCTGCCCTAGAGGATGCTCTGGAAGGTGGATTTGAAGATTTTAAGGTAAGTTACGAAAGATTACATTCATCCCATATTATGTTTAGCCTAGTTATCAAACTTCTTGTGATGCTATTTTGACAGAGAATCAGGACAGATCCTGACCTTGCCAACATAAGGACAGCTGAAGATTTCGAACCTCTTATGAAGAAGTTTGATGAATCGTTTATCAATGAAAACGCTATCAACGCTATCAAATCAATATTCGGCATATTTAACAAGCAATAAAAGCAGCAGTCTACACCAATACATTGGGGAAGAGTGGGCTTAGTTTCCGAATGAGCTTCCAACAGAATTCAGATGTTTGAGTGCCGATCTCCTACTGGACCTGGCATAAGGAGGTCCTCATTATGGTATTTTGCTTATTAGGAATACTAGCTCAAGATCATTCTTGAATGACACTACATATTATTTTGGTTAGTGATTGGTTGTTTCGATTGTTTAATAATTTAGTCAATCATACATGTAATTACTTTTCACTTGAAGACTAAAAGAAGGTAGTTGTCAATTTTAACCATAATCATCTTGAAAAGAATAAAAGCTGGAATTTTAATTCTTGATTCCAATTCTTACGAATATCAGTACACAACCAAAATTTAGTTTTGGGAAATTCAGTGGCAATTTACAGTTGACAAGCTTTTGCATACTAAAATTCCATTTTAACTAGGTGGAAGATTACCTATGGTGTATCCACACACTTGAGTTTCTTAATCTTGACAGAAGTCCAAGTGGACCTAGCCAGTGCTGTTACCTAATACATGGGATTGACCATGTATTTCTCAATATTAACTCTCCAATTTTCTTCAACTAATGCAATGAAGCATCAACATAAAAAGCCATAACATCTTAGGGCTTATGAGGATGAAGATGAACTGGAAGTCCTTCAACTGGGGTGGGCATAAGATGCATTCTACTTTCTTATCAGGAATCAGTAAATCCCATCGAAATTTCTTAACTATGTTTTGCAGAAATGTAAGAATATCGAGTCTAGCAAACTCTTTACCCTAGCACATCGGAGATCCCCCTCCAACTGGAACATAAGAAAATGGGGTAGGTCCTGCCCTTTCATAGCTCGATGGATCAAATTTTATATTCTCTTCAAACAAGCTAGAAAGTGTATTTGTGAATAAGGCCTTCCTGTATAACTGCTGCAACAGCATCATTAGGTCATGAATCATTAGTTCAAAAGTGAATCAAAAAGGGCCCCTTTGACAATGCTTCTGATTTTATTTCTAGTAGAAGAGCTTCGTTAGAAATCTACCCTAAACTAGCTTCCTCTAAAAGCTCATCTAGGCAAACAAAGCACTTCCAAGAAATTATCCTAATATGTTCAAAAGCATTTTCGTAGTCTGAAAAATAGCTTTTGACTTTTCAAAAGCACCGCCAAACCGGTCCTAAATTACTGTTACAGAAATTCTTGAAATTCTTTTTTACTTGTGAATAAAGGGGGGAAGAAAATTCCAGAAGTCTTGGAAAATCTCATAAAAGAAGTAAGAATAAATAAGAGAAAAATTTAAGTACCTTCCATCCCGTGGGAATGTCATAAACTGCTTACTTAAAATCGACTAGTGCGTCTCTAAAAGCACCTATTGTGGGTGGTGATAGTCTAATAGTTTCAGACAATACATTCTACTAGTACCTCATCTTCTGTACATCATCCCACTGTGAAAACTCCCCTGCTTTGTAGGATGATTAGAAACATAAATCATTAGGAGTAGTTATGGCAACAAGGTGAAACGAAGGGTATGTACATTTACCTCTAAAAACATTTTCACCAGTTCAAGGAAGTTGTCCATGATTCTTCATCAGCATAGTTATGGCAACACTAGAAGTGTCGTGACCAGCCAGCTGATTCAGACATAAACTTGCCATTTTCATCAGGATGTTGTGAAGCTGAAACAATTTCCTGTTCCAAGGTTACTCTTCTTTTTCCGACTATTGATTGTACTTGTTTCTTTATAGCAATAGTCGCGCTCTTTGCATTAAGAACGTTGTTCCTGGGAAGTTAACAGGGACTGAGATTAGTCCATTCAAGAAAACAATAAACATCAAGTTTGGCAATTTGGTGAGGGTCCTCAAGGCTTATAAGAAACGAAATGCTACTTCAGTCGTATAAATTGATGGTTGGGAATACCTTCACCTCTTCTTTACCTTCATGTGCACCAAAACATGTTTTGTAATGGTCTTAAAAATCTTAAATGTATAAAATAAAAGGAATTTAAGAAGACCAAACAATCTTATACACCTTGTAAATGCATCAGGAATGATGAAACAAGATAGCATCTTCTCATTTGCTTCCCTTCATCACCAATAATGGTGGCAAGACAGTGTCCAAGAAGCATCCTAACAGAGGTAGGCCACCAAATTGTGACCAGTTTATTTTATTAATAAACAGAAACTTGTTCCCGTCAGGGCCATATAAAACTGCTACAGGCTCTCCCATAGTTTTTGGCTAACAGGATTGACATGTACGATGTATGGCATCCAAAATTTGGCCCTCTGCTACCACAACTGTTTACAAGATAAAATCATACTGAGGTACATAGCCAATCAGCTTAAGTTGCAGGTCTAAAACATCCAGTATAGAGTAAATTTCTCCTGATGCTGGATGATAATTATCACACGCAGAAAACTGGTGCGTCTTTTTGTCCACTTCAATCCAGCTCGAACCAGGACTTCTCTTTTCTACTCCATGTTCCTTCATGATTGTCCTAATTCTTGCAACTTCATGCCATCGATTTTCTTCAGCATACATGTTAACTAAAAGGGAATAATATCCAGTACTATTTGACTCCAAGACCACCAATCTATCAACAGCAAGTTGAGCAATCTCCAAGTTCTTGTGAAGCTTACAACCGCCTAATAAAGCACCCCAAACGACAGAATTGGGATCCATTCTCATACCTCGTATCAACTCTAGTGCTTCTTCCAGCAAACCGGCTTTGCACAAGAGATCGATCATGCATCCGTAGTGTTCAATTTCAGGAAGGATTCCATACTTGTGTGTCATGTTAAAGAATCTCCTCCGGCCTTCTTCCACAAGTCCTGCATGAGTACAAGCACTGAGAATACTAACAAAGGTCACGCCATTTGGTTTGATCTTTTCCTTCTCCATTCGACCAAACATCACTAATGCTTCTTTAGCATGCCCATGAACTGCAAGCCCATCAATCACAGAATTCCAACAGAAGAGATTTTTCTCCTGTAACTTGAAAAATACCACAAGTGCCCTCTCCAAGACCCCACACTTCGCATACATATCAATCAATGCAGACCCCATATAAACATCGAGATCAAACCCACTTTGCATAGCATATATGTGTATTTCCTTCCCTTGGTTCAGTGCCCCAAGATGTGCACAGGCTGATATTACAGTTGACATGGTCACTTCATCAGGTCTAACTTCTTCATTCTTCATTTCATAGAAAAGTTCTAAGGCTTTGCTATATTGCTTGCTCTTTGTGTAACAATTGATCATTGTTGTCCACGAAATCAAATCCTTCCCAAGCATCATATAAAACAACTCCTCAGCAGAGTTAACATCGCCAACTCTCACATATCCATGAATCATGGTATTCCTTGCAGCAGTATTTTTCTCCGTCATCTCATCAAACAACCTCCTCGCTGAAGCCAAATCCCCAATGCTGGCATGAGCTTCAATCATTGTAGACCAAGCAAAACCATCTCTTTCTGGCATTTCATCGAACACCATCCTTGACTCATCAACCCTACCAAAACTCGAATAAAAATCAATCAGTGCAGTTAAGACATGAACGTGCGATGGGAACCCGTATTTCCAGACCTGCCCATGAACACATTCCCCAAATCCCACAGCAGATAAAACTCTACAGCTCTTAGTTACTGCCGGGAACGTATAACTACTTGGATATACAGAATTCCTCAGCATGTCAATGTAGTACTGTAAAGCTTCAAATGGGCGAAAACAATTTACAAAGGCCCCAACTATTGCATTGTACACGAATATATTGGGATTTTCCATCTGAGAAAACGCAAAAATTGCCGAATCTATACTGTGAAAAGTGGAACAAGCAGTTATGTATTGGTTTACCAAGAAGCAATTTTGAGTTGTGTCGTTCTTGATCATCATTGCATAAAATGATTCAATCTCTTTCAAATTTGAACATCTTTTCAAACGATCGGCCACCTGTGCAACTGTTAATCTTGGGCCTACAAACACACTTGTAATCAGTAAATGATGAATAACTACACCTTTAAGGCTTTAACTTGTTCACAAAGAAAAATCATTGAACATTTGTAATGATGATTGAGAACAAAGATTGATGGTATCTAAGTAGGAGAGAAGTTAGACTTACGATTAACAACGAAGAATTTCATACGAATTGTTTCCAGTATATGGTACAATCACAAATCTTCTCGGTGAAAAATGGAAAATATACTCAAAAATAAATTGTACAAGGTGAATAAGGGGGAGATTCAGGGAAGTTTCGACTGAGAAGGTCCCACGCGAATCCCACTTCCATTCCATGCGAGTGTAGGTCAGCCAGGTGACAAATTCTTTCTGACAGAAGAGCTTAAATCACTTTGAGAACATGATATCTTCAAATAGTCGCTACTATTATTTGCTACATGTATTTGAAAATAGGATTAAACAACACTTGTAAGAAGTTTCATTTTGGTTCTCGACATTAATTTACTTATTAAATTTAAAACTTTCGTGCCTCTGAGTATCCCGTATTGAGCACGCATACTTGGGGTTCATCAAGTCATCCCCCGGTGTATGTCACGTCATACTAGCTCATTTCCTTCCTTACCCACCAAAATGCCAATCAGGCTTATTTTTCATTAGGAAGTAGACGGAATTCATCATACTGCATATGACAGATGGAAACATGCCATATCACTTCGAACGAAAGAAAAAGAATTTTGAATCTTGTCCATTATATTGTCCAGTACTACATACCAAATATGATAAATGAGAAAAAATTATTGAGAGTAATGCCATTCAATTCTATTGGTGCTTAGCACTAGTAACCAAAATGCACTGGACAATGGACAATTACCCCTCTGTCACAAATTAATATTAATCATCAGTAGAGTTGAATAACATCGTTCTTTGATGATAGTCAGAGAAATTTGATCAAATACAACATGGCATTTTGTGTTAGAATTTCTATTTTCTTCAAGCATTGTGCCATTTTTTTTTTTTTGAAGGATGTTCGAGGTTAATATAGAAAGATTAGATTGTTTTGTAAGCGACCATATCACCAAGCCTTTCCGTGTTTCAATATTTGTATCAAAAGCTCTATCAAACAACCCCTCAAATCTTGTTAGTATACTAAAGAACTAGGATTCTTCTGCCAACGCCAACACAAGAAAAAAGAATATATAACATGTCAAAAATTTGATGATTTTGATCTAATTAAAAGGCAGAGATTCAGCTCTGTTTTGATTCAGCAAGATAGCAAATAATGTTCATACACAGTTCTTTTTTTTCCGAACCTCTCTCAATTCAGTATTGTATGGTCGACATTACAGAATATCATGTATGGTTAGGAAGCAAAAAGAATTCATCAGAAAGTTACAAAAGTTGAGAATCATTACATGACTATATGTGGTACAGTGTCACTTCATATTTTTACACAATGAACCCAAAAGCTGCCTTGTTTTTATTCTTCAGGACAGGGTTCGCCCAGTCGTTTCACAAGTACATCCAGCTACTATCATCATTGGACAATTACATCAAATGAATGAAACTATAAATGTTATTTACTTTCAATTTCCTTTTCATCGGCGCCTGTTTAACATCCCTCATCGCTGAGTGGGGAGGGAGTTGGCCTTTCAACCAAGAGCGATAAAAGAACTTGAATCAGCCTATAAATGGATAATATATTATGATGTTGGAGCAGAAACTGATGGTGGAACTCGGAGGACTTGTTGTAGTAAGCGTGCTGCAAGACGTTGAGTAATTCCACCAACCACACGCCCTCCAAGATTTCGTGCTTCAGGTTCTTGGAGTACCTGCTCATTGATGTTTCTCGAGTCAGCTCATCTAACTTCAGTATTTCGATTACTTCGAAGTAAAAGGTAGCTACTGTTGGCTTGAAAAGTACCTCCGGTATTTACACATACCCTGGCTCTATTTTTCATATCCATGCATAATTTGTCATAATACCAACACAGACCAATTGTAGAGCATTTTTCAAAATAATAATCAATACATTATTAATAAATATGGATCAGCAACTGAGAATTCACATTGTTGAAGAATGCTATAGCAACAATTATTTGATCAACGAGGAACTCTTTCTGAGAGGTTGAATATCTGTAAAAAGGACTATTTTGTAAACAAGTATTATGGATATAGTTCTTTCTGTTTAAGGGAATGGAGCAACTTAGATACTGTAAAGAGATTATCAGTCACGTAAGAGAGAACTAAGGTATGAGGCAAGAATTTTACCATAAAACATCAACTGAAGAAGGGAAAAAGTAAATTGTAATATATAATTAAAAAAAAAAAAAAAGGCTGCTTAAATCGAATCCTAAAACAGAAGAACAGCTTAGGTGAATAATTTTCTTTAAAAAAAAAAAGAAAAGAAAGACCAGTTCACAGGTTTTAAATTCTAAAGTTTTAAGAGTTACATTATTAAGGAATTTCTAAAAGCACAATCCATTTAAAAAAACCACATGACCATTTTAAGAAATCATATTATTACTAATTTATAGGTCTAGCAGTGTTAAGAAATCCGAAAGTACTTGTTGAAATGAAATATGAAAATAACAACCAAAAAGCACGTAGTTAGCTTTTTACCTGTAAAATGGGCAGCAAAATACTAGGATCAAAGTTCTCTGAGGACCGCAGTAACCCCCATATTCTAAGTACTTGTGCCCTAAGCCCCAACATGTTTTCTTGTTCAGCAGTGGTCATTGCAAATGGACCCGTTGCACTGCCATTGAAAATAAGAGTCCTCATAAGCTCATTCACAGAGGAGTATGATTCAACTACAGAGCCAAGGATAACAGCCTCAGTGACGCGAACAGCCTCTTTAATCACTAAAACCCTTAGCTCTTCACCATCTGGACCCAATAATAGTTTGAGGACAGGTTGCAAAGCATCTTTAGCAGAAAAATCTCTATCTTTCCTTCCCTGTACTAGCAGGTTTTCAAGTCTGTTCCACCTGAAGCAAATGATGGACGCTTTTTGTAAATTTGATCAACGGCACAAGTTAGAGTTACTCTTCCAATTCTCAATGACAATTCAGAAATATGAAAAAGGATTAAAACAGCTATACATACCTGAATCTCCCGTCCTTGAATAGCAACTCAATAAGAGCATCTCTCAGATATGGATTAGGATCAGTTAGAAGCCTTTTAGCGAAATAAGGATATGATGCAGCCAGCACTTTAAAATTAGGGTCAGCATACAGTGCTAAACCTTCCAGAACAGTAAGTGACCTTAAAATCAATGCATAATAAGCTGGAACTGCAAAAATTAAATTAAGTAGAAGCAGCAGCATCAGTCATGATGCAGATATTTGAATGTCAAATATAACTGTTAATGTGCATTATATGTTTATAAGCACGAATTTCATCTAATGTGTCTGTAAACTTTCAATATTAAAGAAGGTTGCTCAAAAGATGAAAGATATTTGACATTAAACAAAACAGCAACTGATTTAAGGACTAAGGCTACTATAGCTTTTAAGAAAAATACAGCATGAAACAGGCAATAATATTGATGGGTTGATGAATAAAAGGATACAAGTGGCTCACCGTTAAATGGATATTGATATAAAACAGCACCCAAACCATCCACGATGGTTTTAAAGTTGAGCTCACTCACAGTGGAATTTAGTGCATCATCAAAAAAGTTCCTTAGAGCTGGTACGATGGGAGATACATCTACGTCGGGGGACAAAAAGTCTAATGCATAATAATCACGAGCCATAGCTTCATAGTCTCGATTAACCATGTGGACAACATGACCAATTATGGCAGATCTTGCTTGTTCAGGAGTTTCACTCATCATTCCAAAATCAAGAAAAGCGAGTTTCCCATCAGGTGTTGCTAAAAGATTCCCGGGATGAGGATCTGCGTGAAAATATCCATACTCGAGCAGCTGTCTAAGACTGCATTGAATGCCTGTGTTAACGAGATCCAGAACTTTGAGCCCCTGTCTCTCAATGGCATCTTGCTGATTTAGTTTGACTCCCTCAACCCACTCCATTGTTAGTACCTTCCCACTCGTGTAGTCCCAAAAAATATCTGGGACAAGGACATCTTGTTTGTCAGCATACAACTTTTTAAATCTCCTTGCGTTCTGCCCCTCCTGCATAGACCTCTAAAAATTAACATTCACACCCAACAGCTTTCTACTTCACACAGCTGAATGAAAGGGAAAACCTTACAAATCTCTGTGTAACAGAAAAAGTTTGATATTATTATGAAGCAAACGCAAAACAATATCAGAAACCAACCTGCACATAATTGAGCTCTTGGTAAACTCTCCTAGCAAATTCGTCAATAAGAGCAACGACGTCACTTGTAATTATATCAACATATTTATTTATGAGGAAACCTAAACCTCTTATAAGATAAAAATCCAGCCCTATTGCTTCTTCAATACCAGGTCTCTGCACCTTCACAGCAACAACCTGGCCAGAGTACTTCAACTGAGCTTTGTACACTTGACCTAGACTGGCAGCAGCAATTGGAGATGCAGATATTAATGAATAAACAGATTCAAGTGGACGTCCCAACTCTTTCTCAATGCATGTAAACGCCGCTTCATCTGGAAAAGTTGGCAAAGCATCCTGCTCCATCACATTAGTAATAAGGATTATGTGACACAAGAATCAAATAAGTACACATAAGTTTCATTACCCAATGATAACAAACATTTATTGAGAAAGTCTCAAAAACACACTCGAACAAATTATGCCGCGTACAATAAACAGTGAGGAACTTGATCAATCCCTATATTCTTTATGCATCACCTACCCGTCACTTTCGTCCCTGGTACCCACCCAGAAACAGCTCAAAATTCTCTGATTCGATAGAAAATGAACTTAAAATTGAAATGAATTCATACACAGGTATAAATAAACGAAATGCTACCTGCAATTCCGAGAGTTCCTCGAGGTATACTGGTGGACACAAATCAGGCCTGGTGGACAAACCCTGGCCAATTTTTACAAAAGTAGGCCCCAGTCCCGTGAAAACCTGCCTAAGTTCAACTGCCCGCAATCTTTGGTTCTGATCGAGCTTCCCATTCAATTGGTCGAGCCACAGCTTAAACGCAAAAGAACCAAGTCCAGAAAATATTTCTATCGCCCTCTGCACCACCTTGATAGGGCGCGAGCCGTATTTGGCAGCCAAAAATTCGGGTGTATATATAGAAGCGTCAGCAGCCCGGGCCATAGCCCTCGCTTCTGCTTGCATATCATCAGCTCGGTCTCTGGAAGATAGACTATAGGAGGAAGATTTCTCTTGAACTCGCAGCACAGTCACTGGAACATTGTCGCCACCACTCCCGCCGCCTCTAGTGGCCGGAACCGGTCGAGGCTTCGCCTCCACTAGCGCGGCTCGCGGCGATTTTACTCTCCGGATACAGCGTTTGTTCTGAGGAAAAATCGTACTCGAAGGTTGCAGAACCAACGTATTCATGGGTGGCGATTGGAAGTTGCGAAACTGCAAGCGAGGTGAAGAGATTTTTCACGCGCACAGCGATTTGTGGGAATGGACTCGATGATTTGTCGCTTCGTTGACCTCTATTTTTCTACTGGATACTTTCGTGGAGTTCAAAAAACCGCCGAGTAATTTATAATTTAAACATGCCCAAATTAATATTTAAATAATTTTATCCAAGAAACTTTAATTATACTCGAAGTATCACGTAGTAACGAAAACACTGGACCCTATTTAACCAACGTTCTTTAAAAACAAAAAAATTACATTCTTACATGTATATTCTAAAATTTTCCTTATTTTTTAATCACATATTTTTCATTAATACACTATTAAAAAATACATTCTTATAAAAATAATGTGATTCAAACAAGGGCTAGAAAATGAGCATTTCTCGTGACTAGTGTGCTCGAATTAAAATAGTAGGCTACATTTGACATAAATTCTTGCTAAAAATTGAGAATAAGTCACTTTAAAGATGAGTTCACATGGCCCTTGTTTGGATTGATTTCTTAAAATTCATTTTTTCTTAAATTAAATTCCAATCACATATTTCGTGGTATCCGTAACTTTTATTTACTTTTTAACTACACATTTCACTAACTTCTATCAAAATTTTCTAAAAATCTAATTTTTATACAAGCCAAGCATGAGCTTATATTGAAATTATCAAAAAGACTTAGGATCCGTTTGATTGTAAAGATGGAATTGAATTGAATTGAATTGAAAACGAATTCTAGGGAGTTGAATTGCCTAAAAATTATTTTCCTGAGAATTGTAAATTATTGTGTTTGATTGGTATAATTTTCCACGTGGAAAATATTAAAATAAAAATATTTTTTGGTGTTCGTTTGACTTTATTTTACATGAAAATTGTCAATTAAAGGAATAAATTTTACTAGTATTGAGAATGAAATTTGTTTCTATTGCCAACAAAAAAAATAAAAAATAAAAAAAATAAGAAAATCATCTATCTTTTGGTGTTCGTTTGACTTTATTTTACAAGAAAATTGCCAATTAAAATGAAATATTTTTGTACAATATTTCTAAGAATTTATTCCTATGACAAAAAAAAAAAAATTTTCCCTATGTTAAATTTGACAATGCAAAAGATATACAAGAACCAAGACGAAGCAAAAACAAATCATGACACTACATTAGCAAAAAGACATTAACTTTTCCATTTCTGCATTAGTGTTTGCCCTATTAAGAACCATGAACAGAAGCGAAAGCCTTGACCTTGGAATCAAGGTCCATAAAAAAAAAAAAAAAAAAAAAAACTGTAACAGGGAACTAGAAAATCAAGAAACCAAATTCCATGGAATTCAAAACCTATCAAACAAACAAAATTGAAAGAAAGTGGAATTAGAATTCCATTTTCCATGGAATTTGAACCAATCAAACATAGCCTTATTTCAATTCGCAACAAGCCATGAATTAATAACAATAATGGAGGCTTGGATTCTCATTATAATCCATTAGATGACTGAAAAGATATAAGTCATTACAAATTACAAATTGTACTTTTAATAATATATTTTATTGGATTTGTTGAGTAAATCCCACCTACAATTGAACAAATCATTCAATTCAACCAATTAGCTTATGGAATTTGAGAAAAAATGGAAGAAAATCAAAACCAAAAACAAGAATTATAGAATGATATTTTCCCCTTTTTATTCCACTCAGAAATCATTGATCCAACACCACAAAGGCAACACCAAGTGGAGATACCAGTCATAGAGACAGAGGCACACACACCAAGGCAAGTAACTAGAAGGCAGAATACACAAAATAAGCAGAAGACGGTTTCAGTTCACTAAGAAAAGGAACCGGTTTTTGGTGTGTTGAAATGAGGCCAAGATTCTCCAATTTATAGCCAACGGGTCCAACAAAATTTCCCAGAATTTTGGTAGGATAGAGTTCGAGAAAAACTGAAACTTGTTACAAAGATAAGGATAGTACAACCAATCTATCTTTACATGAGTTAGAGAGATAGGAATCTCCTTTTCAGATAATCTCCAAAGTCGGTTATTGAATACCTAGCCCAATGAACTGATTTCCTCTAAATACTCAACACAATTCAGTTACATCAATTGTTGTGTGGATTTATAATTCTTTAATATTGGGCTTATAGCCTGTGAAGTTAAACGGATCTCGATTTTTCATCATTGTCTAGGGAATTTGGATATCACTTACCAAAATGTCCAACAGGATTCATTCGTGCTATCCATTTATAAATCAAACTCTTCATAAAATCGTCGCAAATGGAGGCTAAAAGTATGTTTGAGAAATGTTTATAAATAATTTTAATTATAAATTGATAAAAACAAGCGATGGATAAATATATACTTGATGGTGCTTGTGGATCTCTAGAAATTTCTAAATAAAAGTAGTTGAAATATTTACGAACACTTTATAAACACAAGACATGTTTTAAATTATAAGAGACGTTACGATCGTTTTAGAAAAGTAAATATAATTTTTAGAAAGAAAATTTGAAAACGAGTGGAAGTAAACGTGAGAATAGAATAATTAGAGAAAAGATGGTGACGCTTGAAAATAACACTAGGATTCTAATCAATTAATTAATTTTTCCATTATCTAAACTTAGTGGAAGCAAATGTGAAAATCCCAATGAAGGGGGGAATGGAATGATATTCAAGTCCATGAAAGAACAAAATTTATAGCCAATTATGAGATATAAACTTTTCAAAAGAGAATGTGATAGGATGAGATAGAACATGATAATTGTAACACTCAGAATATTTTTATGAATCGTGACCCCAGTCCTATTTTTATGCATTTAAACAACAAATGGTTAAATTATATTATTTTTATATTTGGCTCTTAAAGGATAAAATCAATTCACGTCTCAATCTTGTCGACTCAGTGTAATATATCAATGTAAATTCAATAATGCTACTATAACATGGTTGGAAACATGCGAAATCCAGAATTTTAAAAAAGTTGATGTGGCAATGCTTTTTATTTCAATATAATAAAAGCGTGCTCCCTGTCCCGAGTTGAGGACAGGGATATGGAGGGACACCTGCCCTTGGCCGACACCCCTCCAATAGGGGGGGCGTCATATGACGTCCCTATTTTTATCCCTGTCCCGGTGTCGGTCAGGGGCAGGCGCCCCTGTTTTTATCCCTGTTCCCAACGCGGGACAGGGAGATTAATTCATACAATAATTACAAAAGCCACAGTAGTTTTCTCTCTCCAATTCCCGTGGCCACTGGAAGAGCCCCTTTCTCTCCCACTTGACCTTTTAATAGTAAAATTAATAAATAATGAAGTATACATAAATAAATAAATAAATTACTTAGGGCATGCTCGCTCTAATTTTTTAAGATTAAATTTTGTGAACATGTGTAAAAATTATGAATTTATAAATAAATTTATTTTATTAAAAGAATGAATGGTTGAAAATAAATTCAATAGTATAAGTATCAAACATGGACTTATTTATACTCTAGAAATAAGTCTTGTATCATCTTGTTGTCAATTTAAATATCTTTTCTTTACCCATAAGTAGCCTTCACGTTAATATTAGGAAAACAATTTAAAAATTCTTCAATAAATGACATGATCAAGTATCTTAGTAATGTCTTCGGGGGCGGACCCACATGGGTCATGTGGGGTCACATAACCTCATAAAATTTTGTCTCAGTTTTTTTTTTTTTTTTTTTTTTTGTACGATCTACTTTGATCACTCGTTACGAGATGCCAAATAAAGTCGAAATATTACATTCTTAATATCATTTCAAAGTACTCATGGCTTAGATTTTCACTCATTAATGGCGTGCGAAGTGGTCAATTATAACAAAAGTTACTACGCGTCAAAATAGGCCGTTCGAAACTAGTATTTTGAAAATTTCAATGACATCCTAACTTGTAAAATTCCTCGGCGATCATGTGCTCTCCAAATTTACAAATCATCTATGTCATGTAGAAGCTCGTTTCGAAAACCATATTGTTGTCATATCGAATGCTCCAAACGGATATCGAAAATAGTTAAATATATACAAACGTACATCTCAAAAACGACGTTTAACTCGTTTTTTCTTTTAAAAAATTCAATTATTTCGTTAACGTTTATTATTTTTATACGATAAACTTTTCAATATAATTTATATCATTTTATTAGGAAATTTTACATGGAATATGACATAAAATTTTTTAGGATCATTACGGATTAAATGTAATTTAAATTACTTTCGAATTATATTTTCTTTAAATTTGAATTTCATTTACTTCCTGAATTAAACTTGAAATTTATTTCAATTCATTTACGAAATGGTAAACAAAATTATACAAGTAGAAAAATTTATTTAATAATAATGTAATTATATGACGTTTTCAAGTATCAAAAAATTTATTAACTTATTTCCATTAATATTATGTTGTTTTAAAAAAAATTATTTTAAAATTTTTGACCACACAACATTAAAAGTCTGGATCCACCCCTAAATGTCTTCATGCTGTAAGAAACGAGATTTTACTCTCTTTATCATTTTAGTAATTTATTATGTTTATTATAACATGAAGACATTACTAAAAAATCTCGTTTATTATAGAATGAAGACATTACTAAGATACTTGATCACGTCATCTACTGAAGAATTTTTAAATTATTTTGCTAATATTAACGTGAAGGCTACTTATGAGTAAGGAAAATATATTTACATTGACAACGAGATAATACAAGACTTATTTCTATAGTATAAATAAGTCTATGCTTGATACTTATACTTTTGAATTCATTTTTTAATTTTATTTTCAATCATGTATTTTTTAATAAAATAAATTTATTTATAAATTCATAATTTTTACATAGGTTCACAAAATTTTATCTCAAAAAATTAGACCGAGCATGTCCTAAGTAATTTATTTATTATGTATACTTCATTATTTATGGATTTTATTATTAAAAGGTGACTTGGGGAGAGAAGGCTACTGTGGCTCCTATAATTATTGTTTTATATTGAACTGTTAAAATTCTGGATTTCACCGTCACAATAGCATTATTGATGTAAATTTTAATTGCTTCTGTGAGAAACGGGAAAAAAGCCTCACATGTAAGAAGCGCAAAAGCCTGACACACGACTTCATTCAGCTCTGCACCGTCGGTCGTGTACGATCGTCGTCGGGAAGGTCGTTTCGGTTTTCTCTTTCGATTGCGGAATCAGATTCGACATTCGAATAGTAGATTTGAAACGCCCGCCATCAATCCAATAATACCTATCATTTTTCAGCATAGAACATCAAGGTAATGTGACAATCAAGAAAATCTGTAGACAATAGATAGGCGAACTGACTCTAGCAGGTACTTCCTTTATGGCGTCAACTAGCAATTCAAAAAGCATTGCAGAGGATGATGAAGGAGAAGAAGAGGAGGTATGTTAGATTACTATGCCCAAATCATTGGGGTTTCAGATCTTAAGTGTGTTCGTTGTGATTTCATGTTTTTATGGTAGTATATTTGCAGATTGCGCGATTTGATGATTTTACTCTTGCCTCTTCGTGGGAAAGGTACGATTATCAACAGAGAAACCTGGTTTAAACCAGAGTTCAGAGTACTTGCAAATTATATAATTTGACCAATAATGTGAATTGCGTTGCAGGTTCATTTCTGATATTGAGGTGGTTTGTCGACAGTGGTTGGATGATGGTCCCCAGAACTTACTTGTATGCACCAAATTCGTTTTGTTGGTCATTATCGTATTTTATGACAATTATCACGATGAAGCTTCAGTAGATTGCTTCTTTTTATGCATCTGAATTCATTAGATAAATATGCTGAGATATATTTCTTGGACATGTCAGTCATTTCCATGATCAATATGTTGTTTTGCTTGCTGTTAACCTATCTTACATGGACCTTTCGATTGAGACGCAGTCATCTTAATGTCATTTCCCTATCTCCTATCTAATCTCAAATATACTGTTTTAATGACACCATGTTGGGAGTGGTGTATGGCTTATATATTCTTTGTTTCAAGTATAAAATAGTAGATTTTACATAAATATGACCCTTGGACGCAAAATCCATATAACACAGCTGCTAAGAAAGGTTTAAACAGTTATGAATCATTTTGATCTGGAATCATTTGCAGAAAGCTTTTATTAAAGTTGTTCGGATTAGCTTGTTAGATACACGGTAATCACGTTTTATCTCGATTCCCTTTCTAATGACTTTGAACCTTGTACCGTGTGTTTTATTGATTGCTCGTCTTCATTTTACACCAGTTATAATCTATTATTGTAATAGGTAAAGAGTGCTGTTCCAATGGATCTTTCAAATGGTTTGTACAAGGTCAAATCCGAGTTCAAATATGCTATGAAAAGCTACTGCATGGAATACTATTTCCAAGCAACTAACGATGGTACCTGATATACGCTATTGTAGCGAGCTGCAGAGTATTCATATCTAGATTTCATATTTTAATTAGAAATCTCGTTTGTCCAGGAAAACTTGCTGATTGGAATCAGGCATTGCATGATCTGCAGCTCTCTTTTGGGGTGAAAGAGTTTGTGGTCTCTGTTTTCCCCTCCCTCTCTTCTTAAATGACATTATTTCTTTTGCTATTTCCTCTCTTATTGTGTGAATAATGTCAGGTGATTGCTCCACAAAGTGCAAGTGGAGTGGTTCTTGATTCACCAGAGGCCAGCAAGCTTTTGAGTGCAGTTGCTATTGCTTTGTCTAACTGTACCAGGTTCAGCTGTGAACTACTTTGGATACTTGTTTGATTGTCATTTTTAACTTTAAGATGTAAAGGTTTTGATGTAAAAAAAGGTGCATTTTACTGGCTTTGAGACCATAGCTGAGTTTGGGCAAGAAGCAGAAGAAGATGGGTATCTGGGACTAACTAGGGTCTATTTTGTGGACATTTGGTTCTTATCATTTTGATGTAGATAATTGACGGCCTACTTTTTGGAACTTGTAAAGAGGAAATTATATAACTATTGAATAAACTTTTGGGTTTTTCCGGGAACAGGAAACAATTAAGGGTAGCTTTACTTTCCATGTTCTTGATCTTTGAGTGTGGGGAACTTTCAAGGAAAGACCTGTGAAAAGCATTATCAGGTTGATTTTCACTTCTAGTTTTGTTGATTAATGTCACGGAAATTTATAGGTAAGACAAGACAGAGAAAAATACGATTTTGCATTATATTGCTTCAAACAATTATATCAAGACTCAGCATGTTTGGTTAGTCACTACTGTGGCCAAATATACTTTTTATCTACATATTTCGTAGGACCCGTAGCTACTACCACTTATCATCCATACACCATAGCTTATATTTACTTGAATTATAAATAATCACCAATAAAACATGCATTCAAATAGTTCTTTAAAATTCTCCCCACTTTTTCATATGGCAATCATTATAAGACCGTTTATCACCCACAAAAACTAATTATATGACCATGGTAATCAGTTCACTTTCATAAACAAGTCCATTTTTATGTTTTCAATTCACACGAACAACTGAAATTCACTTAACAAGCCCATAATGTGAAATCTTCTATCCCAACCCCCATGCATTAACAAGGTTAACTGTGGAGGTAACATTTTTCAAAATATTCCTATGGTAGCAGCAAGATTTACCATATCAATGATCATTCTGTCAGAAATTGATCTTGATGATGTGCAGATTTTAGGGCATTGATTTAGTGGTTTGAGTTCTCTCAACATATTGAAGTTTGAAAATTTAGACTTACTCCTTAGCATGCCCACTCTAATACACTCATATATATAGTAGTCTCACAAACACGATTCAAAAGGCCTTTGACTGGTGGGCTAAACTTATAAGAAATATGATATTTATAATCATCCTTCTATCTCCCACATATCCTTTTTCTCTAGTTATACTCACCCATCCCTCGTTTTAGGAAAAGAATATAATGACCAAGGTATAAATATGGCTGCAGGATAATGAATAAGGTTTGTATTATTTATAGTGTGATCCTTCAACATATAATTCTTTTGTTTCTTGAATTAGGAACTCTGACCTGTGGAGACTTCATTTAGTCTTACGATTGTATGATGTTCAGGCAATTCTAACATTAGAACAAAACAGAATCACGGGTAAGATTGTGGAACAAGACCACAGTTGAGGAAGCACCGTAAGATCCTAGATTTTGTCGCTATCCTACTTTAGGATAGATGCTATTTTAGGATATTTATTCATAGAAAGCCCAGTAGCTCAATGTCTTTCTTTTCATGCATTAACAGATATAGGTAAGATTACGAAGTCACTAAGCAGAGAGTTTCTCTTAAATGATAACTTAGTTTGTGCTTCTATTTTCCATTGATTGCTCGTGTTTGCAGCTACTCTAGGAAACTGTTAATTTGGTCATGTTGCTATTGAAATGTAATCTTTTTAGCATTTATATTAACAGTTTTCCAGGAGGAGAATCTGAACCTTTACTTTGTTGTTGTCAACCTTCTATGTCTCCAAAACCAAGGTTGCTAAGAGTGCTCTACTCATTGACTTGTATTCTCATATGTGGAGATGTTCATGGTTTATTATTGATATTTTTCTGCTATCAACTAAATTGTAATTATCTTTTTAACTGAATTTCTGTAATTCTGCAATGGATTCTCCTATTTGAGCCCACCACTGCAGAATGATCTATGCATGATTGTTGATCTCTTTTGTGCTTATACTATGCAGTTTGTGGCCAGCTTTTGTCCCTGTTCACGATCCTTCTCGTAAAGCTTATATAGGTATCCAGAATATGGGAACAGTTTTCACTAGAAGATTTGAAGCCGACCGAATCGGTAGCCAGGTCCCGATAAAGCTCATGCATTTGGAAGGATTATATGAGCTGTTTGTTTCTAAATTTGTATGTTCTGAATTTATTTGTTTAGTTGTTTCTTATTCAGTCATAATTTGGTAATTCATTACGTTTTCAAGGTTTTACAACTTATTGATGAATATTCGTGATTGGCGTGCCTTCTTTTGCCTGTAGTCTTCTTTTTTACAAGTTTCCTTTTCCAAATTATCTTTATATGGGAAATTATTTACTCATACGATGGTACATCGTCTTTTCAAACATGTCCTGAAGACCTACACCAAAGTGGATTTTTCAATGCAACAATTCAAAATCCATTTTAAGATGAGGTTAACATACAGAACCCCTACGTATGATGATGAGGACGAAGTACATGAAGCTGATGCTGGTGTCACAGAATCTGGCGGGAATGCTGAAGGTGAAGCTCGCAATAAAACTCAATGGGATGATGATTGTCCTTGGAGTGAGTGGTATACTACAGATGACCCAGTCAAAGGTAATCGTTGCTGCCGCTGTCACTGGTATCTATTTTGTTGTGCACTGTTGTGCTTATTGTGTTTAGATGTTTGTTCCTGTGGAGATAACTGAGATTCAAATGGATAATCAGTAGAAGTGACAGTGTTTCCCTGTTTAAAAGTGGGTCATTGCAAAACCTCTTTGCAAAGATCATGTCATGGATAATCTATGGAGAGTGAATCTGGAATGTCCTTGGATTCGAAAACATGTGCCCCCCCCCTCTCTCTATATGTTGGGAAAAAATTATGACAATCTAAATTGCTTGCTTATGGGAGCAATGACTCAAAATCTTGAACATTTTGACACTACCTATATTCGTACCAGAGCTTATGCTTCCGTTGTGAATCCTTAAAGTACCTAAGTATATAAAACCAAGCAAGCAACGTCTCCTATGGTCTAAAACAGACATTGGAGTCTGAGATACCCTTAGAAGTTGAAGGGGAAACTGCAATCATGTTCCCCATTGTTTGGGGCCTTTGTCAATTGAGTTCCCATATTAATTTTTTTGGCATACTGATTCCCAAACTATGTTTCCAACACCACAACGGACTGGCTGGTTCAACCGGTACCCGGACCAGAAACCGGTTTGGGTCACATGGCAAAAACCTATGTAGAAAACTGGTGAAAAAACTGGCCAACCAGCTGGTTTAGCAGTGAACTGGATACAGATTTCCCTGTTTTCTCATTTCCCCTTTTTATAAAAAATTGAACACCATGTTCTTCACCTTGGTTTGCATGGTTTCACCACAGCTTAATTTTGTCAAAGAGATACACACTTGCCATAAACGTTGAAGGAGATAAAATCTGGACATAATTGAAACCTGAGGCAGATGACTAATAGACACTCAAGAGTAATAATCTTGACATGGAATTGATTTTTATTATTCAGCAGACCGTGTTTGGCGCATGTGTGTGTGAGAGAGAGGGAGAGAGAATTTATTGCCATTTTATGGAACTTTGTTGTTTATTAATTATTTTTAATTACCGGTTCAACCATCGACCCTTGACCCCCTTAACTTTTCCGGTTTAATGTCTGGGTCAGTTATAAAAAAATATTTCCCAGCCTGCAGTTATTGTAGTAAAAAGTCTTTCGGATGGTTACCATTCGAAGTAGAAGTCAGCAAACATTAATTTTCATGAAAGGACGATTTGTCGTCACATTCAAATGAACAAACCTAATTACAAACTAAAAAGAAAACCAAAAGAAGAAAAGAAGAAACCTCTCTTCCATCTCTTATATGGTTTCTGCCTTTTGTCTTCTACAGACAATTAGAAAAGGGTCAACCATGAAATAGGCTTGAAAGTGAGGAACCATTCAAGAATTCCTTTAAGCTACGAAAATTAAAGGTTGGAGACAATCATACCAAGAAAATTAGAACGAGGTCCAAAATGCCAATGATCCCAAAGGATGGGGGCTGCAGCTGCAACTTTCTCAAAATTTAAATTCTTGATGCGCCCTGTACGCATACCAAGAAAATCAGAATGAAGACAAAATGCCAACGATCCCAAATCATGGCAGCTGCAGCTGCAACTTTCCCGAAGGTTAAATTCTTGATGTGTCCGGTCCATGGGAAAGTTTTTGACTAATTATGAAGTGTGTTAGAAGGGAAATAATTGAGAATCCCTTGAGGTAATCTAGTACGTATTTAGGTCATGGGTGTATGAGGTTGACTTGTATGCATTGCTTGAATATCCTGGTAGTGAACTTCAGTGGCTGTACAGCAATACTTCAAAGAGTGTTTATTTATTTATTATTTTTTTTGTATATTTGAACGGATAAACTACATTCGGTTACTTTACCACAGACCCTCAAGTAAAAGTCAGAGGCTTTCATTACACAGCTTTGTAATCTCCATGTGCTACCTGAACACATTCGTAGCATCTCCTTCAGAATTTGAAGGGATAATAGAGCCTCCAGTAATGCACACTGTTCTCCATAATCTGGAGAACCGTACTGTATCTCTAAAGAAGATGTGTAAACTTGAAGAACAGGGTGAGTTGTAAATGGTAATTCTAAGATGAAATTTGAAATTGTAATTGATATTTGAAATCAGTAGACCTAGAAGTCAGAAGCATGCCCGTTTGGCAAAATTTATAAATAATTTATAAATGTTCCACACATTCCAATGGAAACGTAAATACTATATACTTAAAGACCACTTATTTCTATCTATTTATAAATTAAACAGTTTATATGTCTTGTTATAAATCTTTGGAAGTTGAAAATTGTCAGCATTGAAAATTGTCAGCACATGATTGGAAGAAAATACCGTGGTAAATCATCGAGCAACAGAACTTCAAATTTTGATTTTGCTTATATTTGTAACCCACGGCACAGGAGTTCGGGTGGTTTACTTTGAATCCTTCTAGTGAAACGAGAAACTTCTTAACGGACCTCAAAATTATTTAAAGCATCTCCTTCAGATATAAAGGGCTAGCAAAGTACCTTCAATAATTCTCACATTCCAAAATCCAAAGACCACTTATTTCTATCTATTTATAAATTAAACAGTTTATATGTCTTGTTATAAATCTTTGGAAGTTGAAAATTGTCAGCACATGATTGGAAGAAAATACCGTGGTAAATCATCTAGCAACAGAACTTCAAATTTTGATTTTGCTTATATTTGTAACCCACGGCACAGGAGTTCGGGTGGTTTACTTTGAATCCTTCTAGTGAAACGAGAAACTTCTCAACGGACCTCAAAATTATTTAAAGCATCTCCTTCAGATATAAAGGGCTAGCAAAGTACCTTCAATAATTCTCACATTCCAAAATCTAGAGAATCATGACAAGTACTTTTATTGAAAATGTGAAAGGTGAAAAAACAAGTTTAATCTATAACGGCGAGAGGAGGATGGCGAATTTTTAGCTTATTGTCCGTTTCTTCACATATTTTATGCATTAGGTTTTTTTTAACACAGTTTCACAAGACTTCGTAGTTATACATATAAACTACACAACTAATGAACGCTGAAGTCCTTTTGACACACAAGCATATCCAATCACCCAACCACCACAACTCTGTGGGCAATTGTTTGAGTCCACCCAAATTAATTCCCCCATTGTTGAAGATCCATATTTAAAAAAATATGCCGTGAATACCTGTAAGGAACTTTCTTTTTCATGATACTAGGTCTTCAAAAACAATTGGTTTGTACTTCATGCTATTTATGTATCCTTAACAATCTTCTTTTTAAATTTTTCATGTTAGTTTGATGCTTTATGGGGTTTGATATGTTTGCATGTTTCTTAGCTGGTATAAGTTGCTGCTAATATCTCTCAACTTGTGGGAAGGTCATTTTTCTGATTTGTAATATTATTTCATGCAGGATTTGAGTTACTTGCCATATGGTCTGAGATAACAGCTGAAAGTTCTCTCGAGATGGCTGAATTGGAAAATGCCTCACCATTTGAAGCTGAGAAATGGTTCCTACATCCATGTCTCTCTGAAAATTTGTAAGAGTCGGTTGCAACTTATAATATCTCAACTAATGTTTATTCTCTCAGTGCTTGGGGATATTTCTTATTTTGCTGTAAGATTTGTTAACTTCAGGGTTGCTCTAGTCTACCTCTAATCTTTAAGGATCACATGCTTAAAACCTTGAGAAAATCGGTCCAAATGTTGTTTGAATTGGGAAATCCTTGCGGCAAGAATAGGTTGCCATGTTGGATGCAGCCAACATTTTACCTTCTCCATATAGTCTTCAAGAGATTGGTTTTATGATTCCTTCAAAGTCATTAGACTTTTAATTTTGCACTTTAGGGCATAGCCATTTTGGATCTTATGTCCCAAATCCCTGTAATAAGTGACATTTCGTGTATTCCCTACAAGATCTGCTTCACATGGAGTCTGCCTACTCGATGAGGTTTAGTTCTATCGGTCCTTTGAATTAGTCATTTACTTCTTCTTCTGGTATTAAAATTTCACCTTTCTCCATTAGAGAATTTGGAATCAATTCACTGTTTCCTTTGGTGATAAAGGAAAGAAAGAATTTAAATTCCTGCCCCCGCTCCAGTCAAGCAGCTGCAAATCAAGCTCTATAGCCCTTTCTGTCCAACTCTAACCCCCCTGCTTACTGCTCTAACCCCTTCAGGTTTATGGCTTTTGGGGTTAACAGTAGAGAAAATTCCAACTCCATACAGTATCCTGTTGGTGGATTGAAAAAGGCTTTGTCCTTGTCAAGTAAAGCAGCCGCTCCTGACGGGGAAGAGTCTGACTAGTCTATGCTTCAGCAAAAACTTTGATAGTGATCAGGAAAAACTTAGCAACATAGTTATGATGTTTATTCTTTAGTGATTTAGCATTTTTGCTGGTTGGAAGGAGATTGCACGTAAGTTATGGGACATAAAGCTTAATCAAGTGAGTTTGTATTTGAGAGAGTACAACCTTTTCCAGCAATCAAGGATAGAGACCCTTTGGCAATTTTAACTCTCTCTACCTAAAGGAGTATAAGAAATATATAAATTCTATTGACTTGTCATGTGATCTGTGGCATGAGAATCAATAAAACAAAAATAAACCGAAAGAGAATCAACATTTGAGATGGTAGAATGAGCAAACGCTCAAAAAGACAAGAGATTGGCTTGTTGGGACTGAGAAAAAAGATCAAAATATTTATCAACAGAGAGTAACAGAGAGACATCATTTTAAGCAATGATAGAACTGTAAATGGGATGAGAAGAAAAAAATTTCAAGTGGCGTCAAACCACTAGAATTAAGAGTAATATTATCACAGAAGGGACTGAAGTACTGCAATCTAGTGTAAAAAAGATCAAACCAAGGGTGAACCATCCTAAACATGTTGAACTGCCTTGGAAATAGCCTATGACTAGAATATGTATTGAGCTGGTTGGAAAAGAACTAAACCGAAAATGAAATTGGTGAATGATTTTGTCGTTGCTTCATCCTGTCGCAGGATTCAAACCAGATCTGGTAGCTTTCAAGTGAGTTTTCAGAACTTCGACAATGGTACTGATAAAAATAAGTTTCAGAACAAGCTTCTAGAGGCTTTTTTTTGGGTAAAAGGAAAAAAGAAAAAACCATGAGCTCTAATATAATGTGGAAATTTCTTAATTTTATCATGTTGCATAAAATATTACAAAGGAACTGGTGTACTTGTACACAGAGTCAACAAAATTCCCTTGCTGGATACATAATTCTCCCCTAGAGCTAATTAAACAATTAAGCCTACCATTAAGCCTTGTCAATTACAACTATATGACAACGATATCAAAAGTTCTGCAAGGATGTATGAGAATCACATTGTGCCAATTTATACTTGTTTACGCCTCCCAAAAAAAATTATAATTGTGTTGACTGTTGAGAAGAGAAGATTAAAAAAATCATCAGAAGCATGCTTGAAACCAAACACTTTAGCTGTAGGTGAATCATGAAAACCTCTCTGATGTTGAGGTGCATATTCTAAACAAATGTTTTGAGGTAGATGCAAGACTTTGCTTGTTTGTATGCTGTCAGCTGTTTTGAGGCATATAAAGGAATTTTCTTTTCTGAACTTGTGTCTGGAAGGGATAATGATGGCCCTCCGAAATTTTGACCGAGTTGCTTCTCCTGTACAGTTCACTATTCTAAATAATATCTTTTGGTAGTCACATCTAAATTTTTGTTTTTCAGTTTGGTATTCCATTGAAAATAAAATATTGGCTGTTATCTTGGTAGTTTTTTACTTCCACTTTCACAATTTTGTCATTGTTCATAACCCACC
>NC_036237.1:31729139-31736269 GCF_002742605.1 Olea europaea var. sylvestris
CTCCTCGACCTTTGCATGTGTAGGGAAGTTAGTTTGTTTATTGATTTTGGATGTTTAATCTATGATGGCTATGAATAATTTGCTACTTTTTTGGGAGTGACAAGGTGATGGGTATCTATTCGTGTTCAGCAGTGATATTTCTGATGGAAAGACAATTGGATTTGCATCACAGTTGTGCCTTTTGGTTAAGGCCTTGGAAATGTCCTTGGAGGCTCAATTTATGGAAGATTTTGTGTCAGGTCTGAAGAATTTTGATGCATCATTCTATGTATTAAATATTAATTACTCTTGATACGTTCATATATTGTCCAAAATTCAACTTCTGTTAATGCTAGCTTTTCAGGTGAAAATTAGTTATTTTTATACTTTATTTTTTTTCCCTCTCCAGCAGTCGAGAACTCAGGATCTGACAATTTCAAGTCTTCAGCTGTCATTCCTCCACCAACAGTTCTTGATCGTGTTTTAAAAGATCTCTTTCACCAGGGTATATAACCGCAAAAATTTCTTTTATGCTGCTAATTGTTTACAAATATTGTAAATGGGCAACAATCCTTGTTTATTTTGGCAGATAGTTGTAACTTTGCCTTTCAAAATTCTGAGCTATTTTAATACCGAACTCTTTTTCTAAGTTTAAATTTCCACTTCACATTGTTTATCTACGCCAGATGATGAAAGAAACTTGGATGAAATTAAATTTGCTGGGAACTTTGCATACGAAATGCAGGGACAGGGAAGCCATAGCTGTAGCCCACTGGATTGCATGTAAAGTATTTGCTAAATGTTCCAAGAAATTGAACTCCTTCTTTGAAGATTAAAGGGGGGTGTATTCAATTTGGACTATTCAAGACTTACTTGGATTTGAGAATTCTAGATGTATTCAATATAGACCTTTTAAGACTGAAAATCCCGAGGTATTCATTATAGATATCAATGGATTTTTAAAAAGTCTTTAAGAGTCATGGGGGATTCAAAGTGTTAATGACTTTTCTAAAATTCTCTACATACTAACTTTTATGTGGAATGGACAAGTACAAAATCTCTCAAACTGGATCTCACACCCCCAGATTTTTTGAAAACTTTCGTACATATATACATATTACACAGAGAGAGAGAGAGAGAGAGAGAGAGAGAGAGAGAGAGAGAGAGAGAGAGAATAAAATAAAATAGAAAGTACAAAATCATTCAATATGTAATTTTTCTGTTCCCTCTTTCATTCTGTGAACTATAATGCCATGATCAATTTACCTTTTTGAATGAAATAGAAGATAAATATTTTTCTGTCTTTAACATTCTCCTTTTTTTCCCTCAATGCTTCTTCCATTTTGCTGTGAAAATGATCAATTTGTGAATAAAATTCTTTTAAGATTTTAGTTAATGATAAAGATTGGTTTCCTAAACTACAATACTTAATTTTTTTTCTAGCGCATGTTTTTTCCCTTCCTTTCTTTTATTTGCTGTGTGTGTCAATTGTGAGAAAGCTATTTTTCATTTATCGTCACGAGTATTTATGCCTTTTTTGTTTTTCTTTTGTGGAGTTATATTGATATGGCTTCGCTTATTTCACTTTGAGGCCATATAGCTTGATATTTTGATGATTTTATACATTAATTAGTTCACAACAAAGAGATTGGGTTTATTATTTTGAACATCAGAGATTTCTTTTTCTTTTCTTTTCATTGTGAGTACTGGAATGCTATAAATGCTTTTTTTTTTTTTTGGTACTTCGGTTATTTGTTTATCTAATCTAAGTGTCTTATAGTTTTTATATTTTTTAAAAGTACTTTTATTGTCACGAGTAATATAATTTTGTTACTATTTGCTTCTAATGTGCTGAATCGTTTCGTCATGCAAGCAAGGTTCGAAGTAGTCACGTATCATACTGCAGAAATAAGCAGTTGAACAAATAGCTTTATATAGAAAATCTATAGAAGTCCAAGTAAATTTAGTAAATTTCTTTAAATGAAAGTCCATACAAATTTATGAAAGATTTTCATTGATCATGTAAAAATCTATGAGTAATTCTTCAAAAGCTAGTCAAAGTATATAAAAATCTTTAAAAGTCCAAATTGAATGCACCTCCCTAAATAGTTATTCCTAAAACTGAAGGCTGTGAAGCATGCATTATCTTGCCGATTTCTAAGCTCTTGAAATTTTTTTGTACTGATTCTGAATGCACTTGGGTGTTAATTATTACTGATGTTAATTTGTTTCTCATGTAGTTGCAGAAGCTCAACCATATCTCTCTGTGGGCGAACATAAGGGTTCTCGCGCTATTAAAGGCGCTCCACTTTACTCGCTTTTTGCTCAGTTCTGTTTACATGCTCTTTGGTTTGGCAATTGTAATATACATGGTAAATATGCAAGTTTATGAGTTATTTGTGTGATATTCTGAAGGAGCCAAATGAGCTGCTATAATATTGCGTGTACAGATTTTCTTTAAATGAGTTTACACTCCACTTATTACTATTTTTATTGTTCATTTCTTTAGCTATTGCTGTACTCTGGGTAGAGTTTGTTCGAGAAGTTCGTTGGTGTTGGGAAGAGTCACAACCATTACCAAGAATGCCAGCCAATGGTATAATTGACCTATCCACGTGTTTGATCAATCAGAAACTACATATGGTTAGTTTCCTTATGTTATTGTAAGACTATTTAATATACAAATGAATAGTTCACGCATGAGTTACTTTTTGTTGTCTTATTGATCGCAGATTGTTCCACGATATTCTTCCAGTTTACAACAAGGTTTTAAACTGTTTCATTGACATAGGAAATGATGTGGTTTCAAATGTGTATTATATAGTTACCTATTGTACAATGTTATTGAAATGAGATTGATTTCTGAGAACTTACAAGATAAAGTGAGATGGTTGTGTCTTTTGAATTTATTATTGGTCATAATATTGACATATGTTCAGTTTCCGCATTGACTAATCATTTTGAAAAGTTTATATGACCTTTTCTCAGTAGTAACTCTAAAATCCTGGATGCACAATAATATTAATTTCATTATACATGCTTTGAGATGCCCATTCTTCCTGTGGCACATCCAGAACCCTTTTTTTACTCTTTTTGCCTCTTGTTATGAATGGAAATTATTTTCCTAAAATCATTTAATTGATTTGTTATTTGGTGCACTCAGCTTGCAATATGCATTGATAGACAACGTCAACAAGGTCCAAAGCTTTCTGACACGAGTAGACATGACTCCACTCCTGATGATTCCAAGGTAATTTACTTGGAATTTTTTCTTTGTGGTCCTTTGAATACATCGTGCTTGACCTCCTAACTTGATTTATTGGTTTGACTAGATTCAGAAAGATCTTCAGGATCAAAGGTTCTTCTCTCCTCGCGAAGCCAGTGAAGATTTTGATGGTGACTGTGAAAGGTGAAGAACAAGTGAGAGATCATTTATTTTCGTAACTACAATCTAATCTTGAGCAGTTGGGAATTTTCTTCAGACGTCTCTGCTCTCCTCAATGAGACTGTTAAATGAATAAATGAAGAAATAAATAAATATTTCTTTCTTGCTAAAAATATAATTCATATTTTATTTAGCAATGTGATAACTATCTTTAGAGTGAAGGTTTTTCAGTTGCTGTACATATAGAAACTTCACTGTTCAAAAAACATGATGAGTACTGCCCTGCAGTAGAAAGACTCATTGGTTGAATTAGCTTTCCACGTTCGCTTATTAGTAGAAAAAAGTTATTTCCTGTCCCAGTCTTTCTAATTAAGGAAATAGATTAAAGGTCGTAACTTCACTATCCCCATGAGAGCATTAGAGGATAAATGTTTCTTATCCAGAGTTCTTGAATTGAAGAGCTAATTAGCTCTTGAGCTGAAGACATATAAAGCTATCGGATGAAGTACTCACATCCGTGAGTTATATCCTTCACTTATTAGCTTCCTTTGTCTTCCCTTATTGAATACTAGAGTTAGTGTCATTACACCCTTTAATGCCTTCCATGATGTAAAAGAGCCCCCTTGGCTAAGGGAAGAACTGGAATTGGAGCTATCTGGAGCCTTGTAGAACACAGTGATTCTGTACTCTCAAGTCATTGAAAGTGAAGGTCCTGATCCTAGAATATTTTTGTACTATGCATGTAAAGGAGATCCTAGTAGATAATGTATAGAAGAGATATAAATATTAGATCACTATTTTCGGGAAAAAATATTCATTTATTTTGAAGTACTTTATATTTGATATTTCATCCTTTCCTTAGTTATTAGTTTTAAATTAGGTAAATTTCCATTTTATAGTCTAGTAACATTAAAGGATTTTAAGCATAAATAGATAGGACTCTGCTTCATCATTATGTTAATTAATTACATTATTTAAAGACAATGTGGTCTCCTTTTCTAGGCAAACATAAATAATCTATTTGATGAGGTGCTTGTTCCGTTTAGTCCCCTTAAAGATTTCTAGGATCCCAACTTATGTTTCCCCAAAAAAAAAAAAAAAAAAAAAAAAAAAAAAAAAACCCCAGTGTTATCACCCTCATTTTAGGTGTTGACTGGTTTGAGATCCTTTGTTATTTGTCGCTCTCTCTTCTTATCTTCTTTTATGTTAGTTCTGCTTTTGGTTCTCTGCTTCTTTTATAAACCATAACCAAGCAACACTAGTTGGATCGTTCACTGTTCTTTTTAACTACATTTAACTTAGGCTTCCTACCATCACTCGCCTAATACTATTGAGTGTTGGATTGTTAAAGGATAATAAGTTGAACTTAGCGAAAATGAGGATATTAAGATGGATATGTGGTATGCTAGAATGGAAATAAAAGAAATGGCACTATAGGCAAAATTTGGAGGTGGCACCCGCTGATTGAGGATAAAATAAGGTAATATAACAGATGTGGTTAGGGCATGTTTTGCGTGGAACTAAAGAGGCTTACATACATCAAAGTGATACAGTATCGTTTGAACAACTTGTATGTACACTGTCGGACAGACTCTTACATTACATTTACCCAAAATGAGACCTGACAGTAAAAAAGCTTAAGATAGAATAAATTGCCTTGGTGTCTATCATCATTTTTATAATTAGACTCTTAGATTCTTTCCACTAATGGAATAAAGAATAATAACAATTTTCATTAGTAGTAGTCACAACTCACAAGTAGCAGCATTGTTGAAGAAGCTGTGGGATTATAAGGATAGACTGTGAGAACTTGGTGATAAGTGCAAAGGATGACAGATGTGACATATTCCTCTCGTTTTCCTTTACATGGGGCTGTTTTTCTGCGCTTGTAGTTTTCCAGGCTAAAACAATGCTCTTCGTATCATACATATTTTGTACTCTTTATATAGGGATATGCTACGGTGAAATTGGAAAAATTTGAGTAGAGCATCTTTTTATTACAATCTGAAGTTAAATTCTTGTCCATGATATAGTTTGGTTGCTGGTTGCTGCACATTAATTCATATCAGTAGCAACCTTAGTCAAGTTGCTTGTAACTTGTAAGTCACCTGACATGGTCATTGTAAATTGTTTAAGGATAACAATGCTACTTGAGGCCTTGTACTTCTGGTACAGTGTATTCATGGGTTTTTCCTCACTTTAGGCTGTGCTGTCCTCAAAAATATGTATTTCAAGAACGGAACAATTATGTCAACTTTCCCCCCTCTTGCCAGCATTGACGCGACATGGTCCTTTTCTGTAACAAAGTTGGAAAATATTCTGATGAGTCTATGATTTTCTTTCACACTCACATCTCTTAGAAACATTCTTTCTTTTCTACTTTTGTTCTTGATTTATTTATTATATTTATGTTAGCAGCCAGTCAACTTCAAATGGTTTGCTCAGTCCGATGGCTGAAGAAGCCAGTTATAATTCGAAAAATCATGAAATTGCAACATATGCTATTAGCAAGTCTTCTGAACATGAAAGGAGGGGATCAGCTGGTGCTTTGCCGAATATGATGCTTTTACACTCACGTGAAATTATGCATGCTCCAATCACCCAGGTTAGTTATCTTGAGCATCTAGTTTTGCCCATACTGCCTCCCTTCTCCCTCCACCCCCCCTCCCTCCCTCAAATATGCTGTAAAGAACACAATTCTCCTCTAAATTTATTGTAGGACCCACCACTTATGACAGAGGACATGCATGAAGAACGACTACGAGCTGCTGAAGCCTGTGCTGATTCATTTGTAAGCTTTAAACCTTCCGATATACCATCTTTTTGATTGATAAATAATCATTTGATCTAAGTTTATAATAGTTTGAGAAGCCATTAGGTGTTGTGGTAATGCAAAAATGCTATCCGAACAGAATAAAAAGTCCTTTCACCATTGGTCTGTCATAATCAAATTTCATTAGCTAATTCAATATTCAGATGCATGATTAAAATTGGAACTTTCAGACCTTGTATTTTAATTATTTGATGATGGGAGCCTAGGAATTCTTAAATATATTTTGCATTGAAAACTTGAGTTTCTGGTTGCAAGACTCATTATATGTCCACTGAGAAAGATTATTTGCATATTCATACAGAACTTCTCTGCTCAACTGGAGAAAGAGATCTTGCTATCAGGTAATGAGTTTTGCTTTCCTCATGGTATTGAGGATTTTATTTCCTAATGTTAATAGCTTTTTATTTTGTCATTAGGTTTCCCCACATTCTATGCATTCATTGACTTGGCACCTCATACTATGCATTTATTGATTCTTTTCTCGTCAAGCACAAGTACTTATAAAAAAAGTATTTTTGTGAATGATTCGGAGAACGAAAGATTATTTTAGAAGATATTTAAAAATGCTCAATTTGGTACCGAGGCCTTTTATCTGTGTGATCTGAGTCATATTCAAAAGAATAAACAAATACAAAATTATGCTCACAGTAGACTATAAAAACCATCTTGAAGATCCATAAAAAGTCAAATTGACAAAATTAATAGTCTAACATGCAAAGGAACATAAAGTAGCAAAAGATATCACATAATAAAATTGTAATCTATTGCTAGAAGTAAAACTAGTCTAGAAGTCTCCCATATCATCTAGGATCTTTATAAGTTTGATTCCCTGATATTTCTTCTCTTCACTTCAGGTTTTTCTCATTCTTTGTCATCTTCCTCCACTTGCAATGGACATGTCCCTTGCCGAAGGGTAATGTAGATAAAGGGGGG